>NC_087086.1:13773006-14373006 GCF_036172545.1 Culicoides brevitarsis
GACGTCGTCGTCGCGTGTCAGAAGTGCGAGCGCGGGTCGCGACAAACGCAGTGAACTCCAGGCGCGGTACTGGGCTTTCCTGTTTGGCAATTTGCAACGAGCGATTGATGAGTTGTACACGACAGTGGAGTGTTATGGCTCGATGTCGTCATGTAAAGAGGTGATTTTGGTACTGGAGAACTATATAAGGGATTTTAAGTCGTTGGCAGAGTGGTTTCAAGTGTCGTCGGAATATGAAAATACGCCATTGCCACAACGACCGCACTCGTTGGCGTGGGAAGTGAGGAAGAGTAATCCTGTGCCACGTAAGTTTTTGAATTTTTTTTTATGTTTAAATTTTTTTTTTAACTTTTTGTCTGTTGATCCATTTAAAAAGTCAGAAATTTTAATAATAAATTAAAAAATAAAATTTAAATAATGAAATTTTAAATAAATTATTATAAAAATAAAATAATAATTAATTAAATAATTATTTTAATTTAATTTAAAAAAAACAAAAATTAATCAATTAATAAAATTATTCATAAATTTATTTTAAATTATTTTTTTTACTTTAAAAAATTTTTAAAAAATTTGAGATTATGAATTTATTAAAAAATTTCTAAAATCAAAAATAAAATTAATAAATATTCTATTTAATTTTTTAATTATAATAATTTTTTAATATATTTCAAGAAATTTTGAAAAAAATCGATTATGAATTATTTTTTTTTATAATTGAAACAATGGTTTAACCAAATTTTAACAAAAAATTTCGTTTCGTTAAATTAGGATTTTTTCTGAATATTGAAAAAAAAATAAATTTTAATTTTCTCCTTAAAATAATTTTTATTGCCTTTGTCAGACATTTCAAAAAAAAAAAATAAATAAAAAAATTAAATAAAAATTTTTATATTTAAAAAAAAAAATAAGATCAATATAAAGTAAAAAAAATTATCAAAATTAAAAAAAAAAAATGTTGATTTCAAGAAAAATCAAGAAAATAATGTTTCCAAGTACCTATTTTTGGAAAATTAAAAAAAAATTGCTAAAATTGCCGTTTTTGAAAAAAAAAATTGAAATAAAAAAAAAATTATCTTCAAATTTTCTTAAAAAATTTAATCAAATTGTAATTTTTTTTAAATGAAAAAGTATTTCAAAATTTTTATTTTCTTTAATTCAGAGACAAAAACAAAAAGTTGAAAAAAAATTCTCTTAAATTTTTAATCTTCGATATTAAATAATTTTTTATTTATTTTTGAGACTCAGTCTCGCCAGCCCAAAGTCAATTTCCGGCAAATCGAGTCCAAATTATTCCGGAAAAAACAGTCCTTGCCCCATAATTGAAGAAAATTCCGTAAACTCACCCAAAAGAACGCCATCCGAGAGCAAATTGGCCATCATTTCGCACAACAATGCCTCCATGCTGCAAGGCTCCAAGGAGTTAATCCACATAAATCACACAACTTTTGAGAATTTTACGAACGGCGAGATCGTGTGTCACGACATGATCGCCTTGAAATCATCCATCATCCCCGAAAGCATCAGTCAAGTGCCCGTCGAGACGCAACAAGTTGTCGAACAGATAAATCTCGCCGTCGATCAAGAAAATAACATCTTCAACTGCGTCATGGATGTCATCCGCTTAGACAAAAGCTCGCAAACGGACTTGCCGGATGGGCATTTAACGCTTGCCGAGTACGAGAAGTACGACAAGTGTCTCATCGCTTCAGAAAATCAAAAAATTGAAGAAATTCCAAAAACGGAGGAAAAATTACCTGTTGAAGAGAAGAAAAAACCTCCGGTAACGGCAAAATACTCAAGTGTTGTGAGCAAGCTCAACTTCGCCGACGATGACAAATGGCGTTCATGGCAGAGCTGGGCATCAAGGCATCTTGAAAAAAACTGTTGTGGGCAAAATTAATCCAAAAACGACGAATTCTTCCGTTGTTTCGAGTCGTCAGACGCGTTCCGTAAAGCTGCGCGATAACTTGGGAGCTCCGAAAAACGTGGAAAATCGATTGTCGGCACGTTCAAAGACCATGATCGAGATAAATAGCAACAAAAATCCCGTAAATACCCAAAAATCCCGCGTTAGTGAGTTAAATCGCCTTTCAAAATCAACGCGAAAGTCTCTCGGAAGCAGCACTTCTACGCTAAAAGCAACAGATCGCGGCTTTGAGCTTCTAGCAAGTCAAAGTCTGTCTGTTTGACTCAAAAATCCGATTCCAAAGCCCAAAGTTCGTCAAGTGAGACCATAACAGGCAACTATAGCGGACAAACCGTCAAAAATCGCCTGTTGGTTCAGCAGTCACTGCAAAACTCCAATCAACCTTCCGGATACGCGAGTTTACCTTCTCTGGCCCTTTTGAACGAAGAAAAACCGGAAAAAAACGAAGATGAGAAGCTAAAAAATGAAAAATCGGTGTCAAAAGATGTGAAAACTAAAATTTCGACGGAAGTAAAGAAGAAACCCATTGCTATCACGAAGCCAATTGTGCCCTCAAGCGTCAAAACATCCTCGGTTCTCGCCAAAACGACACAAAAACCCAAACCCGAAGCCATCAAAAGTCAACAAAAGAGCTCGTCGTCCGGCGAAATCAAGCGAAAAGTGAATTCGGCGCCGACAACGCGAACACCCGCGGTTCCTGTCAGCAGCATCAAGCGTCAAAAGTCGGATTTGACGGGACTCAAACTGAAATCGCTGCGAAAAGAGTATCTCCGGGAGCGAAAAATTGCTATTTTAAAATCTACAAAAAAACAGCTCAAGTCCGGAAAAAAGATCGAAAAATGAGTCGTCAAACGAGTCGAATAGCCAAACAGACGACGAAAAACAATCGGAAACGAGCACAAGTAAGATCGACATGAAAATCCAAACGGGCAGCGAGATCCTCAACAAACTTTATGTCGCTTGTTTGGGCCAATCTCGCATCGATCGCGACATTTCCAGCTGCGACGACGAACAAGACATCGAATCTGACGACGATCAGAAGAAAATTCTCGAAGCGAAGCAGGAAAGCTTGGAACGCGAGTTGCGCGAACTGCAAAATACCGAAATTGACGTCGATACGGAGACCGATGAAACGGATTGCGAAACTTTGGACCTCATGACGACCGATGATCAGTGCGACGCGAACGGAAATGACGAAGATATGACCGGAGGATCGCTATGAAACCTGTTTTGAGTGACATGTCGTGGTTTGAAAGGCTCTAACGCTGAAGCGATCCACGCCCGACACCCGGACGGAGCGCAGGCAACTGCACCAAAAGCTGTCAAATCCATCGCGTGCTTTCGTTGACGGAAACTAAAAAATATCAGGCAAAGCAAGCTCGTGCCTTGGAAAAACGTCAAGCGTTGCAAAAAGACAAAGCTGTGAAGATCCAGAATTTGTTGGCGCGCGTCGAGGAGGTGAAAAATCAAAAGCAGCAGTTAATTGATGAGAAACGCATCCGGATGGAGAGTCGTTTGGTGCGGCGGAGAATAGAACGCAATATTTGCGCGATAAGATCCGAAAAGCGCATGACGAGGAGGAAAAATTAAAGGAAATTGCATTTATCAAGAGTTTGGAGGCGCAAAATAAGAGAATAGATTTTATGGAGTCGTGTCGCGAGCAGGAAGGACGACTTCAGGACCTGGAACAGGAGCGGATCAAAAAAGAATGGAAAAGCTGCCAAAGAAGAGAAGCGTCGACAGAGCTTGGAAGCCCAAGAGCACAAATGTTTGGAGAAAATGAGCGAAACGCGTCGCGAACGCGAAAAACGAAAGAGCCCAGCGTGAACAGCAGCGTCAACATGCGGCACGAGCCAAAGCTAAAGACCGCGAAACGCGTCTCCAAGCATTGCAAGCCCAACAAATCGCCACGACGGAAGAACTTCAGCGAAAAATCCTGCAAAAACAGCAGGAATCGGCGCGGCGGCATGAAGAAAATATCGAACACATTCGTCAACGAGCGCTTGAGATGACAATTCCCATCAGAAGTGGTGAAGAAACGACACCGCAACCGGGTCAAAGGTCTTCTATAAGTGGCGATGGCACGAAACCCGGCACAAAATATTGCAGCGACAAGTCTAAGGAGCTCGTAAAGACGGCACGGAAGCGTTTGAAGAAGATAAAACAACGAATGGCTCTTGCGCGGATTATCTCGCGGAAATGCAACCTCTACCGGCTCACGTGAAAAAAGATTCGCAAGTTCAGCTGAAAAACACCATAACGAAGGCGGCGGTCCGCTTGGCATCGAGCTGGGGTACTTTTGCTACAAATTTCCAAGAATAAAATTGTGGATTTTCAGTCAATGTGGTTGCTCGATGGGCTTGAACCATTTCCAACATCATCCAAAAGGGCATGCAAGACAACTTCGGACATCTCGAAACGTGCGGTGGTCCTTTCGGTGCAACTTTATCGCAATTCTTGCTCATCCTGTCCACAAATTGCGCGTCATGCGATCCTCGGAAATACAATTGTGGTGTTGTTTGATGCACTTTTGACGAGTTTGCAGGTAAGTTCATGAAAAATTCTGAAAAAAAAATATTAAAAATTCGTGAAATAATGAACACACAGAATGCATTCGAGCCTTTTAGCGCCTCCGTAAAATTTTTTTTTTGTTTTATTTTTGTCGAAAAATGCTTTTAGCGTGCAGTAGAAAATTTTATCAAATATAATTAAGTTATGTCTTTCAATAAAATCACAGCACTCGACTCACTTTATCACGTGTCTGTGTGAAATGGACCGAAAGTGATGTATTGAAAAATCACTTTTGTATCATCGCATCGTTTTTCGTTCACTCACTCACGCTGTCTGTCGATGTCTATCAAAATATTAAAATTTCAGTGTTTCATGTGAAAAGGCAGGGATGTGAAAAAAATTATGACAAATTTTGAAAAAAATATTTTTCGAAGAGGATTTTTAAAAAAGAAAAATTCGAAATTAATTAATTTTAATTTTTTTTTATTTTTATTAATTTTTTTAATTTTAATTTTTTAAAAATTTTTTTTTTCAAATTTTAGAAAATTTTCGAACTATATTCGAAATTTAATTTGAATTACTAAAAAAATATTTCGAAAATATCTAATTTTCTAATTCTAAATTTTTCTTAATTTTTTAAAAATTTAATATAAAACATTTAAACCAGAAATTTAAACTTAAAAATATTAATATTTTTAAATATTAAAGAAATTTATTCGAAGTTTAATGGAGACGCCAGTTAAATTTTTTATTTGAAGAAAGTTTTTGACATTTCAATGATTTTGCATCTTTTTTCACTCACCAGGTGATAATTTACTGATATTTTAAACAAATCAAGTAATTTTTGCAAATTTATCATCCCATGACGTCTCTCAAAACCTTGTGAAAAAACTTAAAATTCATCAAAACCTCATTAGAAACAATTTCTAAGCAAAAATTGCCCATTAAACACCTCAACTAATTATAAAATTTTATTTGATATCTAAATTTAAACCCACATTGGTCACGTTACTTGCAATAATTTTTTACACATTTGAATTAATTTTAAATTAATAATTTTCATTATTAAAAAGTATTCTAAAAATATTAAAAAAAACTTAAATTTATGTAATAAACATTAAAAAGATCTCCACGCTAATGAGAGATTTCACCTGAAATCTGCAGTTTTGGTTTTTTTTTGCCTGAACAACAACATATCGTCAATGCCACAGTGCCGGGCAATTACCTTAAATGCTTGAACAACAAAAAATTTCTGCACTACCTTATGTTCACTTGAATCGACTGACAATCGAAAACTGAATAAATCAATTCAATACCTCATGTGATGTCATTGACTAGACAACAAACCGCTCATACACCTATTGATGTGGGAGAATTCCTTCGAGTTTTGAAACAACACAAAAACACAATATATCTTTTTCTATGTTAATGCATTTTCACAAGAAATTTTTTCGACTCACACAAACATTGACTTGTTAAACAAATAATTGTCGGTCCTTTGAGAGTCTCGCTGGCACGTGTCATTTAATGATCTACAGCAGCCCGACCAGACGATAAGAGACCTAATTCTAATTCCTTGACATCGTATGCGCTGCGAGAGAGCTTTAATTGAATTACGTTTATCGATCGTTTTTCGTTCCAGTCGCCCGTCTCTCTCCTGTGCGAAAGTGATATGATTTGGAGGGATCGAATTTTACATGGTGCACATGTTGCACATTATTTTGATTAACTTTCGTCTCTTAATTTTCGGCAAAAATGCTCAGATTATCTGATTTTTCGCCGCAAATTATGACAAATTATTTTAATCTTGAAAAAAAAAAAGAGACACGGAAATGCAAATAAGTAAAGACGGAGGTAAAGGTCATCGAAGGAAGCGAAACGAATGTTGGGCGTAATTGCATAATTTTTGCCGAGACAACTTCAAGAATATTTTTCCAGATCATAAGGTAAGAACAGCAAAAAAACAAAAAAGTAAGTGAATACTGTCTATCAAGATAAGGTTCTTTAATTGATTTTTTTAGGTCTCTGAAAAATTAAATCGTTATCGTAAATTATCGAAAACAGTCTAAAAACTCATTAACAGATGAAAAGTCATCTTAAAATACCGAAAACAGCCTAAAAATTCATTAAAAATAGATGAAAACTCATCTAAAATACCGAAAACATTGCGTTTGGTAAAATGTGTGCGTGATATTGTATGGGTTGTGGTATGTGGTCTCCTCGGTATTTCATTTTTTTGTCGTTTTTTTTGCTTCTCGGTGAAAATTTCTTCTTTAAATATTTTTTCAGAAATGTTTCGGGGACATTTTTGTTATTTAGCACATTTTGTGACAAAAGAGAGAAACTGTTGAGGAATTATATTATCGATTTTCTGATGTCTCCTAGTCAAGTTGAATTTCAGTAGAAAACGAGCATTAGGTAATAATTAATTCTGGCTTTTCAAGTTCTTTTACTTGTTTTTATGGCAAAAGTAGAACTTTAATGTCTCGTCTATGATGGTGATGTTGGAGTAGGATGTCGTTGTTGAAATTTATTGGATAAAATATGGAAGAAGGTTTTGTTAATTGAAGGTTTTTTTTTGTTGAGAATTTGATTTTTAAGCTTGAAATTGATTTTTTCCTTTAAACATTTTTAAATTTATATTACAAACAGAATTAAAAAAAAATAAAAAAAATAATTTTTTTTCTCATTTGCAACGATAACTCGACTCGACTTGAGCAATAAAATTTTATGCGATAATCTTAAATATCGCTGTTCATTTATTTATCTTTTGTCAATAAATAAATTCCCAAACAAAAAAAGAATTGTCGCGTAAATTCACGTTAAAAAGTAAAAATATGCAAATAAAAAATCCAGCACTTCTCATTGTTACCGGATCGAAAGTCAAATTGAATGGAACTCTTCAAAACCGGATTAAAATCTGAATTTCCTTTAAAACTTATTTTGTTATTTATTTATTTTTTTTTTCATTTTTTTTATTTTTAATTATTTTTTATTCAAAAATAAAAGAATACTTATTAAAATCGAACTAAATATATATATATTACAAATTGGTAACAAATACAAGTTTATGTCAAAAAATTTTTTCTAATATTTTTACTTTTTTACGTGTTCTGAAAAATTTAAGCTGAATAAATTATTTCATTAATTTGTGTGAAAATAATTTTTTAAATTTAATTTTTATTTTTTGAGAAAAAAAAATTTTTTTTTGTAATTTTTAAAAATAATAAAAAAACTAAAAAAATAATTTTTTTATTGCTTTCAAGATTGTTATAAAAAAGTATCGCAGGGTATTCGTAACACAACATGTGTGTGAGCGAACAAGTTTTTTGTGCTTTGTATAAATATAATATAGGATGAGACTGATTAAATTTTTTTTTGTGTTTTTTTTTTGGTAATAATAATATTCAATTTATTAAATAGACTCACAGACAACCGCAACACAAAACGAATGAAGAAGACACATAATAAAAACAAATACTTTTTGTGTTATTTTTTTATTACCAGATTTATATTGTATTTTCATTCAAAAATGAGGAATCACGGGTTAGCGCCAAAACTATGCGTTTCCGAGCATATGTTTCATGGAAAAAAGTGATTCTTATGACTCGACGCATGTTTAGCGCGAAAAAAAATGATCAAAAAAAATTTTCGCCAAAATCCTCTTAATAAATTAATTATTTAAATTAATTAAATAATTGATTAATTAATTGATAAAAAATAATTTAATTAAGAATTATTTAAATTAATAATTTTAATTAATAATGTTTAGCGCGAAAAAAAATGATCAAAAAAAATTTTCGCCAAAATCCTCTTATTACCAGATTTATTAATTAATTTAATTAATAAATTAATTTAAATAAATTAAAGTAAAATTTTCTGCATATGTTTCATGGAAAAAAGTGATTCTTATGACTCGACGCATGTTTAGCGCGAAAAAAAATGATCAAAAAAAATTTTCGCCAAAATCCTCTTATTACCAGATTTATATTGTATTTTCATTCAGAAATGAGGAATCACGGGTTAGCGCCAAAACTATGCGTTTCCGAGCATATGTTTCATGGAAAAAAGTGATTCTTATGACTCGACGCTTTGCATGAAAAAGTATCAATATCGTGCAGCTACCTTCATTTCAAGCAAATTAACTCCTTGCAAAAAAAAAACTAGAAATTCGCTCAAATACCTTCAACTTCATTCAACGCCAATAGAACAAAAAACCTGCTTATGTGGGAGTTAGCGCGAAAAAATATTTTGATCTAACACCTTAACAAATTTTCGCCAAAATCCTCTTATTACCAGATTTATATGAATTATTTTTAGAAAATGAAAAAAAACTTTGAAAAAAAAATATTCAATGGAGATGCCTGGCTTACAGAGACAATAGAAAAAAATAAATAAAATTCGTTCCTGTAACACATAAAAGTGCAAAACGTTACAGGTGAGGTAAGCAATACATTTCGCATGAAATTGAATTTAAACGAGACTCGAACAGACAAAGAACTAGTGAACCAGTTTTTCTCTCTTATTTCTATTCCGCAATCGATACAAACTACGTGTGACACAGTTTAAAACTTCAATTAAAAAGTGGTGAGGTGTGTTTTTATTGAGTTATTTATTGGGTTGGGATGGAGTTCTGGTCAGTTTTTGTTTAAAAATGGACATTTAAGAATGACTCAAGTTCTAAAAGGGCTAAAAATTCAGCTACATGTTTAATTTTTCAGCTAATGTAGTATATTTGGACTTTTAATGTGACCAATCATTATTATATGGAACAAGCCTAAAAAAATTAAAACCAGCGTGACAGTTTTTGTTTAAAATCTATTAAATTAAAAAGTGGTGAATTGTGTTTTTATTGAGTTATTTATTGGGTTGGGATGGATTTTAATACAAGAAAATTATTTTTTAAGGAAGTACAAAAATGGACATAAAAAAAATGAACTCTATTAAATTTATTTTATTTATTTATTAAATTTTAAATATTCAAATTTAGTAAAAACTCTAAGTTTTTTCATAATAAATAAAATTTAATAAATTAGGAAGGATAATTTTTCATTTAAAATTTCAAAAAAAAAAAGTATATTGAACCACTTCAAAACTTTAAATGAACAAGGAAATATCTCTCGAAAATGACGCATCTTCCATGTATTTATTTACTTTAATGGATAAAATAGTGTGAAAACACACAATGAAATCACAAATAATCATAAGATAAACAAAAAATATCACAATACAAGTGCTGCGATGTGAAATTTCAGATTGTGAGACCAAAAGCATCTGTTTACGACACGAGAATAAACATTAGAGAAACATCAGAAAAGTGGAGTAGAGTCTAAATAAAATAATATGTATTAAATAAAATCTAAATCCAAACAAAGTTGATGGTGACGATGATGTGATTTTGCATTAAACATCTTTTTTTTCTGTCGTTTTGAGGATCATCGATGGTGTGACAGTGACAGCAGTTTAATGTCCCCTCAGGAAAAAAATCGTTCTTGATTCAATTCGAGAATGGCAACAACTACAAAAATAGACCGGATGGAGAAAAAATGATTTTTTAATGAAACTCGTGACTCGCGTTATTGATAGAGAAAAAAAATTATAATCCTGTATAAAATATGATCCAATTCACCTTTGTTGGTCTGAGTTGTCTAGAAGGAGAAAAAAAACAATTCTTATCGCAAAACCCATTTTTTATAACTTAATTCCTTGTGGCATGCACTAAAATAGCGAACGCAAGATAATAAAATTACAACAAATAATAAATTTTTAGATAGATACGTTTTTTATAAGAGAAGTAGCTTATGATAGAGGAATTTATTTATAAAGAATTGCGATCAACAAAAAAAAATTAAAGGTGCGGTTTTGTTGCAAAATTCGGCTTAAGCGTATTTTTAACTTCAATTAAATATAAATAAAATAATTTTTTAAAATTAATTAAATTAATTATTTTAAATTTTATTTTTTTTAAATTAATTATTTTTTTAATAATTTTTTTTTTGAATTAATTTATTTTTTTTTCTAAATGAAATTTTAAATTATTTTTTTTAAATATTTTCTTAAAATCGTAATTTTTTGTAATTTGTAATTTTATTTAATTTGTTATTAGAATTTATTTTTAAAAATATATTTAAAATTAATAAAATTTTATTTAAATTTAATTTATTTAATTATGTTGAAAAAAATTTATTTTTCATTAATGTCAAAATTTTAAAAATATTTAATTAAAAAAAATTATTCATTTTTGAAAATTTTATTGAAAAATTGTTTGATTTGAAAAAAAAAATAAAAATTTTATTAAACAGACCGACATTAAATCCATAAAATACTAAAATTTCCTCCAAAGTAGCGTTCTTTAAAAAAATGTTAAAAAAAATTTGTCTCTTCCTTATCTAAATGGCTCTCCATTTTTTGCTAATTTTTTACCCATTCAAGCAAAATCAGACAAAATTTTTATGATTAAATATCTCGTCTCGTGCCTTTAACAACCAAACAATAAAAAAAACTTGTCAACTTTTCACAATAAAAATTTTTTTAAACAAAATTTACATTAATTGTGCGTCCAACAAAATTATTTCTTAGAATCAAATCGTTTACCTTGCGAGCTTTTTCATTAAAACTTTACCTCATTTTCATATTAAATGTCCATTTACTTTTATTTTAATTCCATCTCCAGACTCGAGCAATAATATTTTTATCAAATAAATGCTATAAAATATTATTTTATGATTAAATTCTTCGTACACTCGTAAAAAGGCGCACACACACAAAATAAACGTTTTTTACAGCCTACGATTTTTTTTTTGACGAATATCTTATCAGAAACGATATAAAAATGTTGGAGATGAAGAAAAAAAAACTTTTTGTATAAATTAGCATTTTTGTTGGTTTTTATTATTATTTTGTAAAGTTGTCATCTTATTCGTTCGTCGTTTTGTTGTCGAATTTGCTTAGAATGTCAGCGACACGTAAGAAAAGAGGTAGTTAAGCGGATGCGGTGACAACGGGGTTAGAGGCACGGTTTTTGGCGTGTGTTTGCACAAAAATAAATAAAAAAAAATTAAATGACAACTTGTGAAATGAATAATGATGAAGTGACCTCTTATGATTGAGTGAAATTGATGAATATTCAACGGATTTTAATGCGAAACGGAAATTTCTTTTAAGATTTTTTTGTTTTGATAAATTACAGCTCTTGATCGAATTTTTACATTTCCTATGACAAATGTTGAACAAATTGTATTTAAAATTAAATTGAAAATTATTTTTAAAAATAAATTAAATTAAATTAAATTAATTAAAATAAAATAAATAAAAATTTGCGAGCTCACGAAAATCGAAAGTTTTATAATTTATTCTTAATTTTTAATATTTAAATGAAAAGAATGAACTGAAAAATATTTTTTTTATTCTCATATCTCAAAAATATTTTTTTTTACAATTTTGAAATTTTTTTTTAAATTGAAAAATAAATAAGTTAAAGTTTTTTTTATTATATAATAAAATAATTAAAAAGGTGAGAATAAAATTAATATTTTTAGAATTTAAAAATAAATTAAATTTAAAAAAAAATAATTTTAAATTTAAAAGAAAAAAAAATTTAAATTAAAAAAAAACATCTATTCTAAATTTAAAAAAAAAATTTTTTAAATTATTTTTCCTGGATACAACAAACAATATTTTTTTACAATTCACAAGAAAAAAATATTTTTAAAGTTTTTGCAGTAAAAAATATATCAAAAATCAATAATTAAAGAATATTTAAAAATTTTTCGGTAAAAAAAATTAATTAATTTTTATTTTTTTAATACTTTTTTTTTAATAAAACCTTCTTAATTTATTAATTTTAATAAAAAAAACTCGAGTTTTTACTAAATTTTCATCTCGTTTAGGACTCATTCTTTAATGACCATTTTCAAACAAAAACTGACCAGAACTCCATTCCAATCCAATAAATAACTCAATAAAAACACACCTCACCACTTTTTAATTGAAGTTTTAAACTGTGTCACGCTGTGATTCTAACCATAATTCGTAGGTAGGCTTGTTCCAATAATAATGATAGGTTTTAAAGAAATATACTACATTAGCTCGCTCTTTATCTCGTGGCGCTTTATTTTTCAATTCACGACCATATAATTTAGTTATGTTTATTTTTTTATTATTTATTTGCGTGTCCCCTGACGATAGGAATCCCTCTGCTCTTTGATATATCAATAGAGGAGTAATGATAGACTCGCACCCTAATTTAACGAGATTGTATCGAGCGCCGAGAGTAGAGTAAATTAAAATTAAAAGTAATAACAACAAGATCGAATTGCCGTAAAGTAGAGCGAAAAATGTGACATATGCATAAACAATGGTGAGATGAGTCAATCAAAAAGCAATGAAAGGACACCTCTCCGGCATGTCCTTTTATTTTTGCGCACTACTTGTACTTTTACACCCTTCGAACGACAAAAAAAAATCTCCAACTCAACAACAACAACAAAAACTACTGATCCTCTTGTACATTTAATGAAGCGTAAATAACACGGTCACATTGATTGAATTTAAATCAAAGAAACTTTTATTTAATTTTTTTTTTGTACACAAATAAAATATGTTCTTTAATTTAGGAACAATACTGGAAATATGTCGCCTCTGTCACATGTTACGACTTTTTTTTTTTTTTTGAATGAAACTAGGATCAAGTTACTCTCAGAGACGAAAAAAGATCGCAAAGTTCGAAAAATAAATAATTTTTTGTTTATTTATTTTGCCTTCGAATTTACATGATATTAAATTACGATAACTTTTCTATTGTTATTATTTTGTGTTTTGTTTCCCTGTGAGACATTCGAACGAATTTCATGTAAATATTTTGTTGTTGATGGAAATAGAATATTCGTAAATATTTTAAGAGGTGAAGAATTTTTCGAAAGGTTCATTTTTCATCTTTTGCATTTCTTAAAAAATATTAAAATATTTTTTTTCGTCTGTCTTGTGTTACTAACTAATTTAAAATAACAAAAATATTTATTTAAATAATTAAATAAAATAAAAATAAATTTAAAAAAAATAATTATAAAAAATAATTTTTAACAATTATAAATTAAATAATAAATAAATTAAATTAAAATACGCTTTAATTATTTTTTAAATTATTTTTTTTTAAATTTTTATTTTAATAAAAAAAAATATTTTCAATTAAAATGCGCATAATTTCCCATTCTAACGACTTTTTGCCTGTTACAAAAAAAAAGTGATGTAATCCCACTGTCAATCATTTAATTTTTTTAAAACTTCAACAATAACAAAACAAGAAAAATATTAATTTTTCAGATTAATTTTCAAATATTTACATGCCAATGCCACCCAAGTTGCATGCATCGTATTTTTTCGAAACAAACAATCCTCGATCAATGAAAAATATGTAAAGAGTGCGCGCGGTTCAATATAAATATTTTTCATTTTATTTTATTTTTTTGAAAAACCGCATATGTCGAGGCACGTAAAAAAATACATATTTTGTAAACACATTAGTAAATAAAAAAATAACACAAAAATTATTTGTTAAAAAAAAAAACAAACGAAAATTTATTATGTGTCTTCTTCATTCGTTTTGTGTTGCGGTTGTCTGTGAGTCTATTTAATAAATTGAATAATATTTTTTTGAACACATATTTTTTAGTTAATCTGTCAAGATGTGAGAGATCGATTTTGGATTCGAGGCAGATGTAAGTTTTCATTTTTTTATAATTTATTTTTTTTTTAAATTTTTATTGAGTGAGAAAGAAATGCAATAAAAAATTATTTTTTTTAGTTTTTTATTATTTTTAAAAATTAAAAAAAATTTTGAAACATATGCTAAATTTATTAATTAAAAATTTTTTTAAAAAATAAAAATTAAATTTAAAAAATTATTTTCACACAAATTAATGAAATAATTTATTCAGCTTAAATTTTTCAGAACACGTAAAAAAGTAAAAATATTAGAAAAAATTTTTTGACATAAACTTGTATTTGTTACCAATTTGTAATATATATATTTAGTTCGATTTCAATAAGTATTCTTTTATTTTTGAATAAAAAAAAATAGAAAAAATAATTAAAAATAAAAAAAAAAAATAAATAACAAAATAAGTTTATTAATTAAATTAATTTTATGATTAAAAAGTTAAATTTAAATTTAATTTAATTTTTTTTAATTAATTTAATTTATAATTTTCAATAAAATTTTTTTTTTTCTAATCAAAGCTAAAAATAATAAAAAAAAAATATTTTTAAAATTTTTATATTATTTCCAGTGTTTTTTATGTTACTTCTTTGGTTTTATTTTTTTTTTAAGTTTTATTTTAATTTACTTTTTTTTTCAACATAAATTTGTATTAGAAGTTGAAAACTTCATTTATTTTTTAATATTATTTTTTTTTTTATTTTTTAATATTATTTTGTTTAATTTTTTATATTTTTTTATATTTTTTTTAATATTTTTTTTAATATTTTTTTTAATATTTTTTTTTAAATTTATATTACAAGAATAATTAACTTTCAAAATCAAGAATACGAATTCTTAAAAAAATTATCTGAATTTTCTAAAATTTTGTGAAAAATTTTTTTTTTAAATTATTTTTTTTAATTTTTTTTTTAATTCTGTTTGTAATATTAGGTAATATAAATTTAAAAAAAATTTAAAACTTTTAAAGGAAAACATAATTTCGAGTTCAAAAATCAAATTCTCAACAAAAAAAACCTTCAATTAACAAAACCTTCTTCCATATTTTATCCAATAAATTTCAACAACGACATCCTCCTCCAACATCACCATCATAGACGAGACATTAAAGTTCTACTTTTGCCATAAAAACAAGTAAAGGAACTTGAAAAGCCAGAATTAATTATTACCTAATACTCGTTTTCTACTGAAATTCAACTTGACTAGGAGACATCAGAAAATCGATAATATTCATTAAATTCCCTCAACAGTTTCTCTCTTTTTTTGTCGCAAAATGTTGTAAAATAGCAAAAAAAGTCCCCGAAAGTTGCTAACAAAAAATATTTAAAGAAGAAAAATTCATCGAGGAGCAAAAAAACGACAAAAAAATGAAATACCGAGGAGACCACATACCACAACCCATACAATATCACGCACACATTTTACCAGAACACAATGGTTTCGAGGTAAAACGACGACGATGACGACGAAGACAACGATGTCGATGAGCAGAAATGTATTAAAACCATTTATATACCCCATTATGATTTTTCTGTGTTTCGTGCTCTCTACGGACACGATCTTCATTTCTGTTTTGTGTGCCGATTCTACCTTTTTTTTTTGCTTTGTACCGACAAAAAAAAAATGTAAAATCATGCGCATCAAAAGTTGTGAAGAAATCCACAATTTAACGAGGGAGAGTGAAACGGAAAAAATGTCGAATGAAGAGTTGTCTCGTTCCCGCACGGCTTTTTGTTGTTTTTTTGCTGTTCTTACCTTATGAGATCTGGAAGGCGTTCCAATACCTTAGGGTTGGCTTGCTTCAGGGAATTGCTGGGTGACAGGGCAACAGTGCAGGCCAAGATCAGTTCAGTTGACAGTTCAACGGGGTACAAGGGACTTTTTTCCTCAGGGGTCTGAAAAAGAAAAAAAAATGAAAAATTAATTTTTTTGCTGGAAAAATGGAAATTTCTTATTTATTTTTCAGATTTGTCGAACAAGATTAAAATAATTTGTCATAATTTGCGGCGAAAAATCAGATAATCTGACATTTTTGCCGAAAATTAAGACGAAAGTTAATCAAAATAATGTGCAACATGTGCACCATGTAAAATTCGATCCCTCAAATCATATCACTTTCGCACAGGAGAGAGACGGGCGAAAGGAAGGGTGGTAACTGGAACAAAAACGATCGATAAACGTAATTCAATTAAAGCTCTCTTGCAACGCATACGATGTCAAGGAATTGAGAAATAACATTATTAGGTCTCTTATCTGTGGTCGGGCTGCTGTAGATCATTAAATGACACGTGCCAGCGAGACTCTCAAAGGACCGACAATTATTTGCTTAGACGAGTCAATATTTCTGTGTGAGTCGAAAAATTTCTTGTGAAAATGCATTAACATAAAAAAAAGGATTGTTGTTGTTGTCTTTTTGTGTTGTTTCAAAACTCGAAGGAATTCTCCCACATACGATAGGTGTATGAGCGGTTGGTTGTCTAGTCAATGACATCACATGAGGTATTGAAGTGAAAATGTTTGTGTTAGCTACCGTTCGTGCGGTGATGAGTTCAGGTGCCGTTATTGGGGGTTTTTATGAGATTTTTTGAATTTTTAAAAATTTACTGTTTTTTCATTAAAAAAAAATTTTTTTTTATTTTTTAACTAAATGTATGAAGCTTTTTTAGTGAAATTCAGAAAAATTTCGAAAATATTTAATGAAATTAAATTTTTCAAATTATTTTACTTTTAATAAATATTTTTTTAATTTTTATTAAATAAATTTATTTTTTTTATTTTTTTAGAATACTTTTTAATAATAAAAATTATTAATTTAAAATTAATTCAAATAAAAAAAAAATTATTGTAAGTCACGTGACCAATTTTTTTTTTAAATTTAAAAAAAATGAAAATTTTCATCTGGGCTATCAAATGATTTTTTTTTAAATTTGAACTCAAAAATAATGGAAACAAAAATTTATCTGTCATTTAGTAAAATTATTTTGGAACAAAATTTAAATGAAATTAATTAAAAATTTAAATTTCAAATTTAAATAAAAAAATTAATAAAAAGTTTGAAAAAAACTTAAGAAAAAAAAAATTTTAATTAATTTCATTTTTTTTTAATTTTTTATGAGAAAATTTTATAAAAAAATTAATAATTTCAAATAATAAAAATATATTTAATAAAAATTTTAATTAATTTCATTATTTTTAATATTTTTATAGTATTTTTTTAAAATTTAATAAGGTTCTATAAGAAAATTAATTAATTTTTGTTATTTTTAAAATAAATGCTGAATTTTCTTATTTTTGAACTAACTTTGAAATGGAAATAATAAAACACATTTTTAAAAAATTTAAAATTTTCTGAAAATTCAATTTCTTTAATATTTAAAAATATTAATATTTTTAAGTTTAAATTTCTGGTTTAAATGTTTTATATTAAATTTTTAAAAAATTAAGAAAAATAAAAAAAAAATATTTTAAAATATTTTTTTAGTAATTAAAATTAAATTTTTATCGAATATAAAATTTTCTAAAATTTGAAAAAAAAAATAAAAAATTAAAATTAAAAAAATTAATAAAAATAAAAAAAAATTAAAATTAATTAATTAAATTTTTCTTTTTTAAAAATATTTTTTTATTTTTATAATTTTTCTCAAAATTCGTCATAATTTTTTTCACATCCCTGCCTTTTCACATGAAACACTGAAATTTTAATATTTTGATAGACATCGACAGACAGCGTGAGTGAGTGAACGAAAAACGATGCGATGATACAAAAGTGATTTTTCAATACATCACTTTTCGGTCCATTTCACACAGACACGTGATAAAGTGAGTCGAGTGCTGTGATTTTATTGAAAGACATAACTTAATTATATTTGATAAAATTTTCTACTGCACGCTAAAAGCATTTTTCGACAAAAATAAAACAAAAAAATTTTTACGGAGGCGCTAAAAGGCTAAAATGCATTCTGTGTGTTCATTATTTCACGAATTTTTAATATTTTTTTTTAAAAATATTTTTCATGAACTTACCTGCAAACTCGTCAAAAGTGCATCAAACAACACCACAATTGTATTTCCGAGGATCGCATGACGCGCAATCTGTGGACAGGATGAGCAAGAATTGCGATAAAGTTGCACCGAAAGAACCACCGCCCGTTTCGAGATGTCCGAATTGTCTTGCATGCCCTTTTGGATGATGTTGGAAATCGTTCCGAGCCCATCGAGCAACCACATTGACTGAAAATCCGCAATTTCTGCTTTGGAAATTTGTCGTAAAAGTTGCCCCAGGGGTCTTTCGATGCCAAGCGGACCGCCGCCTTTGGTTATCATGTTCAGCAATTTATGAACTTGCGAATCTTTTTTCACGTGAGCCGGTAGAGGTTGCATTTCCGCGAGATAATCCGCTGCTGCAAGAGCCATTCGTTGTTTAATCTTCTTCAAACGCTTCCGTGCCGTCTTTACGAGCTCCTTGGACTTGTCGCTGCAATATTTCGTGCCGGGTTTCGTGCCATCGCCACTTATAGAAGACCTTTGACCCGGTTGCGGCGTCGTTTCTTCGCCACTTCTGATGGGAATTGTCATCTCAAGCGCTCGTTGACGAATGTGTTCGATATTTTCTTCGTGGCGCCGCGCTGATTCCTGCTGTTTTTGCAGGATTTTTCGCTGAAGTTCTTCCGTCGTGGCGATTTGTTGGGCTTGCAATGCTTGGAGACGCGTTTCGCGGTCTTTGGCTTTGGCTCGTGCCGCATGTTGACGCTGCTGTTCACGCTGGGCTTGCATTTTTCCGACTCTTTTTTCACGTTCGCGACGCGTTTCGCTCATTTTTTCCAAACGTTGCTGCCTTTGGGCTTCCAACTCTTGTCGACGCTTCTCCACAGCAGCTTCTTTCGCGGCTTTTTCCTCCATTCGCTTAATCCGTTCCTGTTCCAGGTCCTGAAGTCGTCCTTCCTGCTCGCGACACGACTCCATAAAATCTATTCTCTTATTTTGCGCCTCCAAACTCTTGATAAAAGCAATTTCCTTTAATTTTTCCTCCTCATCATGCGCTTTTCGGATCTTATCGCGCAAATATTGCGTTCTATTCTCCGCCGCACGCTTCAAACGACTCTCCATCCGGATGCGTTTCTCATCAATTAACTGCTGCTTTTGATTTTTCACCTCCTCGACGCGCGCCAACAAATTTTGGATCTTCACCGCTTTGTCCTTTTGCAACGCTTGACGTTTTTCCAAGGCACGAGCTTGCTTTGCCTGATATTTTTTGAGTGTTTCCGTCAACGAAAGGCACCGCGATGGGTTTGACAGCTTTTGATGCAGTTGCTGCGCTCGTCCCGGGTGTCGGGCGTGGATCGCTTGAAGTGTCGCCAGCGTTTCGAGCCTTTCGACCCACGACATGTCACTCAAAACGGCTTCATAGCGATCCTCCAACGTCATATCCTCGTCATTTCCGTTCGCATCGCACTGATCATCGGTCGTCATGAGGTCCAAAGTTTCGCAATCTGTCTCATCGGTCTCTGTATCGACGTCAATTTCGGTATTTTGCAGTTCGCGCAACTCGCGTTCCAAACTTTCCTGCTTCGCTTCGAGAATTTTCTTCTGATCGTCGTCAGATTCGATGTCTTGTTCGTCGTCGCAGCTGGAAATGTCGCGATCGATGCGAGATTGGCCCAAACAAGCGACATAAAGTTTGTTGAGGATCTCGCTGCCCGTTTGGATTTTCATGTCGATCTTACTTGTGCTCGTTTCCGATTGTTTTTCATCATCTGTTTGGCTATTTGACTCGTTTGACGACTCATTTTTCGATCTTTTTTCCGGACTTGAGCTGTTTTTTTGTAAATTCAGCAATTTTTCGCTCCGGAGATACTCTTTTCGTAGCGATTTCAGTTTGAGTCCCGTCAAATCCGACTTTTGACGCTTGATGCTGCTGACGGGAACCGCGGGCGTTCGCGTTGTCGGCGCCGAATTCACTTTTCGCTTGATTTCGCCGGACGATGAGCTCTTTTGTTGACTTTTGATTGCTTCGGGTTTGGGTTTTTGCGTCGTTTTGGCGAGAACCGAGGATGTTTTGACGCTTGAGGGCACAATTGGCTTCGTGACAGCAACGGGTTTCTTCTTTACTTCCGTCAAAGTCTTACTTTTCACATCTTTTGTAACCGATTTTTCATTTTTTAGCTTCTCATCTTCGTTTTTTTCAGGTTTTTCTTCGTTCAAAAGGGCCAGAGAAGGTAAACTCGCGTATCCGGAAGGTTGATTGAAGCGATTTGCCCAGTGACTGCTGAAGCGACGGCGATTTTTGACGGTTTGCCATCCGCTATCGTTGCCTGTTATGGTCTCACTTGACGAACTTTGGGCTTTGGAATCGGATTTTAAGCTGGAACGGACGAGACTTGACTTGCTGGAGCCATGCAACAAGCGATCTGTGCTTGCTTTTAGCGTGGAAGTGCTACTTCCGAGACTTTCGCGTGATTTTGAGAGGCGATTTAACTCACTAACGCGGGATTTTTGGGTATTTACGGGATTTTTGTTGCTATTTATCTCGATCATGGTCTTTGAACGTGCCGACAATCGATTTTCCACGTTTTTCGGAGCTCCCAAGTTATCGCGCAGCTTCACGGAACGCGTTTGACGACTCGAAACAACGGAAGAATTCGTCGTTTTTGGAATAATTTTGCCAACAACGGTTTTTTTCAAGATGCCTTGATGCCCAGCTCTGCCATGAACGCCATTTGTCATCGTCGCTGCGCGAGAAGGTAAATTTTTGCTCACAACACTTGAGTATTTTGCCGTTACCGGAGGTTTTTTCTTCTCTTCGACAGGTAATTTTTCCTCCGTTTTTGGGATTTCTTCGATTTTTGGGTTTTCTGAAGCGATGAGACACTTGTCGTACTTCTCCAAGTACTCGGCGAGCGTTAAATCGCCATCCGGCAAGTCCGTTTGCGAGCTTTTGTCTAAGCGGATGACATCCATGACGCAGTTGAAGATGTTATTTTCTTGATCGACGGCGAGATTTATCTGTTCGACGACTTGTTGCGTCTCGACGGGCACTTGACTGATGCTTTCGGGGATGATGGATGATTTCAAGGCGATCATGTCGTGACAAACGATCTCGCCGTTCGTGAAATTCTCGAAAGTTGTGTGATTTATGTGGATTAACTCCTTGGAGCCTTGCAGCATGGAGGCATTGTTGTGCGAAATGATGGCTAATTTGCTCTCTGATGGCGTTCTTTTGGGTGAGTTTACGGAATTTTCTTCAATTATGGGGCAAGGACTGTTTTTTCCGGAATAATTTGGACTCGATTTGCCAGAAATTGACTTTGGGCTGGCAAGAGTTTTGATTCTGACGCCTAAAAATAAATAAAAAAATTAATATCGAAGATTAAAAATTTAAGAGAATTATTTTCAACTTTTTGTTTTTGTCTCTGAATTAAGAAAAATTTTAGGAAAAATTAAAAATTTTTTATTTAAAAAAAAAAAATTTTTTTTTTTAAGAAAATTTTTTTAATATTTATAACAATTTTTGGCAATATTTTTAAGAAAATTTGAAGATAAAATTATTTTTTTTTATTTTATTTTGTTCATTTTTTTTATTTCATAAAAATTTAATTAAAAAACGACAGTGTTTCAAAAAAAAATTAAATTATTTCGAAATTTTTTTTTTCAAATATTTTCTAAATTTTTTTATATAAAATTATCAGAAAGAATAATAAAAAATTATTGGATTTTTTTTTAAATTTTTTTATTTATTTATTTTTTTTTTTTAATTTTGTTTGTATGAAAAAAAAAACAAAAAAATATTTTCAGAATTAAATTTTTGAAAAAATTAATTTAAAGCAAAAAATCTAATTTAACAAAATTTCTCAATTAAACGAAACGAAAAAATTGACAAAATAAATATTAAAATGAGAATTTTAACTTTAAGTTTGGTTAAATAAATTTTTTTTTTAAATTTCTTAAAATAAGCAAATAGTAAAATAAAAATAAAAAAATAATAATAATAAACATTAAAAAATTTAAAATAAAAAATTATTAAAAACATTTTAAAAAATTATTTAAAATTAATTAAAAAATAATTTAAAATTAAATTTAATAAAATAATAATTTATTAATTAATTAATTAATTTTCTTATTTGATTAATTAAAAAAAAATAATTATTTTTATTTTTTAATTTTATATTTAATTTATTTTTTATTTAGAGTTTTTGACTTTTTTAAATAGATCAACAGACAAAAAGTTAAAAAAAAATTTTAAACATAAAAAAAAAATCAAAAAACTTACGTGGCACAGGATTACTCTTCCTCACTTCCCACGCCAACGAGTGCGGTCGTTGTGGCAACGGCGTATTTTCATATTCCGACGACACTTGAAACCACTCTGCCAACGACTTAAAATCCCTTATATAGTTCTCCAGTACCAAAATCACCTCTTTGCATGACGACATCGAGCCATAACACTCCACGGTCGTGTACAACTCATCAATCGCTCGTTGCAAATTGCCAAACAGGAAAGCCCAGTACCGCGCCTGAAGCTCACTGCGTTTGTCGCGACCCGCGCTCGCACTTCTGACACGCGACGACGACGTCGTCGACTCTTTTTTCAGCAGCGGCGACGCAATTTTCGTCACAATCGGTGGCTTTTTGCTCGAAACGACATTCCGTACTGCAAAAAAGACGCAAAAACTCATAAAAAAATCGCCCACACACGAAACAAGCAAAACTCACCTGAAGACGACGAAGACGAGTTCAGTGATTCATCCTCGCTATGACACAATTTTGCAGCAGATAATCTCCGATCAGCGTGAATTTTTGCGTCATTTTCCTTGATTTCGGGCATTTTCTTTGACTAGGCAGGTAAATTAACAGCTGAAAATGGCAAAATTTGCGTTAGAACAAAGAATTTGGCAAAAATGGTGTTCAAGGACGAATCGCGTTTACCTTGTTTTAGACTTTAATTACATTTCCACGCAAAAATTTACAAAAATTTCCTCTGTTTGGACATAAAATTTACGATTTTAGTTGAATTTAAGGCTAGAAACTCGCTTATTTTGCTGAAATCGATTGATTTTTACGATTCCAAGTGCTCGAAGCATGAAGTAAATAAACGAAATTCAAATGTGAGTGGGACAAAAAAATCAAAAATTGCCCAAGAGCGAATTTCGGGAGTAGTTGTCACACGAAAAACAACGCAAAAATCAAAAAGTAAATAAAAAAAATAATTTTTTATCAATTTTCTTCTTGAATTTCGCTTTTTTTCTCGTAGACGGGCGTTTCAGAGCTTCCTGTAGACGATGGAAGTACCAAATTTTGCATCAGCAGCCGAGGAAGTGGCCTTTTGGAAGAAACGAGCGACACTTTTGCTCGCTGAAAAGAATGACATCCAAAAAGAATTCGATGACTTCATGGAAGGATCGCAGCAACTGGAGGCGGAACTCGAAACGACAATCCAACAGAACGAAAAACAGCTGTCGCGTCTCAATCAGAACGTGGAACAACTGAAACTCGAAAATGAGTCGCTGAAGAAAAAATTGCAGACGTGCCTCAATGATCTCAGTGAAAAGGACGACGAAGTGGGTGCGCTGCAAACGGAGCACACCAAGCTAAAAAAATACGTGACGCAGCTCGAACAGAAAAATGACGACCTTGAAAGGACAAATCGCGTCGTGGCGGAATCCGTGAACAGTTTTGAGCTGATGCTGAATCAGGCGTACGAGAAAAATGCGCTGCTCGAGTCGGAGGTGGATGAAAAGGAAAAGTTGCAGATTAAATTGCAGCGATTGATGGACGAGGCGCGCGATTTGAAGCAAGAACTGAAGGTGCGCGAGCAAAAAGGCGGCGGAACGAGCGATAACGATGGCAATGAAGACGATGGCACGACATCGCGTGTCATGAATGGCAGTGCGACGCATCACGAAACGACGACGGCGGCAGATTTGGGGTTTGGAAAGTCCATTTCGACTGCGACAACAGCCACATCGCCATCCTCCGACCCCAACAAAAACATTTGCGGCAGCCCGACAAGCAACGGAAATGCAATTGCCTCTAGTACAAGAGTGACTGCGATCAGTATTATTTATGACCTGCTCCGACGCATCGATCGGATAGAGTCCAAACTGGCGGATTGGAAGAAAATTAGCGCGGCAGCGACACGCACTTCGGGTGCCTTGGATACCTCCGCGTCGACGACGGAACTGTATCATGCGTCATCGCCCAACAAATATCAATATGGATCAAACAATTAAAAAACCCACACTCACCCATACTCACTACTGTAAAATTGTTACAAAAACAAAAAAAATACTTAGACAAAACTTTTTTCATGACAAAAAGTCGCAAAAGCAAGCCAGTAGTTGAATTTCTGTTCGCTTCAAATGTTGTCGAATAATTTATTTTTTATCTCGAGAATAGTCAGAGTCCTGTCTTCACTGTACATAACACTAATTCATTGTCGATAACTGTTAGAAATTTAAATTAAACCCAAAAAAAAAAGCAAGAATATTAGCTGGAAGAACGGTCGATCCAAAACATTCGCTACTAATATTTCAAGGATATTTTTTAAGGAAGAAAAATTGTAATTTTACTAATTTTTTTTGTGAATCTTTATTCTAAGACTTAGACGCATATAGAAATATATATATTTTGCCTCAATGTAATTGTTTTTTCTTATTTCATGAAAATTTCTCAAATAGTCGACAATTTCTCAAGTAAGTACAGATTTTGACTTAAAATTAAGAAAATTCATCGAATTAATATTAATTTGAGTAAAAACTTGAAAAATATTTAAAATTAAGCTTTTAAGTCAAAAACTTATTTTTTTTTACCTATTTTTTTAAATTCCATTAAAATTTTTCGCAACTTTCGATTTTATCTCATGCTCACTTAAAATCGAGTTTTTCTCAGCAAGTAAATTTTTGATCGATTTCAAGCCTAAAATTGAATAAAAAGTCATTCTAAAGATGATTTCCATTCATATTTGGTCAATTTTCGATCAAATAAAATTTATCTCGATTTTATCTCATGCTCACTTAAAATCGAGTTTTTCTCAGCAAGTCAATTTTTGATCGGTTTCAAGCCTAAAATTGAATAAAAAGTCATTCTAAAGATGATTTCCATTCATATTTGGTCAATTTTCGATCAAATAAAATTTATCTCGATTTTATCTCATGCTCACTTAAAATCGAGTTTTTCTCAGCAAGTCAATTTTTGATCGATTTCAAGCCTAAAATTGAATAAAAAGTCATTCTAAAGATGATTTCCATTCATATTTGGTCAATTTTCGATCAAATAAAATTTATCTCGATTTTATCTCATGCTCACCTAAAATCGAGTTTTTCTCAGCAAGTAAATTTTTGATCGATTTCAAGCCTAAAATTGAATAAAAAGTCATTCTAAAGATGATTCCATTCATATTTGGTCAATTTTCGATCGATCAAATAAAATCGATAAATTTTTGATTAAAAAGTCATTCTAAAGATGATTTTCAATTTTCGATCAAATAAAATTTATCTCGATTTTATCTCTTGCTCACCTAAAATCGAGTTTTTTGTACCAAGTAAATTTTTGATCGGTTTCAAGCCTAAAATTGAATAAAAAGTCATTCTAAAGATGATTTCCATTCATATTTGGTCAATTTTCGATCAAATAAAATTTATCTCGATTTTATCTCATGCTCACCTAAAATCGAGTTTTTCTCAGCAAGTAAATTTTTGATCGGTTTCAAGCCTAAAATTGAATAAAAAGTCATTCTAAAGATGATTTCCATTCATATTTGGTCAATTTTCGATCAAATAAAATTTATCTCGATTTTATCTCATGCTCACCTAAAATCGAGTTTTTCTCAGCAAGTAAATTTTTGATTGATTTCAAGCCTAAAATTGAATAAAAAGTCATTCTAAAGATGATTTCCATTCATATTTGGTCAATTTTCGATCAAATAAAATTTATCTCGATTTTATCTCATGCTCACCTAAAATCGAGTTTTTCTCAGCAAGTCAATTTTTGATCGGTTTCAAGCCTAAAATTGAATAAAAAGTCATTCTAAAGATGATTTCCATTCATATTTGGTCAATTTTCGATCAAATAAAATTTATCTCGATTTTATCTCATGCCCACCTAAAATCGAGTTTTTTGCAAGTCAATTTTTGATCGATTTTAAGCCTAAAATTTAATAAAAAGTCATTTTAAAGATGATTTCCATTCATATTTGGTCAATTTTCGATCAAATAAAATTTATCTCGATTTTATATCATGCTCACCTAAAATCGAGTTTTTCTCAGCAAGTCAATTTTTGATCGATTTCTAAAATTGAATAAAAAGTCCTAAAATGAAGTAAGTTTTTCTCAGCAAGTAAATTTTTGATCGGTTTCAAGCCTAAAATTGAATAAAAAGTCATTCTAAAGATGATTTCCATTCATATTTGGTCAATTTTCGATCAAATAAAATTTATCTCGATTTTATCTCATGCTCACCTAAAATCGAGTTTTTCTCAGCAAGTCAATTTTTGATCGGTTTCAAGCCTAAAATTGAATAAAAAGTCATTCTAAAGATGATTTCCATTCATATTTGGTCAATTTTCGATCAAATAAAATTTATCTCGATTTTATCTCATGCTCACCTAAAATCAAGTTTTTCTCAGCAAGTAAATTTTTGATAGTTTTCAAGCCCAAAATTGAATAAAAAGTCATTCTAAAGATGATTTCCATTCATATTTGGTCAATTTTCGATCAAATAAAATTTATCTCGAGTTTTTCTCAGCAAGTCAATTTTTGATCGGTTTCAAGCCTAAAATTGAATAAAAAGTCATTCTAAAGATGATTTTTCGATTTTATCTCATGCTCACCTAAAATCGAGTTTTTCTCAGCAAGTCAATTTTTGATCGGTTTCAAGCCTAAAATTGAATTAAAAGTCATTTTAAAGATGATTTCCATTCATATTTGGTCAATTTTCGATCAAATAAAATTTATCTCGATTTTATCTCATGCTCACTTAAAATCGAGTTTTTCTCAGCAAATCAATTTTTGATCGATTTCAAGCCTAAAATTGAATTAAAAGTCATTCTATAGATGATTTCCATTCATATTTGGTCAATTTTCGATCGAATAAAATTTATCTCGATTTTATTTCATGCTCACCTAAAATCGAGTTTTTCTCAGCAAGTAAATTTTTGATCGATTTCAAGCCTAAAATTGAATAAAAAGTCATTCTAAAGATGATTTCCATTCATATTTGGTCAATTTTCGATCAAATAAAATTTATCTCGATTTTATCTCATGCTCACCTAAAATCGAGTTTTTCTCAGCAAGTAAATTTTTGATCGGTTTCTAAAATTGAATAAAAAGTCATTCTAAAGATGATTTCCATTCATATTTGGTCAATTTTCGATCAAATAAAATTTCGATTTTCTCATGCTAAAATCGAGTTTTTCTCAGCAAGTAAATTTTTGATCGATTTCAAGCCTGAAATTGAATTAAAAGTCATTTTAAAGATGATTTCCATTCATATTTGGCCAATTTTCGATCAAATAAAATTTATCTCGATTTTTCTCATCACTTAAAATCGAGTTTTTTTCAGCAAGTCAATTTTTGATCGATTTCAAGCCTAAAATTGAATAAAAAGTCATTCCGCAGATGATTTCTATTCATATCTTGTCAATTTTCGATCAAATAAAATTTAACTCATGATCACCTAAAATCGAGTTTTTCTCAGCAAGTAAATTTTTGATCGTTTCATTGCTAAAAACCTAAAATCGAGATTTTTCTCATGCTCAAGTCAATTTTTGATCGGTTTCAAGCCTAAAATTGAATAAAAAGTCATTCTAAAGATGATTTCCATTCATATTTGGTCAATTTTCTCAATCAAATAAAATTTTTATCGGTTTCGATTTAAAGATGATTTCCTCATGCTCACCTAAAATCGAGTTTTTCTCAGCAAGTCAATTTTTGATCGGTTTCAAGCCTAAAATTGAATAAAAAGTCATTCTGAAGATGATTTCGATTCATATTTGGTCAATTTTCGATCAAATAAAATTTATCTCGATTTTATCTCATGCTCACTTAAAATCGAGTTTTTCTCAGCAAGTCAATTTTTGATCGGTTTCAAGCCTAAAATTGAATAAAAAGTCATTCTAAAGATGATTTCCATTCATATTTGGTCAATTTTCGATCAAATAAAATTTATCTCATGCTCTAAAATAGTTTTTCTCAGCAAGTCAATTTTTGATCGTTTCAAGCCTAAAATTGAATAAAAAGTCATTCTAAAGATGATTTCCATTCATATTTTCTCAATTTTCGATCAAATAAAATTTATCTCGATTTTATCTCATGCTCACTTAAAATGCTCACTTAAAATCGAGTTTTTCTCAGCAAGTAAATTTTTGATCGGTTTCAAGCCTAAAATTGAATAAAAAGTCATTCTAAAGATGATTTCCATTCATATTTGGTCAATTTTCGATCAAATAAAATTTATCTCATGCTCACCTAAAATCGAGTTTTTCTCAGCAAGTAAATTTTTGATCCGTTTCAAGCCTAAAATTGAATTAAAAGTCATTCTAAAGATGATTTCCCTCCATATTTGGTCAATTTTCGATCAAATAAAATTTATCTCGATTTCTTCCTCATGCTCACCTTAAAATCGAGTTTTTTCAGCAAGTCAATTTTTGATAGATTTCAAGCCTAAAATTTAATTAAAAGTCATTCAGAAGATGATTTCCATTAATATTTGGTCAATTTTCGATCAAATTCCTAAAATCGAGTTTTTCTCAGCTAAATTTTTGATGCTCACCTAAAATCGAGTTTTTCTCAGCAATTTGGTCAATTTTCGATCAAATAAAATCTCATATTTGCTCAATTTTCCAAATAAAATCTCGTTTTTCTCATGCTCACTTAAAATCGTAAATTTTTGAGTCAATTTTTGATCGTTTCAAGCCTAAAATTGAATAAAAAGTCATTCTAAAGATGATTTCCATTCATATTTGGTCAATTTTCGATCAAATAAAATTTATCTCGATTTTATCTCATGCTCACCTAAAATCGAGTTTTTCTCAGCAAGTAAATTTTTGATCGGTTTCAAGCCTAAAATTGAATAAAAAGTCATTCTAAAGATGATTTCCATTCATATTTGGTCAATTTTCGATCAAATAAAATTTATCTCGATTTTATCTCATGCTCACCTAAAATCGAGTTTTTCTCAGCAAGTAAATTTTTGATCGGTTTCAAGCCTAAAATTGAATAAAAAAGATGATTTCATTCTATTTGGTCAAGATGATATTTCCATTCATATTTGGTCAATTTTCGATCAAATAAAATTTATCTCGATTTTATCTCATGCTCACCTAAAATCAAGTTTTTCTCAGCAAGTAAATTTTTGATAGTTTTCAAGCCTAAAATTGAATTAAAAGTCATTTTAAAGATGATTTCCATTCATATTTGGTCAATTTTCGATCAAATAAAATTTATCTCGATTTTATCTCATGCTCACAGCAAGTAAAATCGAGTGAAGATTTTTCAGCAAGTCAATTTTTGATCGATTGCAAGCCTAAAATTGAATAAAAAGTCATTCTAAAGATGATTTCCATTCATATTTGGTCAATTTTCGATCAAATAAAATTTATCTCGATTTTATCTCATGCTCACTTAAAATCGAGTTTTTCTCAGCAAGTCAATTTTTGATCGGTTTCAAGCCTAAAATTGAATAAAAAGTCATTCTAAAGATGATTTCCATTCATATTTGGTCAATTTTCGATCAAATAAAATTTATCTCGATTTTATCTCATGCTCACTTAAAATCGAGTTTTTCTCAGCAAGTAAATTTTTGATCGATTTCAAGCCTAAAATTGAATAAAAAGTCATTCTAAAGATGATTTCCATTCATATTTGGGTCTCAATTTTCGATTCAAATAAAATTTATCTCGATTTTATCTCATGCTCACCTAAAATCGAGTTTTTCTCAGCAAGTCAATTTTTGATCGATTTCAAGCCTAAAATTGAATAAAAAGTCATTCTAAAGATGATTTCCATTCATATTTGGTCAATTTTCGATCAAATAAAATTTATCTCGATTTTATCTCATGCTCACCTAAAATCGAGTTTTTCTCAGCAAGTAAATTTTTGATCGGTTTCAAGCCTAAAATTGAATAAAAAGTCATTCTAAAGATGATTTCCATTCATTTTTTTCAATTTTCGATCAAATAAAATTTATCTCGATTTTATCTCATGCTCACTTAAAATCGAGTTTTTCTCAGCATGTCAATTTTTGAGCAATTTTAAGCTTAAAATTTAATAAAAAGTCATTCTAAAGATGATTTCCATTCATATTTGGTCAATTTTCGATCAAATAAAATTTATCAAGTAAATTTTTGATCGATTTGAATAAAAATCTCATGCTCACCTAAAATAAAATTTTTGATCGGTTTCAAGCCTAAAATTGAATAAAAAGTTTTATAAAGATGATTTCCATTCATTTGCAATTTTCATCTTAAAATCGAGTTTTTCTCAGCAAGTAAATTTGTGATCGATTTCAAGCCTAAAATTGAATAAAAAGTCATTCTAAAGATGATTTCCATTCATATTTGGTCAATTTTCGATCAAATAAAATTTATCTCGATTTTATCTCATGCTCACCTAAAATCGAGTTTTTCTCAGCAAGTCAATTTTTGATCGGTTTCAAGCCTAAAATTGAATAAAAAGTCATTCTAAAGATGATTTCCATTCATATTTGGTCAATTTTCGATCAAATAAAATTTTTCTCGATTTTATCTCAAACCTAAAATCGAGTTTTTTCCAAGTAAATTTTTGATCGATTTTCATAAAATTTGGTCAATTTTCGATCAAATAAAATTTATCTCGATTTTATCTCATGCTCACCTAAAATCGAGTTTTTCTCAGCAAGTAAATTTTTGATCGGTTTCAAGCCTAAAATTGAATAAAAAGTCATTCTAAAGATGATTTCCATTCATATTTGGTCAATTTTCGATCAAATAAAATTTATCTCGATTTTATCTCATGCTCACTTAAAATCGAGTTTTTCTCACCAAGTCAATTTTTGATCGGTTTCAAGCCTAAAATTGAATAAAAAGTCATTCTGAAGATGATTTCCATTCGAGTTTTTTTCTAAAATTGAATAAAAAATAGATGATTTCCATTCATGTCAATTTTCGATCAAATAAAATTTATCTCATGCTCACCTAAAATCGAGTTTTTCTCAGCAAGTAAATTTTTGATCGGTTTCAAGCCTAAAATTGAATAAAAAGTCATTCTAAAGATGATTTCCATTCATATTTGGTCAATTTTCGATCAAATAAAATTTATCTCGATTTTATCTCATGCTCACCTAAAATCGAGTTTTTCTCAGCAAGTCAATTTTTGATCGGTTTCAAGCCTAAAATTGAATAAAAAGTCATTCTAAAGATGATTTCCATTCATATTTGGTCAATTTTCGATCAAATAAAATTTATCTCGATTTTATCTCATGCTCACCTAAAATCGAGTTTTTCTCAGCAAGTCAATTTTTGATCGGTTTCAAGCCTAAAATTGAATAAAAAGTCATTCTAAAGATGATTTCCATTCATATTTGGTCAATTTTCGATCAAATAAAATTTATCTCGATTTTATCTCATGCTCACCTAAAATCAAGTTTTTCTCAGCAAGTAAATTTTTGATAGTTTTCAAGCCCAAAATTGAATAAAAAGTCATTCTAAAGATGATTTCCATTCATATTTGGTCAATTTTCGATCAAATAAAATTTATCTCGATTTTATCTCATGCTCACCTAAAATCGAGTTTTTCTCAGCAAGTCAATTTTTGATCGGTTTCAAGCCTAAAATTGAATAAAAAGTCATTCTAAAGATGATTTCCATTCATATTTGGTCAATTTTCGATCAAATAAAATTTATCTCGATTTTATCTCATGCTCACCTAAAATCGAGTTTTTCTCAGCAAGTAAATTTTTGATCGGTTGCAAGCCTAAAATTGAATAAAAAGTCATTCTAAAGATGATTTCCATTCATATTTGGTCAATTTTCGATCAAATAAAATTTATCTCGATTTTATCTCATGCTCACCTAAAATCGAGTTTTTCTCAGCAAGTAAATTTTTGATCGGTTTCAAGCCTAAAATTGAATAAAAAGTCATTCTAAAGATGATTTCCATTCATATTTGGTCAATTTTCGATCAAATAAAATTTATCTCGATTTTATCTCATGCTCACCTAAAATCGAGTTTTTCTCAGCAAGTAAATTTTTGATCGGTTTCAAGCCTAAAATTGCTCACCTAAAATCGAGTTTTTCTCAGCAAGTAAATTTTTGTTCAAGCCTAAAATTGAAAAAAAGTCATTCTAAAGATGATTTCCATTCATATTTGGTCAATTTTCGATCAAATAAAATTTATCTCGATTTTATCTCATGCTCACCTAAAATCGAGTTTTTCTCAGCAAGTAAATTTTTGATCGGTTTCAAGCCTAAAATTGAATAAAAAGTCATTCTAAAGATGATTTCCATTCATATTTGGTCAATTTTCGATCAAATAAAATTTATCTCGATTTTATCTCATGCTCACCTAAAATCGAGTTTTTCTCAGCAAGTAAATTTTTGATCGGTTTCAAGCCTAAAATTGAATAAAAAGTCATTCTAAAGATGATTTCCATTCATATTTGGTCAATTTTCGATCAAATAAAATTTATCTCGATTTTATCTCATGCTCACCTAAAATCGAGTTTTTCTCAGCAAGTAAATTTTTGATCGATTTCAAGCCTAAAATTGAATAAAAAGTCATTCTAAAGATGATTTCCATTCATATTTGGTCAATTTTCGATCAAATAAAATTTAAAAAAAATTGTTTGAAATTTTATTACGCTTAGATTTTCTACTCTCAATTTACCTTTACTTTTAAACTATGAATTTTTCAAAAAAAAAAAAAAATGTTTTTTTTAAATCATTTTATTTATTAGTTTAATATATATTTATGCCTTAACGCTTATAGATTTAATCCTGGGTAATAAATGCTAGAAAAAGAACAGAAATGGAATTTAATACAAAAAGCGATCTAATTTTTATTAATTATTTGTTTTAGTAGCAAATTCGCCTAATTTTTTTCTCTTCATTCTAATTTTTTTTTCTATTTTTTCGTGAATAGTTTTTTTTTTTGTTAACCTTAATTGCTTAATTTGGAGAGATGCGTATTGAAGTTGATTGCGTTGCGAGTAAAATATTGGTAAATAAATGTTTAATAATTTCTTTAAATGAAAAAAATATATAAATTGGTTAAAGTATCGACATAACAAAAAAAAAATTACATAAAAAAATAATTTTTGAAAAAAATAGATAAATACTTTTTTTTAACCGAAGACAATTTCCTGCGTTGGTTAGTTGTCGGGTTTGTTCCGGAGTTGCAGTTGTTGCGCCAACTGTTTCTTCAGTTCGTCCTCGCGCTTCTGGTCGCTCAACGATTGCACGCTTCTCAGTCCGTTCACGATGTCCTTGGTCTTGCCAAAGTAAATTTCGTTCAGTGTGTTGCGAATTTTGTTCTCCATGTCTTCGACGAGGCGCCCAATGTTGGCGATATGCGGCGACGTTTCGCCCACTGCCGCATCTTGTTCCACTTGTCGCGTAAGACTGCCGCCCAAATTCATCGTGCCGCTGCCCTGCTTGTTCGTTTGCAGCCACAACATCGCGGTCGACGTGAGTTTGTAGTGCGCACTGCGTCCCGACGTTTTTTCCTGCACCTCGACGACGTGAATCGAGTCCCAGCACCCTTTGATTTTTTTGTTGCCGTCGCCCGCCTTCTTGATCAGAATGACGCCCGCAAATCCGTGATCCAAGTCCCACAAGTAGACGGAAGACACGCCGCCCTCGTAGTACATCTCGCGGTACTGATCAAAGGCATAGTTGGCTTCAATTTCGAGGTTTCGAAGGCGCTCCGACGGCAACGACCCGTCTTCGAGTGGCGGATCGTACGTGTTTGACCACGGCGATCGGTACGAGTCGCCGTCACGATTGTAGTCGCACAGCAAGTAATCCTTCCCCGTCGCCTTGTCTTTGGCAATTTTCAGTGGCTGGTCGATGGATGTCAGCAGGTCTTCGCACAGAGCGGGCGCCAAATCGATCAAATCGATGAGATTTTTCTCGATTTGTTGCGGGGGCAGGCGACGCATCAAATCCAAAGCGCAATCCATCTGGTGTTCCGTCTGAAAAAAATTTAAAAAAAATTGAAAAAAATAAAAAATTATCAAATTCTGCTGGTTGTTGACATGTAGAGCAAACATTAATGGGTGTGCCAGATACGAATTTCTCATTTTTTTCGGCATTCCGGGGATTTTTTTCGCAACTTACCATTTTTTATCACAGCGGTGGACTAAATTGAGCAACAAAATTTAAGTAATTTCCGATATCTTTCGATTAATTTCCCTTTAAAAGTCGACGGAAAGTGCAGATTGACTCAGAATTTCAGTGACGTTTAATCTTTCGTGCCCCGTTCGCATTTGGCATCGACAGATTTTGACGTTTTTCCCATGTTTTGATTTTCGCATGAATAAAATTTCCGAAAAAACTTGAAAAAATATAAAAATTAGGAAGGATGTCACTCGTTAAAAGGGGTCAGGTAAGAAAAATCTTGAAAATTTCATAAAAAAATCAAAAATTCACGACTTTTTCATTGTAATTAGCAATGGGGAACCTTCGCAAAGATCTGGCACATTTACGATTGCAAATGGCAAAACCCCTTTCAGTCGGCGGAACTCATTAAAAGGGCTTTATTGGGTCTCCACAAGCCCATTTATCATCCAATGAGTAAGAAATTTCCTTAATTTTGAATATTTTTCTCATCAAATTGATTTTTTAGATTATTGCGGCGATCACGTCGTCTGTATCAATACGAAAGACATCGCGCTGCCAGGCACGGAATGGACTAAACGCGCGTATTTTCATCACACGGGCTATCCGGGCGGTGCAACGTGGACCTTGGCATGGGAGTTGCATACCAAAGACAAAACTATGATCATGAAAAAGGCGGTTTACAGTTCGATGCGTGGAAATTTGCAGCGAAGACATGTGATGCAGTGCCTCCATTTGTTCCCCGATGACAAAGTGCCGGAAGAAATAATGCAAAATGTGACGTCGCAAATTAGGCAACCGAGAGCCGTTCCCACGAGATTGGATCATATTGACAAAGAAACGCTGGAAAGTTTCCCGCAGCTCTTGGATTTCCCGAAAAATTATGTTTTGCGATAATTTTGGGTTATTTTTAACAGTTAGTAGGAATAAAAATGGTTAGTCAAGTACCAAATGAGGGAGTTTGAGATTGAAAGTCGTCAAATATATTAAAATTTTACAGAAAATTTCAAATAATGGAAATTTTAGGAGTTGAAAATATCGTTTTCGAAGGATTTTTGTGCTAAATTATCAAAACTGGCTTTTTCTGACAAAAATTGCTTTGACACAGTTTTTGACACAGTTTTTGATTTAGTTTTGTTCTTGATTTAGTTTTTAAAACAAAACTATGTCAAAGGGAAAATTTTTTTTCAGTTTAAATTTTTTGGCAGTTTTGAGTTATAAAATGATTAAAAATGATAAATTAGAGCCCTCTGATAAATTTTTATCCATTTGGAACGAGATTTGACAAAAATGGCTTTGACACAGTTTTTGACACAGTTTTGCTCTTGATTTAGTTTTCAAAACAAAACTATGTCAAAGAAAAATTTTTTTTTCAGTTTCAATTTTTTGGCAGTTTTGAGTTATAAAAAGATTAAAAATGATAAATTAGAGCCCTCTGACAAATTTTTATCCATTTGGAGCAAGATTTGTCAAAAATGGCTTTGACACAGTTTTTGACACAGTTTTGCTCTTGATTTAGTTTTCAAAACAAAACTATGTCAAAGAAAAATTTTTTTTTCAGTTTCAATTTTTTGGCAGTTTTGAGTTATAAAATGATTAAAAATGATAAATTAGAGCCCTATGACAAATTTTTATCCATTTGGAGCAAGATTTGTCAAAAATGGCTTTGACACAGTTTTTGACACAGTTTTGCTCTTGATTTAGTTTTCAAAACAAAACTATGTCAAAGAAAAATTTTTTTTTCAGTTTCAATTTTTTGGCAGTTTTGAGTTATAAAATGATTAAAAATGATAAATTAGAGCCCTCTGATAAATTTTTATCCATTTGGAGCAAGATTTGGCAAAAATAGCTCTGACACAGTTTTATCATGAAATTTTTTAAGAGATTTCTTCAAATTTTGAAGTAATATCATTTTTTTAAAGAATTTTGAGATAAAAAAATTTTCAAATATATTCAAAATAGTCATTATTTGACTTCCAAAGCATAAATTTTAAAATTAATGAGCAACATTTTTATTTTTAGTAAATTCTCAGTTAAAATTCTTAAACAAGGGCTTTGAAAAATTTATTTTGACAAAAATTGATGCAAATTCAACCAAAAATTTTTTTTGATTATTTTTTTTTTATTTTTGAAGCTGTTTGAATTTTTCTTAAAATGTCTCCAATTTTCTTGAAATTTTTTTATTAAAAAAAAAACAATTTAGAAAGAAAATTTGAATTCTTGTGAAAAAATTTTTTAAAAATAATTTTCATGAAATTTTACCTAAATTGTTGATTTTTGTCCAATTTTTTGTTCGTAAGTTGAAATTTTTACTCATTTTCATAATTTTATTCCAAAATCTTTTAAATTTTAATAAAGTCTTTAAAAGAAGACTCAACATATCAAATTTCATAAGCTAAAATGTGAATTTTTGAGCCGAATTTAATCAAAATTTCTTAATTTTGAGAATTTGAGAATTGAATTAGAGAATTTTTGAATTTTTTTGAAATTTAATTTTTTCGCTAATTCGCCTAATTACAATTTATTAAAAAAATCAAATTTTTTAGGATTTAAATTTCATCTGAAGGGTTTTTCATTTGAAAATGTTCTTTTAAAGATTTTAAAAGAATTTTTTTCAGGATTTTTTTTTTAAATTTTAAAATTAAAAAAAAAATATATTTTAGGGCAATGTTTAAGGCTCAAAATTTAAAATTTGTGTTAAAAATTACCAATTTTTCTTGTCGAAAATAAATCATAAAAAAGTAAATTTTTGACAAAAATTCAAGCAAAAATTATCAAAATCGTAAAAAGGAGAATCAATTCTCAGGCGACTTTTATTTTCGAAGGCATCGGGATCCTCGAGCATCATCTGCATCGAATAATCGAGCTTTCTATTGAAATTTAGATGAAAATTCAGGTGACCAAAATTCTTATTTTTTCTCGCGATTAAAAATCCCGCCGTTACGAGCTTTCGATTTCGATCCTCGAGCTGAAAATTAGTTCCAATTCATGCCGCATTTCCGTTTTGATGGCGCAATTCCGGATATGAACCTCCGGAAGTCGTGATCTACTGCAACGCCATTCCCAAACAGCGACGAGAATCGAAACTACGTTCCACTTTCCATTCCATTTTCCATTTTGACAGCTGTACGCGGTTTCGGTGTGTTGGTTACGGTACGCCATACGTCCGTAGATGCCGTAAAATGTTACCCCAATTTTGCCGTCATTGATTCGTGCTCATTCACAGCGAAATCGTCGTCGGTGTGTGTTCTCGTTCTAAAATTGTCCAAAATTAAAGCTAAAAAAACCACCAAAATTCGTGTAAAAAATTGGCAAAAACTTATTTCAAGTGTCTTCGCACCTGGAAATCGCTCAAAAGTGAAAAACGTGAGAAATACCCGAGTCGTTCATGTAAAAACTGAAGGTAAACAACGCAAAGTGACCCAAAGTGAAGCGATTTTAAAGTGGAATTTTAATGGAGGGATGAAATGTTTGGGGATGTTTCCGGCAAAAATGTCTCAAAAAACTCCGGATTAATGCAAAAAGTTGTAAAAATTTAGTGAAAAATATTGCTTTGCCTCCAAAATCGGGCGTCAAAAGTGAATTAACCTCAGAAATCCGGCGCTGCGGACAAAATCCACTCGGAAGGGTGTCACATCTTCCGTGTTTCGGAGCCCAAACTGCGTCTTTTCTGAATGAAATCGCCCGAAAATCCGACGATTTTTGCAAGTTTGAACATTTTGCCGCACAAAACGCCAAAAACCCGGGAATATTTTTCCATTGTTTTGATTTTCGACGGCGCAAGATGATGTCAATTGTCAATTTTTTGCGGGTTAAATTATAATATTTTGGCGGGACTAACCACATTTTCTCGTGTCACTATTTCGTCGATTTTGGCATGAAATACGCGTGAAAAATTGCCCAAATTGCCGTGAAAAACAAGAAAAAATCCCCAAAAATCCGAGAAACGTGCGGAAAAGGTGAAAAATCCACGGGAAAGTCGCGAAATTTGACGCGAAATACCCGAAACCGTAATCGTGGTAAAAATACTTTTTTGCCAGGTCTCCATTTTTTTCGTAAATGGTGACGAACAACTTTTTTTCGCTTCAAGTGTTGTGAAAATAAAACTAATTTCGGGCACTTTCGGAGTCATTGTCGCCCATTAAAACGCCACAAAATCGCTGCGCAGCCCAAAAGTTCCGCAAAATCCACGGAAATTCATGTAAAAAGCGAAAAACCATTAAAAGTCATTAAAATTCTTGCAGCTAAAAAATTTGTGCAGCCAAAAGGCCTCCGTCGTCCTCCCAGAAGCGACTTCCAACCAGAATGGACAAACAAAGGTGAGTTTCGGGAGCGGCGCAATTCAGTGACGCAGCAAATAATTTCCAAAAAAATTTCTCTTCCAGGAAACCTTTGGAGAAACTTTGTGTCGGACAACTCGCCAAATCGCAGAGCAGGAAGAGGAAACACGATCGCATCACAGATTCAGATGACACGGTAAAGAATTTCGCAATTTTCTAGCAATTTAAATCCCTTTTTTGGAAATATTTAAAAAAAAAAAAAGAATAATAATCCAAGTCACACACATACAAATGCAACTTTGGAGTATATAAGAACAAACACACGAAAAAAAAACAGGGAAACGACCCTTCTTCATGTGCGGTGTTGTTGTTGCATTTGTTGGATTAAATGGCCAACATCTGCACACAAATACACGTACAGTGGAAAAAATTCCTTTGCACACACACACGAATTAATTTTTGGTAAACAACTTTTTTTTTATTGTGAAAATATTTTCTACTAGTTTCTTGTTGGAACAGATTTTTCGTTATGCAACGGAATTTTTTTAATGATTTGATGAAAATTTTCATTAATTTGATGAATTTCAGGTATTTGAAGGACTAAAATTTTAAAGGGCTTTGGAATCTAATTTTTTAAAAAAAAATTTTGATTAAATTTTAGTCGTGTCATGTTAAAAAATTGCACTTCAAGAGCTAGATATGGATTAAAAAGCATAATTTTCAACCCAAAAATTGATTCTTTGGGATTTAAATTGCAATTTTGCTCTGTGAAAGATTTTTTAAAACATGAAAAATTTAATTTAAATTAATTTTTAATTTTTTTATAATTTTAAAAATATTTTTAGCTCAAAAATTGACAAAGAACACTTAAAGAGTGTCAAGAAGCCGAAATTTTGTTCCTAAAGTCATTTAAAAAGTACTTAAAAGTTAAAAAAAATTAACATTTTTGAAATTTTTGACTTAACTTTGTTCTGTTTAAGAAAAATTAAGTACTGAAATTGGTAAAATTTATATTTTTTAAATGTTTTAAGAAGTTTTAATACAAAAAATTACTTCTATACTGCCAAAAGATGAAAAATTTGTTACAGAATACATTTTAAAGGAAATTTAAATGCCTTTGAAGTTCATATTTCTTAGATTTTTAACTCAATTTGGTCTTTTAAAAGATTTTTGATGAACTAAGATTTTAATTTATGGATCAAATTTTAATTATTTAATAATTTTCAAAGACGTTTTTGCAAAAAATTTAATTTTTGAATGCCAAAAGTAAAAAAAATTGTTCTAAAAATCATTTAAAAACTTTAAAATCGAACATCAAAGCAAATATTTCCACGAAATCCATCATTAAGAAACATCAAAAATCCTGAAGAAGCCGAAATCCGATCGAAATTCAATTTATCAAACGCATTTCATCACTTCTAGACCACGAAAATCAATCAAAACTTCGATTGAATATTCTTCCAAACAAAAATCCATTAAAAATATTCAATTTAAACTCCATTCAAAGCAGAATTTCTTGCAATAGTTGTACAAAAAAACGTTAAACTTCATTAAATATCCTGTTTAAATCACTTCAGATGCATCTATTTGAGCATTGACAATAGTGTCCATATCCTTTTTACAAATATGTATTGATTTGTTTGTGTGTGAAGGTACATTTTTCGGTCCTTTTCACAACACCGCTCTCACACTCTAAAAATCCGGTACCTGCTCAAATTTCTATTGAAAAATGATTTTTTTAAACATTTTTTTTTCATGCAATTTTAAAAAGCATAAAAAAAATTAAAATTGAATTCAACAAGTGTTGACATGAATTTCGTGGAAAAATGGATGCGCGCGTCGATTTTCACGCGCCAACTATTATTTACATTTATTATTTTTATTTATTTCTATTCCATATGGATTTCATTCCCATAGTCTCTATATATGTACAACATTGTAGCGCGAAATTTATTCTGTTCTTGTTTTTATATAATGTTATGTTATGTTACTTACTTGGTTCGCTGTGTGTAAAGTTATGTTACTTACGTGTATAGTGGATTAAATAAGTGAATACACAATTTAAATGTACTGCACACGGCATGGCACGATTTTACCGCCAAATTTTCTTCCCTCTGCAATGGTATTTAATTTTGTTTTTTTTTCGTAGTAGAACTCTTGCTGCTCGATTATATCAACAATGAGGAAGAATTACGGGCACAAAAGGGAATTATATCTAATAATTCTCCGGACCCCTATGTAAAGTACATGATAAACATCAACTACTTGCATGTGGATATATGGAACTTTATCGGCGATACACCTTTATGTAATTCACTCGCATAACATTTCATGACATGGCATTGTTGATGATTTTGTCGTGCTTCAGGTTTTCTGACAAGGCGCGATTTGGTTGATGGATTTTTTGTACCGAAAAAGAGTCACAAGGCCCGAATTTCTGGTTTTCGCTTGAAGAATTTTTTGCAAGAGACTCTAAAATAATGGGAGTCAACGCTAATCAATGGCAAATTAACTGGCAATCAGGCTTAAGGCTATTGGATCTTTTTCAACCATTTTTAGGCCTAATTTAAAGAATTTTGTTCTACAGAATGCTCGACTGTGACTGACGCCAATGAAAAGACAAGAATTGAAATTTTCAAGATCTTCAGAAATGAAAAGTGTTGAAAGAAAGTTTAAGGAACCTCTGAACATTACTATAACTATAATGATTACCATGGTTGGAGTATAAAAGGAAGTTGAAACATTTAATAGTTATTCAGTTAATAAAATATATTTCATACAAAAATATCGAGGAAAAAATCTGATGATTTTTCCTGCTGGCGATCTTCAAAAAAAAAGGCGGGAAACTTAAATAATCGAAAATAGGATGATTTTTGAACTATTCGAAAGTCAGTTACTCTGATATTGATAGCGATAAATGCTTAAAATAGCAAGCAATAGTTAGAAAAAAAAAATTTGCCTCAAAAGTTTTTCTTAGAAAAACGAGGATCATTAAGAATATTAAGAAAAGTGATCAAATTCTAATGAATTTTACATGAAAAATAAAAATTTCATTCAAAAATGAGACAAATTATAAATTTTTTCTCTTAACTTTAAAAAAATAGAGATTTTTGATAGAAAAATTAAAATAACTCTCTTAAAAATTAATGAAAGTCTCACTTTTTCTAAAATTTCATGGATTTACGTGTCTTTATGCTCGTTCAAAAACATAAATTTGTCTCGTCATTTACTCAAGATAACAAAATGTGTCAAAAAGTTACTCTTGTGACCTTTACAACTACATTCATTAAACATAAATTCAAATGTTTATTCATTCCTTATAATTTTTTGCTGAACTTTTCTTAATAAAAATCTCAAAATTCAGTTCAAAATCAAAATTTCACCACGCAATTGTTTTTAATGCAAATCATTGCAATTATTTGCACTTTTATGTCAATATTTTATGCTAAACTTATCTCATGACCTACAAAAAAGTTTCTCATGAATTTCAAAAAGTGTTTATGTGATAAATGTTTAATGCATTTTTTGTCCTGCATTTTGAGTCCATTTAAATCGTCGTCACTTACTTTTCACCAGAAAGATCAAAAGATATCGACGACGACACAAAAAAGGCGCCTATTTTCGCTTCTACTGCTCGCGCGCATTATTTATTTACATTTACCACACACACAAATATGCTTCTTCATTGTTTTGTTTTCTTCGCTCGTACATGACTTTTTTTGTGTGCGTGTTTTGTTTGCGCACCAGAATTTTTTTTCCTTTTAATTTTTTTTTCTCGTTTGCATAAGAAGACGACATATGACGAAGGATACAATCCAGTAATTTTATTTGAATTTTTCGAAGGTGAATAATAATTTTCAAGAAGACACGATATTAAGGAACCGTAAAAGGGGGATGATTATTACCTTGACTCGATGTCATTTCATGCCTGACGAACTTTTTTCATTAATATTCAATAGAAAAAAAATATTTTCGTAACGACCGATCAAGAAGGACTCGATCCCTAAAATTCCCAAGAACGAAAATTCACACAAAATTTCTTAATTGGGGCGAATTCCTTTCTTTTTTTTTGTGAGACCAATAAATAAATTTCTCATCATGATTTCATTGAGGGGATCGATTTCTGCTTCTTGTGTCTATTAATTGTGGCAATAAAGAAAGATTGTTTCCTAGAAGTTGATTTCATTCAAAAAAATAGAAGAAAAAAAGTTTCACATGTGAGACACATAATAGAACAAAAGGAAGAACGTTAGTTAGTCAGTAAATAAGAAACAGACAGAGAAATATTGCACTTTTCTTGTAACTTTTGTTACATACTGATATGACATGCAATTTATGTATGTTAGTGTGCGAAGTAAAAATACATAATAACGGACAAATTGTCCCTTTTTCTTACTTAACACAGATTTTTTGTGGCATTCCATTGTGCCAAGTACATGTTTTTTCTATGTGTTTCTTCTCCTTTATTCTATTTTAAGTGAGTGAGTAATTATTAAGTGGATAAAAACATGTACTTGCATAACTGGAAGACTAGTTATTTATCATATGCGAGATAAATATTTGCAATTAAATTGTCTATTGTTGTGAGGAGATGACGAGGAATTGATTGGATATCAGCTGCGATGTCACATGATGTGATTTTTATATAAAAAAATATTTTAAAGGACAAAAATTTCAATTTTTTAGATTTTCTTGAAAATTGAGATTTTTTATGCTGAAAATTCTCTAAAAATTTATAAATTTCTTAATGTTCATTAAAAAATCTTTTAGTATTGAATGAATTTATATGTTTATATTTAAAATTTATTTATTTTTATTTTTTAAATGTTTTAAATCAGTAATGATCAAATTTTAAGACTTAGCCTTGGTGATTTTTTATAAAAATTTATAAAGTTTTTGATATTATTCTGTAAATTTTAAATAATTTTATTAAAAATTTCTCGTAAAAGACTAAATTGAAGAACTTAAAATTTTTTTTTACTAAAATCTAACTCCAAAATTTTTAGATTTTTTTGGTCTCTTTGACACATTGACCTTTTATTAATTTTAAAATTAATTAAAAATGTGAATTTCTTGATTTTTGATGAGAATAGATTCCAAATTTTAACCATTTTTATGATATTTTTATATAATTTCGGTCGGAATCTTTTATTTAGAGCAAAATATTAATGTAAAAATTAAAAAATAATATTTTTTTTCAAAAAATTTTTATTTTTTATAATTTCACCAAATTTCGCATAAAATTAAATTTAAAGTTTTGACTGACTGATTATTTTTTTTTAATATTTCATTTATGATATTTTTCATATTTTTTTGTATTTTTGAATAATTTTATTGAAAATTTCTCATTACTGATTACTAAACTTAAGGTTTAAAAAAAATTTTGACCAAAAAGTTTCAATTTTTTTTTAAATTTTAGAAATTTTTTGGGTTTTTTGACACATTGACAAATTAAAAGGACTTTAAAATTTATTAAAAAGTTTAAATATTTTGATGAGAATTAATGAGTTTTTAAAATTTTTAAATTAATTTCTTTCAGAGTTCTTCATTTTTAAGCCAATTTTTTTTATAAATGAATTCGATTTTTAAAATCTTTAATTATTTTATAGTTTTGGAAAAATTTTATATTGAAAAAAATAATATTGAAAATTTATTAAAAAATTAAAATGTTATCGGAATTGAAGTGAAAATTGAAAAAAATATTTTATTTTAATTAAAAATACTTAATTAGAGTAAAAAAAAAATAATTTTAGGCATTTCAAGGGCAAAATTACCCAAATTCCTTATAATAAATTATTTCAAGCCCCGATATTACGTCAAATCCATCAAAACCATCACAGTTGATATTTCCCTCCATTCGCGATGCCTCACATTCTGCCTATTATTTCATTAAAACGAAGAATGTAAATGACAAATAATGTGAAGAGAGAGAGATGAAAAACCTAATTGAATTAATCGACCTTGATATGTGTGTCTGCTGCGTTGTCTACCATTTTCGGAGTAAAAACATTTCTGCATGTCTCTTTGCAGTTTTTCTTTTTATTGCTCTGTAATTAATAAATTAAACATCGATCCTGATCGAAATGTTGATAGACAGGTTCTTCCTGACTCTTGCAAGTGTTTAAATGCGCGGTAATTTGCTGCGTGATTTGATTCTTTATTAGAGTCGATGTGTGGCATTTTTTTTTTTTGCTCAAACGGTTTTTGTCCTTTTACGTGAAGAGAATTGAAGGAAAAATGGACTTTAATTTCCAAATAAAATAAAATAACTTTTTTAAAATAATTTAAATTTAAGTTAAATTAAATTATAAATTTAAAATCAAGTAAATTTTTATTTTGTTTTAAAAATTTATATTTTAATTAATCAAAATTTTTTATTAATTTTATTAAATTTTTAATGAAAATTATTATTTATTTTTTTTTTTAATTTTTAATTTATTTTTTTAATAATTTTAATTAAAATTTATTTTAAATAATTAAATTAAATTTAAATTAAATTAAAAATTTAAATAAAATTTAAAAAAAATTAATTTAATTTTTTTAATTATTTTTTTTTGTAATTTTAATTTATTTTTTTTCAATTTAAAATTTTTTAAAAATTCAAATTACCTAATTTTTATTTTTTTTTTTTTTTTTCAGGATTACGAACGTCCATTGAAGAAAAGTTCAAAATTGTCATCGCCCTCGCCAGAAAGATGCGTGAAAGAAGCTGCTGCTCCGTTATCTGGCTCCCGTCTCGCTGCCACGGAGCACAATTTGACGTCACCCATTGAATATCACTCGCAATCGAGCTCCGTAATTTCGCTTTCCGATACTAGTCCTCCCACGTCGTCCGTGTTCAACTACAGCCCGAGCACGGATGACGCCTCAAAAGACAGCTGGCACGCCGTCAAGGGCAACGAAACGCCCCAAAGTGTCGCCAGCAGTTGTTCCAACGACAGCACCAGTCTCAGCAGCGCCAACGTTACACTAATCGAAGCCAAAATCTGTAAATATAATATGCCGTGTTCCGTGACGCCGAATGCGGAACAGCGTCTTTGCACCTTGCCACGTCTCAATTTCGCCGAAGCCGACGAAGTGTGGAAACTGATGTGTCGACAGGACGACAAAGGGTCCTTGGATCGCGATGCGAGCATGTTGCAACGACACAAAGGCATCCAGCCACGAATGCGCGCCATTTTACTCGATTGGCTGATCGAAGTTTGCGAAGTTTACAAGTTGCGACGCGAAACGTATTACCTCGCTGTCGACTATCTCGATCGGTACTTAACGAATGTGTCACAAGCCGTTCTGAAAAATCACCTGCAACTCATCGGCATCTCGTGTCTCTTCATTGCCGCGAAAGTCGAGGAAATTTATCCGCCCAAGCTGAACGAATTCGCGTACGTGACAGATGGCGCGTGTGCCGAAGACGACATTTTGCGACAAGAGCTGCTCATTTTGAGCACGCTACAGTGGAAAATTTGTCCCGTTACGGTTGTCGGTTGGCTAAGTTTGTACATGCAAATTAATGTGACGACAAATTTGCAAAATCCCGACGCACCGAACGCAGGTTTGTCCACTTCTTGCAAGAAAAGTGCCCAAAAGCAAACTAAATTGCGTCGCAAATCAATTGCAGACCAAGTACTCCACGAAAATCGACAGGCAGAAGCATTCGTTTTTCCGCAATTCAGTGGCATGGAATATACGCAAGTGATGCAACTCGTCGATTTGTGCAGCTTAGACGTGGAAATGGCCGTTTTTCCGTATTCCGTGGTAGCTGCTGCTGCAATTAGTCACATTTTTGATCGGTAAGTAATGCAAAATTTATTTTTTTCATTAAAAATTTTCATTAAAGCAGTTTAATTTGTTAAAAAATTCAAAATTTTGATAAAAAATTCAAAATTTTGACGAAAATTATTAATTTTTTAAGTAATTTTAATATTTTTTTTACTAAAGTTTCAAAAAAAAAAAAATTAAATTTTAATAATTTTTTTTTAAATCATGAATTTTTCTGTGAATTATTGAATTATTTAAAAATTAAAATTAATTTAAAAAAATTATTTAAAAAATTTTTATAAAAAATTTATAATTTTTTAAATTTAAAAAAATTATAATTTAATTTTTAAAATTATTTTTTTAATTTTTTTTATTAAATTTTGTTCTAAAAAATTCGAGTTAAGACCACTTCATAATTTTTTTTATTTTTTTTCTTTAAAAAAAAATGTTATAAAATCAAAAATTTAGTCAAAATTTTTAAAATTTTCATAAAAAATTTATATTTTTGCCTTTTCTCAAAGTTTTTTAAGAACTTTTTAATTTTTTTTTTAATTCTTTGTATCGAAATTAATATTTTAAAACGGATTTTTTCCTCAAAAAAATATTTTTCACAGAAATACTGAACTTACTTTTCAAAAATTTCATTTAAAAAAATTTTTTTTCTTCCAGAACTACCGCAACTCGTCTCTCGGGCCTAAACTGGGACCAAATTCACGAATGTGCGCGATGGATGAAGCCCTTTTACGATGTGATCAACGAAGAATCCGGTCCAATTTTCCTGTTGGAACAAAACGAACAAATTAGTTCGCCCTCCGGACTGAAACACATTTGCCCAAATATCGTAACTGACGAGTCGCATACCATTCAGACACACCGAACTTCGCTCAAGATGTTTGTAAGTAAAAATATTTCCTGAAAAATGAAATTTTTATTAAAAAATAACAATTTTTACAGGACACTGCCATGGAATACCGCTTAAAACAAGAATCTGAACGGATTGCCAGTCAACCAGAGGAGTCGCCAGCTACGGCATTGGCGAAATCCGTCGGTCTCCTAACACCTCCTGCCTCAAATCGGAAGTCGCTCGGTGCGTGCGCATCATCGACATCGAAGACGACAAAAGTTTAACAAAAAAAAAAACTACTTAAACACGGATTTTTATTGAAAAAAATGCATTTTTAACAACCTCAGATTAGAAAAGTTCAAAAAACGGAGTGTTCTGTGATTGTTGTGTGAAAGCAAGTACGAGAGAGAGTGAGAAATGGTGTAAAAATAGCAACTTAATACTGCCAAAGAATGAAAAATTAATAAGAAAAAAAAATGATAACTTATGAATGCGCGACAATTAAACGTAAATTTAATGAAAAGTGCCAGTAAACTACAAAAAAATGTACCTTCACACATAAACATTTCATCAAATTAAGAAAAAAAAAATTTTTTTGTGATCGTTTCACCTCATCCTATGTTACAGATTTCATCATATGAAATGGTTACTTGAGAAAATATTTATCAAAAATATGATTTAAACTGATGTAAACTTTCTTTAACATTAAAATTAATTAAATTAATAATAAATCTTATCAAAAAAAAATACATATCATAAAATTAATAATTTAATAAAATGAGATGCACAAGAAAAATTAAACTAAATTTTGAGCTGTGTGCATTTCATTTTGTTTTTCCACAAAATATACATTCATCGTGTGTAAAAAAAATATATAAAAAAAATAATTTTCTATGAAAAGAAAATTATACAAAAATACGCTTATAAAATATTATCATTAAAAATAATTAATTAATAAATTTAATAAATCCTATACACTACTTAGAAATAAAAAAAAAAATAATATTAAAAAAAAATATTTTTTTTTAAGAAAAATTCTTTTTTAGGCATTGACTTTTTTTTTAATCGTTTTTACCTAAAAAAGATTCTTTCTCTAAAAAAAATAAACTAATAAAAAACTAAAGACTTGAAAAAAAAACAAAAAAAAAAATAATAAAATAAATAATTAAAATTCTGACTTTCTGCCTATTTTATGCAAATATACCTGATTTTGGGTCAGAATTCGACTGTTTTGTAAATATAAAAAAAAATAAAAATTATTTTTAAGGAAACTTTTTTTTTATAAAAAAAATATTTAATGAAATCTGTGCAAAACGCGTTGAAAAAGTTTTGAATCACAATTTATGAAATTTTTTATACATTTTAAGAAACCAATAATAAAAACAATAAATTAAAAAGTGTGATGAACAGCTAAATTAATAAAATCTAACTTTTGTTTAGATCGAGGTTTAGATGTACTATGATGATAAAAAAAAGCAACTCAAAATTCTAAAATTTGATCCTTAAAATGATTTTTTTTAGTTAATTTTACCTAATGTTAGAAAATATATATCATTAATATAGGTTGCTAGCTAATAAAAAATGGTAACTATTTATAACTTTAATTTTTATATAAATTTATTACTGACGATATTTTTATAAAAATATTAAACAACAAAAAAATGAAAGAAATAAAGTGAGAAAAATTGTCAATTTAACAAAAAAAAATGTTTTTTTCATTTTCAAAATAAAATAAAAAAATGATAAAAGTAAGTATGAATTTTACCTTTTGAACTTTAATAAATAATTTTAATCTTATTTTTTTCTCAAAAAAAAAAAAATAAAATAAATAAATAAATAAATAAAAATCGTTTCAAGTTAAATATTAAAAATAAAAAAATACTAAATATTAAAAAAAAATAATTATTCTTTAATTTTATAAATATCAAACAAGGTTTTCAGAGGGAAATAAATTTTATGATACTGATTTTAAAAAAATTAAGAAATCAAAAATTAAAAAACCAAGAAAAAAAAAATATTTTTGGTCTTTTTAAAATTTAAAAATATTTTGAATAAGTTTAAAAATAAATTAATTAAAATCAAAAATTTTTAAAAAAATTAAATACAATATTCAACAATTTTAAGTAAAAAGTTTTTACGTATTGAATAAACGTAAATTAACCTTTGAAAAATTTCATTTCCGGATCAAAAAAAAATTTGCAAAATTTCAAAATTTTTAAAAATTTTTTAAAAATTTTTTTAAAAAAATTTTGTTTAAATTTAAAAAAATTGGAAATACTCAAAAAAAATTTTAAACTTTGTAAAATCGACTTAACGTAAAACCAAAAATATAAAAAAAAAAAAAAATTTTTTTAATAAAAAAGTTTAATTTTTTAAATTAACTGTATAAATAAAAATTTTCAAAACCAAAAATTAAAACCCGGGGCACCTTCGCCATTCATTTTAAAAAAAATTTTTCATACAAAAACATAAAAAAATAAAAAAATTTGGCTGTAGCTTGAAGTCCGTTTAAGGACAAAAAAAATGGGTAAAAGTTAGGTATTTTTGAACTTTCCAAAAATATAAAAAATTTTCATTTTTTCGAGGAAAATAAATTTAAGCCATTTTGATTCGAAAACCCCGTACTGAAAATTAAATTTTGTGAATTAAAAAAATTATAAAAAAAAATTTCAAACAAAAAAAGTTGACTAACAGTTAATTAAAGTTAGGATTCCAAACAAAAATCAAATTTTTTTAAAATAATTTAATTAAAATGATTTTATCAATCGAAATTTGCATTAATTTAATTTTTAAATCACATTAAAAATTAATTTATTTCTTTTTAAAATTTATTTAAATATTAAAGTAAAAGTAAAAAGCTCCTCAAGAAATTTTTAAAAACATTAAAAAAAAATTTTAAAAAAATGAAAATTTTTGAAAATTTTTAAAAATATTTAATTAAAAATGTTTAATAGGTACTATAAAAAAATAATTAAAAAATTAATTTTATTAATTAAAATTTTTAAAAAAATTATTAAAAAAAACTTGTTTTAAATTATTTGATTCAATGAAAAGTCCTTTGAAAGCTGTCCTAAACAAGCTTTCCTGAAAAAAACGAAATTTATTGCATACATCTCGGATAAAGGAAAAAAAATCAAAAATTTTGTTCTCAATGGAATTTATTTGAAAGATCCTTAGAATCGTTACATTCAGTTATATTATTTTATTAATTATACAATTTGTTGGCAGTTTGGAAATATTTAGAGTTTACAATTAATATAAAATATATATTATCATTTTATTTCTATATCGATCGAAGACTTATTAAGAAGCACTTTAAATTAACTGGTTTTTGGCATTTTTCTATGACTTTCGCTTGAACACCTATTTTTTTTATTACATATCTCGAATGAAGACGATAAATGGCACATCTAATGATTAAATCTTAAAAATTACAAAGAAGGAAAGTTTTTTTTTCTAAATTTTATCCCGTTCGGCGATAATTGGGGTTTCGCCAGTAATCCGGTTGCCAGTTATTTTGTGGCGGATATTGTGGGCGACGTGGCGGCGAAACGACAGACGTTCTTCTTCTGAATTCCGACGCTGCGGGGAACCCGTTGCCATTTGACGGACGATCCACGGCAATTTTGCGACAAACCACACAACGACTAACTTTGCTCGTTTGATCGGCCTTGAGAGTTTTCTGTTGCGGCATCGAGAATTGCGCATTTTCGTCAATTGTTGTCAACCAGAACGACGTCATCGTGTCGTAATAATTGCATTTGCCGTCGCCGTGACACTCGACCATCGGTTGTGCGCGGAATTCCTCGAGACACGACCCGGGCGAGATGAGATCTTGTCCGGCGCCGCCAGCATTGTCGCTCGTGTGCATCAAATAGCTGTATCCGTGCCACATTTCGCCCCATCCACGCGGACATTCGGGAATATTCATCTCCTGACTGTGAATGGCGATGAGACGTGTTCTGGTTTCGCAAACGGCGCATCGCGAAATGTACTTTTCGATTTCGCGTTCACGGAAGGGTGCCATTGACATCGGCATCGGTTCGTCTGTGGACAACCACAAGCTGTCGTCGTTGCTTTGCGCATAGTTGCAAATGTTGTTGACGTCGCACACGAGGAACGGCATTGTCGTGAAACGTTGCAAGCATGAACCAGCTTTGCCGAGATCTTGTCCGACAGTCATACTGCTGCCGATCGTGCTTGCCAGCGAGTATCCAGTCCACAAAAGATGCGTATTATCGGGACATTGGGGAATTTCGATGGTTTGCGAGTGACGTGTGAAGACAAATCCACGACTTCTGGCAGCTGGCGGAGGCGGTGCTGGATCTCCGGGTAAACCAGGTTCGCCGGGAAGTCCTTCTAAACCTGTTAAACCACGAGCTCCGGGCATTCCGCGTTCTCCTTTGAAGCCAACTTCGCCGTAAAAACCTTCGGGACCGATGTCGCCGCGAACACCTTTGAAACCGCGACGTCCTGTGATTCCGGGTCTGCCTTGCAAACTGAAAAAAATTAACGAAAATTAAGATAAAAGAAAATTTTGTTAATTTTTAATGAAATTTCTTACCCAACATCACCTTCTTCGCCTTTGATACCTTTGGGGCCATCAAAACCTGGCAAACCGATGCCTGGATAGCGAATTGGATAGGGATCTCCACGCTCTCCCTTTCTTCCTCGGATGCCAACACGCCCGTGTAAGCCATCAACTCCGGGTTCTCCGTGTTCTCCCTTCAATCCGTACAATCCAGGAAGACCTCGGGGACCTGGGAAGCCCTAAAAATTCAAAATTAATTAGAAAATTTCATTTTTTAATAATTTTCATTTGTGATATATCGCAAAATCTAAATTGGGAAACATATAGAAAAAGTCAGTATTGAAATTTTTTCAGTTTTGAAGACATGAAAACTTGAATATCGAATTTTAAAAATTGTGAGAATATTCATTTTGAGTTGTTTAGGGAATTTTTCGTTTTTAAGAAATTGATAAAAATAAATATAAAAAAAATTAAATTTAAAAAAAAAAATAAAAATATTTTAAAATAAAAAATCAAAATAAATTTAAAAAATAATTTAAGGTATTCGTCAATTTTATTTATTTTTTTTTATTAAAAATATACGAAAACTGATTTCAATTCATGTAAAATTATTAATTTAATTTTAATTATTTAAATTAATTTTAAAATAATTATTTATAATTAATTTTTTGAAATAATTTAATTATAAATAGAGTTTTTGGCTATTATCAAAAAAATAAATAAATATATAATTTTTATCTAAATAAATAAAACTTGAAAGAATTTTTTTAAGTTTTTTTTTTTAAATTTTTTTTTTTAAATTTTGAATTAAAAAATAATCTCTTTCAAAAATTTGATTTAAATGTTAAAAAATTTACTCAAAACCTTGAAAAAATTTTTTTATTTTATTTTTTTTTTTTTGTAGAAAATGACGTAAAAAAATTATTTAAATTTTTATTTATTTTGATTTCGTAAATAATTTTTTTTACTTGACAAACGTCTACAAAATTTTTCGATCAATGCAGATTTTTTTGATTTCTTGAATTTTTTTCATTTTTAATTCAATATTATGCGATTTATCCTAAAAACCTTTTAAAAGAAATAAACTTACTTTATCTCCAATGAATCCTGGCATTCCATCACGCCCATCAAGTCCCGGCAATCCACGATCGCCATGTTCTCCTTTCGGTCCACGGAAAGAAACTCCAATATTTCCTCGAGGTCCTTTTGGTCCAAAATCACCTGGAGCTCCCGGCAATCCTGGAAGTCCATTTAATCCGTGCAAACCACGAGGTCCCGTAACTCCGTGATCTCCTGGCAAACCTTTGATTCCATCGAATGTTTCTCCGGGAAGACCCTTCAAAAAAAAAAATTCAAAATTAATTTATTTTTTCATGAAATTTCAATTTTTTCTTACAGGCAATCCAGGCAAACCATCATCTCCGTAATCGCCGGGAGCACCTTTTGGTCCTGGAGCTCCAGCACGACCTGGAATTCCATCCCATCCGGGATTTCCTGGTTCTCCGGGTTGTGCGAATTCAGCACGATCGCCTCTCAATCCGCGCAAACCGCGATTTCCCATGACTCCTTTACGTCCTGTTGGGCCCGTAGTACCATCTTCTCCCGCAAATCCAACGTCTCCGCGTTCTCCCTTTCTTCCGGGGAAACCACGTCTTCCAGGTAAGCCTTCTCTACCTTTTGGACCTTGCATTCCTTGATATCCAGGCACGCCGGGTTCTCCTTTGGCAGCAAATCCGCGAGAAGCGAATCCCATTGGACCTTGTGAACCTAAAAAAGATAAAAATTTTCTTTAAAAAAATTTTTTTTCATTAAATTTTTGTATTTTTTTTACCTTTGTCTCCTTCAGGTCCTTGTCTTCCGGGTAAACCAACTAATCCAGGCTCTCCGTAATCTCCTTTTAAGCCACTTCTTCCGGGCCATCCTTCGTCTCCGGGCTCTCCTGTGTCTCCGATTTCTCCCCATGGACCCATTTCGCCTGAAATTTAATAAAATTTTTGATTTTTTTTTTAAATTTTTTTAACAATTTTAATGTTTACCTTTGATTCCCATCAATCCGGGACGTCCATCTCTTCCTTTAATTCCGTTAAATCCATTTTGTCCGGGCTCTCCACGCAATCCTTGAGGTCCAACGTAACCAACATCTCCTCGTTCGCCTTTGAATCCGCGTCTTCCGTAGAATCCGTTTCTTCCGTGATCTCCCTTGGGACCTAAAATTCAAAAAATTTTCATAAAATTACTTTTTTTCTTCAATAAAATCATGAAAAAATCACCTTTAAGACCAACTTCGCCATCAATGATTAAACCATCATCGCCACGTTCTCCCTTTAAACCTGGAAGACCGTCACGACCTGGAGCGCCAACTAATCCGGGATATCCAGGCGTGCCTTCTTCTCCCTTATCGCCGCTGAATGAGCGATCTCCTTTAGGTCCTTGTAAGCCAGGAAGTCCATAATCGCCACGTAAGCCCTAAAAAGTAGTGAATTTATTTATTAAAAAATTAAATTTAATTATTTTAGCTTGAAAATTAAACTTACCTTCAATCCTGGAAGTCCATTTCTTCCGAAATCGCCAGGAGCACCCTAATGAATGGATGAAAAATTATTTAAATTATTAATATTATTAAATTAAGTCGAAATAATAATTGAAAATGCTTTAAATTCCCTCACGACACATTTTTTGCTGTAGAAATGAAAATCTTCACGAACAAAAATCATTAAAATTTTTAAAATTTTAGCAAAATGAAATTTGAATTAAAATTTGTCAATTTTTTTTTTAATTTTTAAATTTAGCACTTTTAGATTATTAAGGTTAAAAATTGATGGAAATTCAAAATTATTAATGATTTTTCATAATTTTACTAAATTTGATACAAAAAATTAAAATTAAAAAATTTTCCAAAAAAATAAAAAAAAACTTTAGAAAATTTTTGAATTTTTTTCTGAAGCTTAGCTTTAGTTTTATAAAAAGTTTAAAAAATTATAAAAAAAAATTTCAAAATTGAAAATTCGTTAAAATTCAGCAAAAAATTTTACATTATTTCTCCTTCGTGTTTTTTAAGAGTTTCAAAAAATTAAAGATGAAGTTCTGGAATACAATTTAGGATAGTTCTTGCTATTTTCGACCATTTTCGAAAATTTTTGTTATAATTTTTAATATTTTATGACACCTTTTGTACAATTTTAACACTCAAAAGCTTGAAAATGGTCAAAAAAATTTCATGAAGGAAGAAAAAGTGTAACTTTCTTGAAAAATCTATGAAATCGAAAACATTTTCAATCATTCAATTGTCCTTATTTTTGTCACATACCTTATCTCCAGGTAATCCTTTGAGTCCATAAGCACCCATACCGCCTCGTCTTCCGCTTATACCTTGATTTCCTGTGTCTCCGATATCACCACGAAGCCCTTGTTCTCCTTCAACGCCGGGATAGCCGTCGCGACCTGAATAAAAAATGAAATTATTGAGAAGTGTTAGACCAAAAATATATTTCGACGAAAAATATATTTATATTAATAAAATATAAAGGTCAAAAATTTTGTCAACACCTCGTTTATTTCTATAAAATAAATTAATAGGTTGACCAAAAAAAAATTTTTTATATTAAAACATCTAAAATAATTATTTTTGTATAAAAAAAAAAATTAAAAAAAAATAAATAATTTTTATTTCTAAAAAAATATTTTAAAATTTTTAATATTTTTTAAAAATTATTTTAGAAATTTGTAAAATTTTTTTTTTTTAATTTTGTATTTTTATATTATTTTAATTTAAAAAATTATTTTTTTAAATTTTTTTGAATGAAAATTAAATATAAAAGTTAAAAACTAAATAAGGAGGCAAAATTAAAAATAAATAAATTTTATGAAGAAAAATTCGTGAAAAATTTTTTTATATTTTTTTTTAGAAAAATTAAGTTTTTTTTAAATTAAATTAAATTCTTAACTTGGAAATTCCTCTCAATATTTTTTTTTAATTTTTAAAAAATATTTAAATTTAATTTTTTGATGAGCAAATAGTTTTTTTTTCTAAGTTAAAAAAATTGTTCGAAAAATATTTTTTTTAACTTTTAAATATTAAATAACTTAAATAAATAAATAAAATAAAAATATTGGGACACCCTATTTCACCAAAAAATTGATTTTTCGTATCAAAAAGGTCACAAAAAGACAAGAAAGGCAACATATGTTTCACCGAATTCAACGAAATCGTCACACTTCTCATAATATAAAACTCATGGAAATTTCCCCAAAAATCACAGTTTTCAATCATGGATCGCTCAATAAACATCTTAACAAAAACCCTCTCAGTCCTCGGATTTCCCTTGTTTCCCGTGTCGCGTTTCTCCTACTTTGGAGCCATTTTCCGTCGCCTCATCTTAGTCGGAAGTGAATTTATCGTCATGAACATGTTCATATGGGACGTCATGTTCAACCCGACTCTCACGCTGGGCGACCAACTTTTCCTCCTGAACAACGCGATAATTTTCTTCGCAATTTTGTGGCAAGTCGCAACAATTATCCGGAACCGAGACGTGATTGTACGAATTTTCACGGATTTTGAGACGTTTTTTGACAAATTTAGGGGAAACCAAGTTCGCAAATACGGAGATCCGTTATTTGAAAGGTGTTCGAAGATTTTATACAACATCAGTCGGTTTCAGTTGTACTCGGCAATTGCGAATTTAATTGGATTGACAGGCACTCCGTTGATTAAAAGGGAACATTATGTCTTTCCCATAGGATTTTCACTCGTGGCTGATGAAAAATTTAATTATTTTTGCAATTATTTGATTCAAGCGCTCGGCGGCGGGTTCATCAACATCTTTTTTGGATTTTTTTCGTTGATTTTCATCATTTTTACAGTCAGAATTTTGTATGAACTGAAGTTAGTTGCGAAGTTATGTAGCACAGTTGGCGATTCAGAGTCCGAGAGTAGCGAAAAATTGTTGAATTTGATCATCGACATGCATTGGAATGCCTTGAAGTTCATTAAAAATTAATTTTTCATCGAAATTTTGAGTAAAAAATTAATTTTTTTCATTTAAATTTCAGTGTCGTGCGACAAATCAACGAAATTTTCAGCAGTTCAATCCTCATATGGGAAGCTTTAACGACGGGAGCTGCTCTGATGTTCTTCATTTTAAGTTTATTAGATCCCGGAAGATTAGCCTCCTTCTTTTTGGCATGTGCAATTGCGATCGCTCAGTATTTTTTTGTGTCACTCCTCAGTGAATTGGTTAAAAATGCCTTGATCGACGTCGGAGATAAAATTTATTCGTCACGATGGTACATGCTGACGAATGAAAATCGTAAAAAAGTCGTGATGATTATCATGATGGCTCAACGTTCGAAAACTTTGACCGTTGGAGGGTTTTCTGATGCAAGTTTGGGACGATTTACAGACGTGAGATGAGAAATTTTTATATTTTTAGTGAAATTTTTGCAAAAAAAATCGTTTCAGACTTGTAAAATTGTGTACCGAATTTGTTTGGCTGTCAAATTTGTTATTGAAAATAACGCTTAAAATACTTGCCTGGCAATCCGGGGAATCCTGTGTCTCCGATGTCGCCGGGGAAGCCTGTGAAACCAACTTCTCCTTCATCTCCACGCATGCCTTTGACACCCTGAAAGAGAAAAAAAATAATTGCTTATTTAATTTAATTCGATAAAAAATTTTAAACAAATTTAAAATGTAATTTAAAAAAGTAAAATAATTAAAAAAAAAATATTAAAATCTTATGAAAAAATTTAATTTTTTTTAAATATTAATTTTAAAAAATTTGAATTTAGTAATTAAAAATATTGAAATTTAATTTTTCATAAAATTTATTTAACTTTTTTTATTTATTTTTTTTTTAATTATTTTTTTAAATTAAATTTTTCAATTTTAAAAATTTTTATAATTTTAGTTTAGTTTATTTTTAAAAATTTAAAAAAAATAATTAATTAATTAAAATTATTTAAATTTAGTCAAATTTCTTTAAAATATTTTAAAAAATATGTAACAAAAAGTTCAAAATAATTTTAAAACATAAACAAATTTTTCAAAAATTACTTACAGTCGGTCCACTGTATCCCGTTTCTCCAGGTTGTCCTTTTTGCCCGTACGGAGCTGGAGCGCCATCCAAACCAGGAGGTCCCATTTCGCCAGGATCTCCATAAATGATGTCTCCGCGCATACCTTTGTTGCCTCGCATACCTTCTCGCCCATAAGGTCCAATATTTCCCTTTTCTCCCTTGGCGCCACGCAAGCCAGGAGCTCCACGTAATCCAGGATATCCGGGATAACCTTTGTCTCCAGGTTCTCCGTATTCGCCGCCATCACCATCGGGACCCATATCGCCATACAACAAATCTTGCCCAGGCTCTCCGCGTTCTCCTTTCAAGCCATCGAGACCATCGATGCCAGGCGCTCCGTCAATTCCATCTTCTCCGGGAGCTCCCATTGGACCAACATCTCCGGGGAATCCAGGTAAGCCTTTGACGCCGGGAATTCCTGAAGAAATTAAAGAAAAAAAATTAATTTAAAAATATAAAAATTTATTTTATAAAAAATCTCTAATAAAAAAATTATTCATGGCAAATATGTAAAAAAAATTCCAATGAAAAAAAAAATTTTTTTATCTTTTTTTGAAAATTAAGAAAGATTAAAATTTTTCTTTTTATGATTTTTCGATTTAACAATTGAGAAAAGTAAGAAGTTAAAAAATGATCTTTGAAAAAATTAAATTTTAAAAAATTGGTCAAAAATTATAAAATTTGATATTTTTCTTAAAAATTTCTTTAAAAAAAAAATAATGAGCATTTTGCAATATTTTTTGACCTAATTTTTTTCAATTTTTTAAATATTGTATTTACCTGGAATTTCAGGTCCTGGCAATCCAGGTCTTCCTCGAGGTCCATTAAATCCGCCATCTCCGCGAATTCCTTTACGTCCCGTTGGTCCGTATTCGCCTCGATCTCCGGGTTCTCCCTTGACTCCCATATCTCCCTTTTGCATGACAATTGGATCCGCAGCATCTCCGGGAGGTCCTTGAATACCATCTTCTCCTGGATCTCCGCGTTCTCCCCTAAAAACAATTTTTTCAATAAAATTTTCTTAAAAATTTAAAATAAAAAAAATCTTACTTTAATCCTGGCAATCCAGATTCTCCGCGATAATAGAGTTTGTAACGGGGATCAGCAGGAGCTCCGGGACGTCCATCTTTGCCTTCGTATCCGTCAGTTCCGTTTTTGCCGGGAAGTCCGGGGAAACCATCGTCTCCTTGCCATCCCTTTGCTCCGCGTTCTCCTTTCAAACCGGGATATCCAATTCTTCCGCGATCGCCAGGAAGTCCTGTTAATCCTGGATATCCGGCATCTCCTTCATCTCCGGGCTCAGCTTCGACTTTTTCACCAACGTAGATGACTTTTCCTTCACGACCTCGAGGACCCATAACACCAGCGTTGCCATCGCTTCCGGGAGTTCCTGTGATGAAAATTTTGTAAGTTAATTATTTTTTAAAGGTTTTGAATGATTTTTGATTTTTCACATTGAATTAAACAATTTTTTTCATTTCACATATAAGAAAAAAATCTAAGTTATAAATACTAAATTTAAATTTTTTTTTTTAAATTAAGTTAAAATTATTTTTTATTAAAAAAAATTAAAATTTTAGAAAAATTTTTAATTTAAAAAATCATTTAAATAAAAAATTTATTTTTTTTCTAAAAAATTTAAAAAAATATATATAATTTAAAAATTTTTATAATTTTTTAAAAATATGAATTTTATTTAATTTTTTTAAAACTTTATTTTGATCAGGATAATATTTTTAAAAAATTTCGCTCAAATTTAAAAAAAAAATTCTCAAAAGTTGAAATTTTTTTTTAAATTTTCAATTGAAAAAAATTTTTTAATAGAAATTTTACATTTCAAAAGAAAAATAAATTAAATGCATATATTTATTGAAAATTGTTTAAAAATTTATAAAATTTTTTCTTAATTTACTTCTTTTAAAAACTTACCAGGTACTCCGGGAAATCCGATCATTCCTTGTTTTCCAGGCAAACCTTTTGCTCCGGGAAGTCCTCGACGACCTGGAGGTCCTCTTATTCCGGGAACTCCTGGAAGCCCAATATTTCCGTAATCTCCTTTCTCTCCGGGAAGACCATTGGGACAATATCCGCAGTCATCACCACGAGGTCCTTTGTCTCCTTTTTCTCCTGGCCATCCGTTTCTTCCATCTAAACCACGTTCTCCCTTTCTTCCGGGCAAACCTGATGTTCAGGAAAAAAAAAATTAAAAAATATTTTTGGATCTCGAGATTTTTACTATTTTTTGATGATATTCTATGAGCATTTTTTTTATTAAAAATATTTTTTTAAATAATATTTTTTTTTTAATTTTTTAAAATATTTTACAAAAAAAATTAAGTTAAAAAATAATTGTTCATTAAAAAAATGATTAAATTTTATCAAAAATTAGTCAAAAAAGGAAACTTTAAATTTTTAATCGAAAAATTTATTAAAATTTCTTTACCTTGAGGTCCTGGAGGTCCCGTAATATTAAAACCAATTCCGGGAAGACCTTTTTCTCCGGGATAACCTCGCTCTCCGCGTTCTCCTGCATATCCTGGAAAACCTGGAAGTCCATCTTTGCCTGGTTCTCCCTTCAATCCAACGATACTGACTCCTGGAAGTCCCACAGCTCCTTTTTTCCCAACAGGCCCGGGCATTCCTTGCAATCCAATGGGACCCGGAGGACCTGATTCGCCTTCATCTCCAACTTGACCGCGCTCCGAACTTCCTTTCGGGCCTGGCAAACCATCAAATCCAGGATCTCCGTTCAATCCGGGCAATCCAAGAAGCCCACGACGTCCCGTTTCTCCGGGAATTCCTGCTTCGCCACGCAAACCAGGTTCTCCCAAACGACCTTGAGGTCCTTGAGGACCCACAGTGACTTGATCGAGTGTTGGATCGTACACGCCAGGAGCTCCAACAACACCTTGAACGCCAGGCAAACCAATATTTCCATCTTCTCCCGGTTCGCCTTTCAATCCGTGCAAACCGTCTTGTCCCGCATATCCCGGAGCTCCTTTTGATCCCTTTTCGCCGGCAACTCCGCTTGGTCCGGGTTTTCCGACTTTTCCACGATCACCGAGAGCGCCTTCGTCTCCCTTCATGCCTTTTGTTCCAACTCTGCCGTCTCTTCCGGGCAATCCGTGCATTCCAGCGTCGCCAGTTTGTCCTTTGAAACCTTTCGGGCCCATGTCGCCGCGAGGTCCTCGTTGAACGACACCTTTTGGTTGGATCAAATATTTTATTCCTGCTTCGCCTTTTTCTCCCTTGGCGCCACTAAAAAAAATATTTTTTTCAAATTTAAACCAAAAAATTTAAAAAATTATTTTTAAAAAAATACTCACTGACAATCTCTTGGTCCAGGTTCTCCCTGAAAACCTTGTTCTCCTTTTGGCCCGGGATATCCATCGAATCCACTTTCGCCCATTTCTCCTTTGGGTCCCATCAATCCGCGATATCCAGGTTGCCCGTGTAATCCAGGTCTTCCATCGTCACCGCGAACACCTTTTGTTCCTTTGGAGTTTGTGCCGCCTTCTCCAGCATCGCCGGGAGCTCCGCGGAAACCAACTTCTCCCGGAGGTCCTCTAAAAAATACAAAAAGTTAATAAAAAAATTATTTTAGAACGATTAAAAAAAATTTAATTTGAAATTTTATTTTAAAAAAAATTGTTGAAATTAAAATTTAAAGTGAAAATTTTTAATTGTATGATAAAAATGTTAAAAATGTTAATAAAAAAAAATATTATTTTAATAAAATAAAATAATTTAATTAAATCAATTGAAAATTAATTTTAAAATTTAAAAAAAAATAATTTAAAAATTTATTATAAATTAAAAATAAAATAAAAAATTAATCAAAAAAGGGACAAATAATTTTTTTCAACTAATTTTAAATAAAAAAAAAAATAAAAAATAAAAATAATAAAATAAATAAAAATGAAAATATTTAAAAAAAAATAAAATTAAAATTTTTAAAAAAAATAAAAAAAATAATAATAATTTAACAGTTTTTTAATTTTCAAAAAAAAAAAAAATATTAATTTTATTTTAATTAAAAATGAAATAATTTAATGAAATCAATTAAGATTTAATTTAAAAATAAAAAAAAAATTAAAAAATTTATAATTAAATAAAAAATCTTAAAATAAAAGAAAAGATAAATTAAAAAAGGGCAAAAAAATTTTTTTTCAACTAATTTTTACCAAAAAAGAAAAAAAATATCAAAAATAAAATATTTAAATAAATAAATTAATAATCAAATTGAAATTAAATATTAAAATATAAAATAATATTTATAATTAATTCAATAAATTATTATTTTAATTTAATTTAGTAAATTATTTATTTAAATCATATTTCAATAGTTTTTTTTAACATTTCATTAAAAAACTAAAAAAAATAGAAAAAATACTTGAGTTGTACCTACTAAGACAAAAGCAAAAATTTTTTTTATAAAATTTTTTTCTGAAAATTATTAAAATTCTCATTTTTACCTAACTCCTGGTCCTCCAGGATATCCAGGACGTCCCATTTGCCCATCAGTTCCGTTACAACCATCTAATCCACGTGGTCCTCGAGGGCCTTCTTCTCCTGGCAATCCCTTTATTGACAAATTTTCATTGAAATTCTACTAAATTTTGAATTTTTTTCAATACTTACAGGAATTCCAGGCACACCAGGATATCCAGGTTCTCCTGAATCTCCCTAAAAAATTAAACAAAATAAGAAAAACCTCCAATTTTCATAGAGAAAAAACACTTACTCGATATCCCTTATCACCCTGCGATCCATATTCACCGAATTCTCCGACAATGCCGGGACGACCTGGAGGTCCATCGTATCCCGTATCTCCCGGAGGTCCTAAAATTCAAACAAAAAAAATAAAAAAAATGATTTTAATAATATTTTCTTAAAATTTACCTTCAGGTCCCGGAAATCCAATAGGTCCTTGATGCCCGAGTTTTCCTTTTAAACCCTTACAATCACATAATGTCGTGTTACAAGTCTGAAAAAAAAGGTAATTTTTATCAATTTTTGTTCAAATAATTTTTTTTAAATTTTTTTTTAGACAAAAAATGACATCAGACTTGTAAATTGTCACAAAAGTACATCAAAAACTAACAACAGGCGCTTAATTAATTCAAAAAATGATAATTTTTAAAAATTCTACACAAAAAAATTACAAGAGACACGCGATTCTTTCATTGATTTACTGGTAAAAAATTTATTTAGGCAATTTAATGACGAAAAATTCGCTTTTAAGTCAAAAATTGATCAACAAATCATCAAAAATACGCTTAAATCGTTCAAAAAATTAAAAATTACAAAAAATCGCATTCCGCCGAAGCGCATTTCTTACATAATAAAATAATTGCAATGATCATAACTGCAAAAGTTGGATAAAAAACATTAATTTATTCCGGCAAATATGTCTTGCACACGCATTTTGATGTGAATGATGAATTAATGAGCGTGCGTTTTGTCTCTACGAGCTTAATGAAAGAGCGAGACATGATAAATAAATATGAATGAACAAGTCCAGAAGAACATAAGAAGCAATTAAAACATAAATTTACTTGCGAGACTGAATAAACATCGACTAGAGTGTCCATTTTCGTGCATTTTCGTCAAAAAAATGCATTTTGAGCGGCAAAAAATGCACCAGACTCGTTCTGTGTGTCAAATTTATGCTGCCAGCTATAGACTATACGCTGATTTATTCGCATCAATACGCAGAACAATAGCCACAATCGTCTCTAAGACCACTTAAGTTAATAAAATAAAGAACGACGATATAAAAAAAAAGTTGCCGAAAACCAGTTTTTCAGTCAAAATATTTAATTTTTTTGTTGTATAAATTCAGGACAATGGTCAAACATGCACCGCTTGTACATTGACTCCTCGTTCTTTGTTCTTTTTTTGGTAAGAAATTAACTTTAAAAGGCAGCGAACACATGATTTGGTCACATGGCAACATTTTTGTTGATAACTAAGGCGAGAGTGATGCTTCCTATATTTGGATTTGGGGCTGTCATAAAAGGAAAAAGCCACATTTTAATCGAAATTTTTGAAGAAATTGCAACCTTGACCTACAAAATGACTTAAAACGACATAAAATGACGAAAAAGACACAAATAATGACAAATTTTGCTCTAATTTGAGAGAAAATTTGATAAATATAGTCATTATTTGTGCTGTTTCGAAATTGCAACGCGATGCGATGCACATGTTTACATCTCGTCTGGTTCTTTACAAAATTTCATCTCTTTATTTTCACACACAATTAACAAAAACATTTTTCTTTGTAGGTTTCGGAGTCGTGCGTTGAAAGAAAATACGGAAAAATCACACATGTTGCTTGGTTCGATAATTAAAATAAATAAATAAACGAGGATGATGAAATCTGCCGCGAAACGATGTGAGATGCGGTGTAAAAAGAGCATAAAAATGAAAATGCATCGGAAACATGTGTGAAGTTTGATGGACGGAAAAGTACGGAAAATGTCGACTTTTAACCTATTTTTGAGAAAAATGTTAAAATTTGAATATGAGACAATTGATTGTTAACAGATTAGATTGTGTCACTTTTGACAAGTACTTGTTACTGAAGTTCAAGAGATCGTTTAGTTTTTGTTCTTGTTCACAGCTAGAGTGACAAATTTGTTGTAATAATGTATTTTTGATGATAGATTTTTTTTTAGCGAAAATTAGTTTTAGACAAAAAAATTCTAAATTTATTTAAATTAGAAATAATTTATTATTTTATTTAATTTTGATTTTTATTTAATTGTAAAAAAATAATTTATGATTCTAATTAGGTTAATTTAATTTTTTAGTTTCAATTTTTATTATTTTTTCAATCAAAAATGATGAAAAAAAACGATCAAATATACAATACAAGAAAAAAATTAAAATTTCAGTTAATATTTTAGAAAAAGTTTTAAAATTACCGTAATGTAGATAATTCTTATGGACAAAAATAATCCTTTCTATTGACAAAAAAAAGGTTTTAAAATTCGTTCTATTAACATTTTTACGTAAAAATTTTGAATTTTTAACGAAATTTTTCAATATTTTTAACAAAATTTTTGAGAATGAATTATTTTAATGAATTCATATTAATTTATTTTTTTTTTATTTTATGAAAAATAATTTAAAAATTTTTTAAATAATTGCTAAAAAAAATCTCAAAAAAATGGAAAAATATTGTTCTATTAACTTCAAAATTGATGTTCCATTACCATTTTTTGAATTTATAACGGATTTTTTTTTTCCATAAGAACTATCTACATTTCGGTAATTATTTATTGCTGCTGAATTGGAGAATTAAAATTTAAGAAGACAATACAACCAATAGAACCGATACAACGATTTTAAAAAATGCTCTTTTTAATCAAAAATTTGTCAAAATTTTTAACTAAAATTGCAAAGAAAAATTCAAAAATCCAATCCAAATCAAGCAAAAAATTAAAAAAAAAAATTACCGATTTTTGTTGTATTTTTATAATTTTTTAAGAAAATTTTTCAATTTTTAATAGTTTTTGTATTGAAAATCGTATTTCGACATTATATTTTCTTAAAAAAGCAAACATTTTCATGAAAATTATTGATTTTTTTCAAAAAAAATTTTGACACTTATTTTTATGATATTCATTTTTTACAATTTTTATTTTCAATTTTAATTAAAATGTTTTTGAATCAATTCTTAATACACAAATATAAATATAAATATAAAAAACTCAAAAGAACAAAAAAATTGAATAACGATCAAAAATTTTGTTTAAAAATTTGGCATTTTGTATGAAAAACAGTATTTCAAAATTTTTTATTTTTTTTGCCCGCCCCATTTTTATTTCAAAAATTTTGGACAAAACTATTGAGTTTCATTTGGAGCGGCCTAAGTAGGAAAATTAAAATTTAAGAAGACGATACAACCAATAAGAAGCGCTTCTAAAAAAGGCTTTTTTTTAATTAAAAATTTGTCAAAAAAGCCTCAATAACTCTAAAATTTATTTCAATTTATCCAAATTAAGCAAATTTTGAAGTTAGAAATTATAAAATTAAAAAAAAAATACTTTTTAGATCGAAATTTTTTCGAAAAGTCAATTTTTAATTGTTAATTTTAATAGAAAATTAAGAGGGATGTTTATAAAGATTATCATTTTTTTTAGAAATTGAATATTTTTGACTCAATATGTGAAAAAAATAATAAAAATTATCCCATACCTAAACATGATTTGATCAAAAATTTGTATATTTTTAAAAAATTTTTGTTCAAAACTGTTCTAAAAAAATAAAAATTTATCATAAAAAATCAAAAACAAAAAATTTTTTTTTAAAATAAAAAAATATTTATAAAAAAACACAAATATACAAATTTTTTTATGAGAATTTTTCAAAATCAAAATAATTGGGAAGGAGGACATCCAATTCATTTTCGATAGTTGCAAGTTAAAAAATTTCACAACTATTAAGTTTTATACCAAAAGTATTTAATATGATAGAGTTTAAAAAATTTTTCATAAAAAAATAGTTTTTTTGATGACAATGTCTTTAACAAATATCAAATTTTAAGAACATCTCAAAATTTTTCATATAAAATTCATTTTTTCTCAATATTTTATGAAATTTGTGAAAACTTACGGAATATAGGATTCTGAAAAATAGTTTTTGGTCCATTTTTACTTAAAAATTTGAAGCTCGAACTTTGATAGAGTATAAGTTTTGCTATGTCTTTTTCCAATATTTAAGTCCAAAATACTTGAAGGTAAATTTACACAGAATCTACTATATTCAATTAAATATTTTAAAAAAAATATAAATTTTAATCCAATATCAATTTCACTTCTCATCTTCCGGAATCATTAAAACCATAAAATGTTTGTTTGTCTACTTCCATCATTCTGTCTCTCGCATCTCCGCATCATAAATTTAATTAAAAAGTCCCCGTTCCGTCTAGTTCTAGGTCTAGCATTTCTTTTCATATTTTCTGCATTAACGTCTAGCAGATTCTCCGTGAAAAAAAATATTCAAATTCAATGTTAACATGACATAATATTATAAATAGGATCACGTGTGGACAATTGCCAAGATCATCGTTAAAAGCAACAAAAACAACAACTTTTGATCTTCATATATTGCAACTAATACTCGTCAACGATCATCATCATCATCGTCTCATTCATAAACACATCCAGAAACTTTTTTTTTCGATTTTTTGGCTTGATCCCATTTGAAAATTTATTTTATCTGAAGAAAAATCTCAGACAGACCAAAATTTGCAAATGAAATTTTATTTTTACGAGAGAAACGTTCGACGGAGAGAATGTGAAACAAACAGATGTGCTCAAAATGTGTGACAATTTTAATTTATTTTATTTATTTTTGCTTCTGTGTAACGTTAACAGCACTACGGGATGCGCAGAAAAAGACACTTTTGTTTATTTTTCGCTTCTTAAAAATAATAAAAGTGCATCATTAATAATATGGAAATGTCCCACAGACAGACGTACATGTGTCTTGTATCAAGTTCTGTTCAAAAAAAAAAGTTCTCGAAGAATGCATCGTAGTCAAAAAACATTGTTTTGAAGAAAAAAAAATCCCGACATTTATAGATTTATATTTAAAACAAAAAAAAGTGAAAGAACTTGAAGAAGGGAAAGATGGCTGGGTTAAAAATAGACAAACATTAATTCATTAAAACGACATAAAATCGTGGCATCTCGGCAAACGCAGAGAAAATTAGTGATACAATTAGGCCAGATGATGTTCGACATGAATTTCAGGCGGCTTCATTGTAAAACTCTCGATACGGATCTGGCGACAGTTTCATTTAATTTTTCCTCGCGGCGCAAAAAAAAAAGAAAATCCACGAGACGAGACATTTTGTCGTTCAACAATGATGCAATCTGATAATGATCATGAAAATTGTGCATATTACAAGTCGGAGTGTAGGATGATGATTTTAACATAAATCGTACATGCGAGTGTGGGATGACACAGATTAACAACAATAATATTTAGAACTTTGAAAGTGTTTCAGAAAAATGTGTCAGAATGCACTTGTTTTGATATGTTTCAATTAGTTTACGAGGTTTTAAACGCATTTTTGTGAAAAAATGGCATGAGGAGTACGGAAATGTGAAGTGAGGAGTAGCAAAATGTGAAAAATTGTTTTAAAAAGCTCAGTTTTTGAGTAAAAATTTATGAATTCTCAATAAAATGACTAAAAATTCATAAAAATTTAATTTAAAAAATTTTTGAGTAATGAGGAGTAGAAAAATGTGGAAACTTGAGGAGTACGAAAATGAGAAACTCGCAAAAAATTATGTAACTTCAAAATACTTAATTAAAAATATATAAAAAAAATGATTTTAAAATGTAAAAATAAATAATTTTAAAAAGCTTGGTTTTGAATAAAAATTCTTGAATATTTAATAAAATAAATTAAAATTAAGAAGAAAATTAAAATTCTTTGAGGAGTTTGAAAATGTTAAAGTCTTTGTATCTTGAGGAGTAAAAAAATGAGAAACTTAACAAAAATTAATGAAATTTAATAAAATAAAAAATAATTTATAAATTCATTAATTGAAATTATATCAATGACAATTTTCTTAAAATTATTTATTAATTAAATTTTATAATTTTCTCATTTTCTTACTCCTCAAACTGTTATTTTTTTCATTTTCATGCTTAAGATGTTTTAAAAAATTCTTCTTAGTAAATTTCTTCTTAATTTTTAGTCATTTTAATAAATATTCAAGAATTTTGAGTCAAGAATTCAAATCGATTAATGTAAAACTTACTCATAATTTGCAAGTTTTGCATTAAATTGATTTTAATAATTTTCATAGATATTTTTTTGAGGTGTACAGAATTGTGAAATGAGGCTTAAAATTTAAAAAAAATTAAATAGAAAATTTTAAATTGAATTTTTTCATGCAAATTTAATAAAACGACTGCTTTGAGTTCATAAGATAAATTTTGAGGCATCAAAAGTACAAAAAATTAATTTTTTTCATATTTTGAGGAGTAAGAAAATGAAAAACTTGAAAAAAAACGTAAAAAAATTAATTTAATTTTCAGTAAATTTCCGAAACCTCAAAATTAATCACCCTCATCCGTTTTGATGATAAGAAACTGCCAAAATTCATTCATAAATTCACAATTTGATAAGTTTTTTTTTGCCCTTATCACGTACTTTCCGCAATTTATGTCGAAATTTTCTGTTTCTAAGAGCATTGTGACCTACAAACACCGAAAAAAAAACAAGCGACAATCATATTTCCTTCTTCTCTCCACTATTTTATCATGCAAATAAATGTATTTATAGCACACAACATTGTAAAAAATTAAAAAAAAATTGTAATAAAATTTATCAGAAATATGTGCTACATTTTTGTGACAAACTGGTTGACTTGATAAGAAAAATGCTAATATGATGTAATTCTCTATTTCCGATGGTCCGTGCAGCGACACAGCGAATATCATCAATGTTTGAACTACTAAATGGCAATTCAAAGGCACAAAACATAAACCACTCATGCGGTAATTAATTCAATTCTCTAAATATTTATTCTACAGTGCTGCCTTTTTCCGGTGAGTTTATTTAGATTTTACATGAAAAAAAGTTGTTTTTCAATTATTTTGTACGAAAAATTAGTTGTTTGGATTATTTTTCATTTACACTTTTAGTAAATAATGCGGAGAGAAGCAAACAAAAATTTTTAGTATTTTTTTTTTTTTTTTTTTTTTTTTGATGAAAAAAGAGGTGAAACATGTGTTTAGGCAATTTTGTGGCCACATTTTTTTTAATGTTATTATAAACATTATTCACAAATTTTTTTTTATGATTTTATGAGATGAACTTTTACAGCGCATGAAAGAGTTGATCGTAAAATTTCCTTCAACACTAATTATATTTGGTGAAAATTAAATAAATTTAGGTTTATATGTCAGTTTTTATGCGATTTTTATTTTTTTATGAGATTTTTTAAAAATTATGATAAATAATTTTTTTTTCAAAAATTTATATTTCATTAAGAAAATTTATAATTTTTGTTTTTAATATTTTTTTTTTAAATTCAATTTTATTTTTTATAAAGATTTCTTTATAAATTAATAATTTTAAATAAAAAAATGAATTAAATTAAATATATTATTTTATTTTAAATTTTTTTTTTAATTTTAAATAAATTTTGAAGTGTAAAAAATATTTAATTTTAGGAAAATTAAAATTTTTTTTGTTTGACCAAAAAATTATAATTCATAAAAAAAATTAATTGGAATATTTACCTATTATTTTTATTTTATAATTAATTTATTTAAATAATAAAACAAAATTATTTTTATTGTAAAATAAAATTAATTTATTGCAAAAAATATTTTTTTTATTTTTACTTTTGAAAATATGTAAAAATTTTAGTAAATAATTAATTTAATTTATTTTTTAATTAATTAAACTAATTTACAAAAAAGATTAATGAATAAAAAAAATAAATTAAATAATATTTAGAATTTTCTTCTTCAATAAAATAATAGTTTTAAAAATGAATTAAATTAAATTAATTTAAAAATAAAAAAAAATTTTTTTAATTCCTTAGGAAAATTAAAAAAAATTTTTTTGACCAAAAAATTAATATTCATAAAAAAAATTAATTAAATTATTTTTTTTTAAATTAAATTAATTAATTTTAAAAAAAATATATTTTGTTTTTACTTTTAAAAATATTTAATAATATTAAATGATAATTAATTTATATTTTTTTCATAAATTCGATTTTAATATTTTTTTTTAAATATTTTTTGTAACAAAAAAAATTAATAGAAAATAATAATTTTTTTTTATAAAAATTGTTAAAATTTTATCATTTGATCTACTAATAGTCTCAAAAAAAGAAAAAAAAATCCGAAAAATGTCTCTTCTTAACATTTGACGCATTCATTGAACCCCAACTCTTTGATAAATATCAGAAATTCCTGATGTTGATGATTTCCTGTTCTAAATATTTCAAACTTACTACAAATTACGAGTGTTTATAATGTGTGTGTTACATAGAACGATCGAAACAAAAACATGTGTTTCATCTGGAAATGAAATAATGTGTTATTTTTAACACCTTCGAATGCATTCACGTCGAAATTCGAACCAATTTTCCATTTTTTTAGGGTTCATCCGACGAAAGAGTTCACTTGAACCATAATTTACTGTTAGTTATCGGCTCTTGACAAGCAAAAACAAACATAACTAATGCACGTCGTCGAAATCAATAGAAAATTGCATGTGAAAGAGAAGAAACCCGAAGAATGAAATGATTTATTATTGCTGCACAAAGAGAGTTGAACCCACTCTCGTTATTTCAAAACATTGATAATGTACTCTAGTTTTGTTCGTTTTCGAGCAAATAAAACATTTTGCGACATTAAATGACGTTACAAGCGAATTTTTGACTCGACTTCGAGCGAACAAGTTTATTAAAGCACAAAAAACGTGCAAAGTTTCTTCGTTTGAAGTCAGCAGATTCTTTTATTTTATTTTATATTTTTGTCTTTGAAGAATTTATTTTTTTTTTATTTATTTTTAAACGTCTCAATTGCATCGCGGCCATTGTTCAGAAGAAGAAAGTCGTCAAATTTCATGAATTACTTGTAATTTTATTTTTTATTTGAAAATTTATTTTATTTTTCTGTCTAAGCAGATGGAATTTTTAATCAAAGCTCGATTTATTCGAGTTCAGAGTTATCGTCGAACACTTGAGGCACACACCGCCTCCTCATAAAAGCCGGATGCCAACACAGAATTACGCATCATTATTTGCACAATTATTTTTTTTTACTATTTTTTGATAAGAAAACGTCGGAAGCGTTTTTTTTTATTTTATTTTTTTCTAAAAAAAAATATTTTTTTTAATTTTTTTTCTAATTATTAAATTATTATTTTTCATTAAAAAATATATTAAATGAAAAATTATTTAAATTTTTTTTAATTAATTTAAAATTTTTTTCAAATTAATTAATCAATTATTTTTTGAATTTTTTCCAATTTTTTTTTAAAGATTTATTTTTTTATGAAAAATTATTTAAGATTTTTTTTTCTTAATTTCTTAACTTTTTATTATAATTTTTTTAATTAAATAAAAAAATTTTTTTAATTTTTTTAAAAAATAATAAAAACTAATTATTTTATAAATTTTTTTCTAATTATTATTTTTTCTGGAATTTTTCAAAAATTATTTCGTAGAATTTTCCCATAATTTCCAAGAACAAACATAAAATTCAATTACTTCCTGATCTGTAAATGGCAATTTCTCTCCGTTCGCTCGTCACAATCAAATCATTTCATATCAACGCCGACAATCTGTTTTATTTCTAAGTAACAATTTTATTTATTGACACATTTCAATGAACGGCATACACTATTTATTTGTTATTAATTACACACATATTACACAAGAGAGTGACTCATAGATACAGAAATTGATTAATTTTTGCAACACTTGCAAAATCTTAATCTATATTTACAAAATAAAAAAGCAAAAAAAAAAACGGAGCAACAAAGTTTATAGAAGTAGTTTATTGTTTTGATTGGAACAAATCATTTTATGATTGATCTCATAAATATCAATGAGATGCAATGAACTTAAAGTGATATCGCGTGTGTGTGATCTCAAAGTGTCGTAATTGGAAGGCGCATGTGTTTGAGCAAGGATTTTTAATTTTATCAAAGTTTTAGAAAAATAACAAAACAAAATAATAAAAAACTTTTTATAAAGATGTTCTTTTAAAATTATATATTTAAAAAAAATAAATTAAATAATTTTTTTTTATTTTTTTTCTCTCATTAGTTTTACAATTTTTACATTGTATTTTTTCATTAAAAATTTAAATTTTTTTTACAAAATATTATTTTTTTTTTTAATTTGAATTAAAGAATTTAAATTTTTATTTAATTTAAATTACAATTTTCCTAATTTTTCCAAAAATTTACATTAATGGAATAATTGATTTTTCTAATTTTTACCTTCAAAACACACGAAAAATTCAAAAAATTTAAATATTTTTGTTAATTTTGCAATTTTTTAAAATTTTAGACTTATTTTACAAAAAAAAATTCAATAATGGAATTTGCCAAAAAATTTTAAATTTTTTAAAATTTTTTTAAAAAATTTTTTGTTTCCAAAATTGTGAAAAATTTTAAAAGATTTAATGTATTTTTTAAAACAAAATGAAAATTAAAACTCACTAAAATAGTGAAAAAGATGGAAAAATCATTAAAATCATTAACCACCTCCTTACTTTTTAAGGTTCAAAATAATGTGAAACATTTTTTGAAATTGTACTTGCCTAATTTAAATTAAATTCTCCTATTTTACCTTAATTAATTAATAAACAATTAATCAATAATTGTACTTAAATTTCTTAATATTTGTACCAACTTTTTTTAAAATTTTAAAAAAAAATTATTTAATAAATTAATTCAAATAATTTTTCCTTTTTAAAGGAAATAATTCAAAAAAAAAATCCAAAATCTTTTATTCTGCAAGCTCTTTAGATTTTTTTTATCTCAAAAACATCAAAATTAATTTAAGATTAATTTTTTTTATTCAAATTTTTATAAGATGATCAGATGAAGTTACAAAATAACTTAAATGACACACATTCTTATCAAATTTCACAGTTTTTATATTAATAAAATAAAAGAGAAAGAAATTCAAATCAAAATTAAAATAAATAAAAAATAAAATAATTAAAAAATTATGAATTGTTGAAATTTTGTAAAAAAAATTAAAAATTTTAAATTAATTTTTTAAAAAACTCTCTTTTTAGATTTTCAAACAATTTTTTTCAATATTTTAAAAGTAAGAAAATTTCTAAAAATATTTCTTACGAAAATTTATTTTTTGTCTAAAATTAAAATTTCAAACATCACGAAATTACAACAGCAGCTTTTAAAATTGTTCCGCATTTAAATCTTGTTTATCAAAACCTTGATTTCATGACAGCATTACGCGCAATTACACTGATAAACGTCAATAACTCGCTCTGTTTTAATGTAAATTGTTGTAAATTGTAATAATAAACATAAATAAACAAAAAATTATATCATTCCAACATTTAAACACCATTTAACGGGCATTTAATTAACGAAACTCTTCAACTTATGTTCAACACGTGTTTCTTTTGATTAGTGAATTCTTTTAAACCACAAAAAAAAAGAATTTTCCTCACCAAAAATTAAAATGAACAACATTGTCGTCTCTTCATTCAGTCAAAAAAAATTGAAAAAAAAAATTCATCAATCTGGCCGCTAAATGAAATAAATGCGAGGAGGACTCAAATAAGTGCGATTCTTGATTAAATGTAATGAAACGCGCAATTATACAATCAAAACCTGAACATTGTTCGCATCTAGTTGCGATATGATGTCATGATGCAATATAGAACGAACAGCGAAAAAAAAATACTTTTTCATCATTTCATGAATGAAATTCGAAACGCAAACATTTTGCGAAAAAAAAATTTTTTTTTCATTAATTTTTGTGGTGTAGGAACCAAGCGACGTGCATGTATGTAGAATTCTTGGAAATTTGTGGTTAAATGCTGATAAGAGCGATTTTATAATAATTTTTTTGTATGTGTCGAAAGTCTATGAACTTAATCGCACTTTGTGTTGAAAAAAAAAATTGTCAAAAAATTAAAATTAAATGTCCTTCAATAATTTTTTGTTGTGAAAAATATTTTTTTTTAATCAAAATCCACCTACTAACACAAAAATAACGCGCTGATAAAATTCAAAACAGGCAAAAATTGGGTCTCGGCGAGTTCTTGCGCGAGTTCTCTTATCAAATTGCCACCTTTCAATGACCTCCCAATTTTTTTTCTCTGTTTCTCGCTCGCTTTTTTCGTGCAAGTGTGTGTGAAAGGAAGCAGTCTTGATAATTCTGGTAGAAGTTTTGCCGCGAACGATTAAAATTATTATAAAACGACGAGAAGAACAGAAAAAACAGACTAAGAAACAAAGTCTATCAACGGAACAGATTATATATTAAATTACAAATCGTCGTTTTGTTTCTAAAAATACACAATCTTTGAAGTGGGTTTCTTGTGTGAGTTCGCTTTACATTCTCTCACATAAATTTTATGATCGTTTTATTGATTCCGCATTTTTTTTTCGACCATGTTTACAAGAAAAACTACAAAAAAAAGCTCGAAAATGCAAACATTTCGTTCTGATTGATGTTTGGCAAGCTGTGGAAGTGCAAGTGTGAATGTTTCACGTCGTCAGCTGCTCACATCATCAATTTTTCAATTTACACATGGAATTCCGTTTTAATGATCTATTAAAGATAATAACATGGTAGGCACACGCTTGTTAATTGAAACAACTTATTTGCACTTGTTTTCATTATTACAAAGTACTTTTTCATTATTTCTTGCTTTTCTTTAAAAAAAACTTTTTTTTTTCTTGTAAAAATATTTTTTTAATTTTTTTGTAAATAAAAATGACTTTTCTCTAAGAGGAACAAACAAATATATCAAAAACAATGAAAATAGAGCGCATTTCTATTAAAATAATGATGATAATAATAAAATTTTTGTTTTGTCAATTGAATGCCTTGCTCGTATTCATGTACGAACTGGAGTGCGGATATAATAATATTAAAATAAATGACTTTCGTATTAACGTCAATATTTGCGAAAAATGCGATTCTTTACTCTTTTTCTCGACGTAATTGATTAAAATGTGTCTTGCCGTTTAATTGACATTAAAATAGTTTTAAATGAAAAAAAAATTTTTTTAAAATTTTTTTTTTTAAATATTTTTAAATGTATTTATTTTTATTTTTTTCAAATTTATAAATTAATTTTTTTCTTGATTAAAAAATAAAATTATGTAAATTTTTTTTTGTAATTATTTTTTTTCTAATTTTTTCAATTTTTTTTTAATAAATATTTTATTTCACTTTTAAAATTTAAATTTAATTTTTTTTTAATTGAAATATTTATAAATTAATTTTTTCTTGATTAAAAAATAAAAATATGTAAATTTAGTTTTTAATAATTTTTTTAAAAATTTTTTCAATTTTTTTTTAATAAATATTTTATTTCACTTTTAAAATTTAACTTTAAATATTTGTGAATTTAAATATTTAATTAATTTTAAAAAAATTAAATTGCAATATTTTTATGTTAAATTTGGTATTATTAAATTAAATTAATATAATTTAATTAATTAAAAAATATTAATTAATTATTTTAAAAAAATTAAATTAAAAACTGAGTTTGTATTAATTTTTTTTTAATTTTAAAAATATTTAATTATAAAAAATCTACAAGTGAAAAAAATAAATATTTAATTTTTTTTCTTTGAATATTTCAAATTTTATTTGAAAATAAATAAAAAGTAAAATTTGGCTTTGAAGTTATTATTTTTTTTATAATTATATTTTCGCATTAAAAAATTCTGATACTTTTTTGAATCTTTTTCCTTATAAGAATAATTTAAAAATTCAATATTTCATGAATTTTTTAAAAATTTGATTTTTTTCACATTTTTACATAATTTATTATCAACGTACCACATTTTACATTGATAACCTTTAATTTCAAAAGGTTCCTCTTTTTTCGCTCAAAACGATGAGCAAATCATCGCCACTCACGGCAATTAATTCCGCATGCCGAATTTTTGATGTACAGAAGACTTCAACGGTGGCATACAAGAGATTTTTTTTTTCATTTTTTTTAACTAAAAAAAAAATTTACTCACCGCTGCTTGAGCAAAATCCAAATCGAGCAGGAAAAAATGTAAAATAAGTAAAGAATATAAAAAATTTGTTGTGCTAAAGTAGGAGGAGATGTTCCGCAGACCCCTTTTTGGGTCTGGGTTTTTGCTCATTTTTGTGTTCCTTTTTTTTATTTAAATTATTTTAAACTAATTTTTTTCAAATGTTTCATTTAATCCGTCGATTTTTCGATTTTTTTTTAATTTATCAATTTTTTCAATTATTTTTTTCGTATTTTTTTACGTCTTGTATTATCAAAAAATTTTATTTCATTTCAAATTTATTTTTTTCTTTGAATTTTTTCTTGTGTTGGGACCTTCGTCGAACGCTCCCGCAACACACAACACACTCGACGACGATCAAGACGGTACTAATTCGTCAAACGTTCGCTCCTCATACTCAATCTCCTCCGATTGCCGCCGTCCGTACCGCACCACGTCGCGCGCCCATACACGCTGTACGGCAGCTACCGTAGCCCCGCATTCGTCTCGCCATCATATGGGCCAAAGAGAAAATAAGAAAATTAATATTTGGCTCAGTATACGCTGAGCTATCCTGGACGTCGGATCGAAAAATTAAAGTAGCCGCGTTCTGGTTATTTTAATTTTTTTTTTTATTTTTAATTTTTTTTTTGTACACAACACATCAGCGCATCGTGGTACGGAGAACGGAATATAACACAAAGGAGGAATATTCTTCGTATTTTCGGTGTAATCTGAATATTAGAAGAAAAAATATCAAATTGGAAATATTATATAAATGAAATTCGTGTTGCTTCTGATTATCATCATTCTCGTCTACATGTTTAATTTTTTGTGAAATAAAAAAAAAATAATTAATTAAAAGTGAATAAAAAAATTAACGAATGAAATAATTAAAAAAAAAAATTAGAAAAAAAAATTAAAACTGGATTACGGGCTTCAAATTAAAAAAGGCCCAAAATTTAAAAAATTAAAAAAATAAATTTTTGTATGAAATAAGTAGGTGATAGTCTCCAGAACGAAATCTGGGGCGTGCAAATAATGGCCACCCCTTTAAAACGGTGAGAAAAAAATTAAAAAAAAAAATAATAAAATTAATTTATTTTAAAAAATAAAAAAAAATCAAGGAAAAAATGTGAATGAACTAAAAAACCAATAAAAACGTGAAAAATTAAATTTTATGGGACATAAATCTACAAAACTTAATGAAAAGTGACAAATTTACATTAAAACATCGTTACTTTGATTTAACACAAATAACAAAATAAATGACTGTAAAAGTGAAAATGTGTCTCTCAGCATGAAATTTTATTTTATTTTTTTTATTAAAAAAAAAATTAAAAAATGTGTTTTGTCAAAAAATCTAATCAAATGACATTGAAAAAAAAAATTAAAAGTGATCAAAAATTAAAAATTTTTAAAATAAAAATATTTTTTGCCGATTTAAAATTTTCTACAAGAACGGCAAAATGTTCACCACTTCCTCTGCCAAGTTTGATAAGAACCGTGATAATTATATATTTAATTTTTTTTTCTTGTGCGACGACGTATAAGATGTGTGTGAAGTCACAGAGTTCAAGTATGTGGAATAAAAAATTATATAAATATTATTAAAAAAATAAAAATTATGTGATACTATTTATTATTAGGTCAAACATTAAAAAAAAATAATTTTATTCGTCATAACAAAAAATTACATAATTTACAGATGATAATAATTTTATTAATAGTTCCGAACAGGATATATGACACAATTTAGTAAAAATAAAAACTTTAATTTTTTTAGGTCGTTTACATCAAAAAGATGTAAAAAAGATTAGAAAAAAAAAATTAGAGTTTGAGAGTTAAGTACTATGTGTTTGATCGAAGAGAAAATGAGTGACGGAGAGAAGTAACTCACAAATGTTTCGGATATTTTCGGTAAATATTTGACATTAACTTAGAACGAGAGAGAATCAGGAAGGGGAAATTTTGTGAAATAAGAAAAGGAAGTTTTTTGTAAGAAAATAATTTATGGTTCATATTTTTACATTTTGATAATTTTTCAATTTAAATTAAAATATTCCTTAAAGTTAAAGATGATAAAATTTTCAAAAATAATTAAATTTTACAGTTGATTAAAATTTTTATATTAAATATAATTTTTATAACTATTTTTTTAAATATATGAAAGGAATCATTAAAAAATATTTTGAAAAAGGTTCTGTAATTTTTTATAATTTAAAAAAAATATAAAAAAAAAATTTTTTTAGTTAATGAATTTTATTGTTTTTATTTAAAAAAAAAAATAATTAAAAAATATTAAGATTTAATTTTTTTTTAATTGATAAATTTTATTCAAAAATAAAGTTTTTATTTTAAAAAAAATTTTTCCACAAAAAACTGGAATTTTAATTTTTAAAAAAAATTTGAAAAACTTTTTTTTTCAGGTTTTTCTTATTGTTTGGAAATCATTTTTATTAAATTTTTTATGTGTTAAAAATGTTTTTTTAATAATTAAATTTTTTTTTCAAAATTTTTTGACAGTTATTTTTATGAAATTTTTTTTCTTTAATATTTAATATTTATGAAATATTCTGAAATATAATATTAATTCAAAGTGAATAGTAAAAAAAATTTAACGCTAAAAAATTGAAAAATTTTGTCATTTTATGAAAAAAGTATTTCAAAATTTTTTTATTTTTCATTACAAAATTAAAAAAGGAAAAACTTAATTTTTGATTTAAATGAATTTTAAATTTTATTTTTTTATACATAATTTTTTTATTTAAAAAATATTTTAAAAAATTAAATCCTATTTAATCTTATTTAAAAAAAATATGCGAAAATATTTTTTATGAGGTTTTTCTTATTGTTCAATTTTTTATTAAATTTTTTATGTGTTGAAAATGATAAATTCAATTAATAATTAAATTACAGAAAATTAAAAAAAGAAAATTAAATTAAATTAAAAAAAAAATTAAAATATTTTTCGCGTTAATACTAAAAAAAATTTCATTAATAATTTAATTTAATTAAAATTAAATTTTAAAATAATTTTTTAAAGAAAATTGAACAAGAATCAGTTTAATTTTTTTTAAACTTTTTTAAATAAATATAATTTAGATAAATTTTTTAGATAAATTTTAAAAATATTTCAAAATTAATTTCTTTAAAAATAATTCCTTCAAAAAAGGCAAAAAATATTTATTATTGTTTAATTGACTTTGAACTCTTTTTTTTATTTCATTTTACACCTGATTTAATATAAAAAATGGCTTGCCTCAGCTAAAAAAAGTGTAAAAAAGCCAAAAAGTGTCAGCGTTGACAAAATACTGACAAACATTTGAATTGTTGTCTGGTTTTTTTTTATACTTTTTGTCCTTTTATGTTCTTTTTTCGGGAACATTTCTAAGAAACGCAAACACGTTAAAATTATTTTTTGTTTAAAAAATCGCCAATGAGATGAGAATTTGCGTTATTTATGCTCTGCGAAGGAATTATAATGCAAAATATTGATAACGCACACAATTCAAGTCAATCAACTTTGTTCATAAATGAAATTTTTATATGAATGAATTGTTTCATTCATTGAGTTATTTATTACTGAAACATATTTTAATTAATCGCGCGTTTATCTAGAGTTGAAAAACATGTGTTCGTGTGTGTTTTTTGTACTTCCGATATAAATTTATGTAATGCGATAAGACGTTGTTGCAATTTTTGCTCGTTCTCATCCGTCGTCGTCGCGATAAGAATTCATTCACATTTTTTTTGATGCTGAATTTTTTTTTTGTCGTAAGATCCGGACTAATTCGACGTTTTTCTTTTCGCAGACTTAGAATAGTAACGACAACAGCATTATTAGCTTTTTTAATTGTCAACACAGAGGGTCAATTATGGCAAGGTTTGACGGGCGCCATCGGCTATTTGGGACCATCGGATTCACGGCGGGCGGATTATAACAGACAGCCCGAAATCGATCCGAGTTACGAGTTAATTGACACAGTGCGTGGCGCTCAGGGGCCTCCGCAGAAGAATTGCACGGCGTCGCAAGGTTGCTGTCAGCCAAAATGTTTTGCGGAAAAGGGAAATCGTGGTTTGCCTGGATTGCCGGGATTACAAGGACCTAAAGGTCAACGTGGCTTTCCCGGAAATGAAGGTTTGCCGGGCCCGAAAGGCACGAAGGGAGATGCAGGCCCAATTGGACCTCGAGGACCGAAGGGAGATCGCGGAAGAAGCGGATCTCCTGGATTTCCGGGAACTGCAGGACAACCAGGTATTCCGGGACAACCTGGATTGCCGGGTATTTCGGGTGTTGATGGTTGCAATGGTACTGACGGTTTGCCTGGATTGCCAGGACTTCAAGGTAAGAATGAAAAAATTGTTTTAAAAAAATTATTGAAAAATTTTTCTTTCAAGTAAAAATTTTTTAAAATTTATTCTGACGAACTTTTGGTAAATTTTCGTTTATTTCTTCTTTATTTTGGTGAAAAAATCTAAAATATTTAAATTCTATTTTTAACTTTTTGACATAACTTTTTGAAAAATTGAGTTTAACTAAATTTTTATCATAAGCTGAGAAACAATTTAAAGTAAATTTGAATTTAATTAATAATTCACAAAAAAATTAAAATAAATAAAAAAAATAATTTAAATACTCAAAAAATATTTAAAAATAAAAAAAAATATATTTTTAATAAAAATTTAAAAACTTTATAATTTTTTTATAATTTTAAAGATTAAAAATTAATAGAAATAAAATAAAAATTAATTAAGATCAATATCTTGTTCTTTAATATTCAAGTCGTAAAAAATAAAAATTTATTATTTTCACAAAAATATTTCAACAGATTTTTTTTTTAATAATTATTTATTTAATTTTTTGTTGAATTATTGATAATCGACTAAAATATTATTTAAAAAAAAACTTTTTTTTATTTTTATTAATTTTTAATTTTTATTTTAATTTTTTAAACTGCATCACAAAAATAGAGAAAAACTACTGAAAAGCTCGCAAGAAAAAATATTTTTTTTTAAATTTGATTGAAAATTTTCTTTATCGTAATCACGAAATGAAAATTTTTTAAATTAATTTGAAAATATTTATTAAATTCTTTTTATTTTAAGGAATTCCCGGCCCACGTGGTTTCCCTGGCGCTCCTGGAGACAAGGGAGACAAAGGAGAACCTGCTCTCGACCCGAATCCGATCTTTTTGAAGGGACAAAAGGGAGAACGAGGCGCCGATGGAACTCCCGGTATTCCCGGACAAGTTGGAGAAGTTGGGCCCCGAGGACCAAAAGGAGATCGCGGATCTGATGGAAGACCTGGATTGCAAGGACCTCGAGGAGATCCCGGAATTAAGGGAGAATGTTATCACGGAGCTACGGGACAAAAGGGAGAGAAGGGCGAACCCGATTACGGAGAACATAATCTCTCGCCATCGGAAAGTATCGGACCGAAAGGAGAAGCAGGTGAACGTGGTTACACTGGCGACAAGGGAGAACCTGGACTTCATGTAAGTTTTAAACAATTTGAAGAAAAAAATTCAATTTAGAGATAAAAATTAAAAAAAAAATTTTTTCGATAATTTTTTATCGAATTTTGTAGAATATTTTAATTTTTTTTTCCAAAAAAACAAAATTTAAATTTTTAAAATATTTTAATCTTAATATTTTCAAAAATATTTGTATCGAAAATTGTATTTTTTCATTAATTTTTTTCTAAAAAAATATTTTTCAAGCTTAATGACCATCAAAAAAATATCAAAAGAAATTTTCCGTAATTTTTGATTAATTTAAATTTTTTTTTGTTTTCTTCCTCATTCTGAAAAAAAGTTTTCATGACAAAAATTTGGAAATTCTGATGAATTTAATTATAATAAATCAATTTTAATCTTCCATAATACAAATAAATAAATAATGTTCACTTTATTGTCGTTTAGGGATCTCCTGGAAATCCCGGAGCTGATGGATTTGACGGACCTAAAGGAGAAAAAGGTTTGCCCGGACAACCTGGACCAAGAGTGAGTGACAAAAAATTATTTTTTTATTCAAAAAACTTATTTTAATTTTTTTTTTAGGGACGTGATGGTGCTTTTGGACCTCCGGGACCTGTTGGGCAAAAAGGAGATCGCGGAAATGAAGGTCTTCCTGGATTAGATGGAAAACCAGGACAAAAAGGAGAGCCAGGACGTGACGGAGAAAGAGGTTTCCCTGGATTGCCAGGCCCAACAGGACCTCCAGGCGGCGGAAAAGGACGTCCCGGACCTCCAGGACCTGAAGTAAGTGTTCTGTTGACGACAAAATTTAAATCTTTTAAATTAATTGTTTTACAAAAATTTTTTAAAAATTCTTTAAAATTTGTTTTTACAAAATTTGCTTGGGACTTATAATGAAAAAAAAATCAATAATTTAATTATTTTTTTAATAATTTAAAAAAATTTAAATTTAATAATTAAAAATAATTTAAATTTAATAATGCTATAAAAATTTTATATTTGAATTTAAATATTTAATAATTTATTTTTTTTTATAATTTAATTTTTCAAAATCGTTAGTAAATTTAAAAAAAAAAGTTATAAAGTCAAGCATTTATTACAAAATTTAAATATTGAAAAATTTTAAATTATTTATTGAAAAATTTTAATTATTTATTGATTTGTTTATTAATTATAATTATTTTTTCCCCATTTTTTTTGTAATATTTTTTGATTTTTTTTTTTATCGTTTTTATAGCAAGAAAATTTCTTCTTTCAAAATATTTGACAAAATTTCATAATTTTTTAATAAATTTTCTCTTCATTTTAGGGACCTCGTGGATTCAGAGGACCTCCAGGACCAAAAGGATTAGATGGATATCCAGGAGAACCGGGACCAAGAGGATTCCCCGGACCAAAAGGAGGTCAAGGAATTCCCGGAAGACCAGGACCTGAAGGTCTTGCAGGCGAAAAGGGAGCAAAAGGAGAATCTGGATTGCCTGGTATGCCGGGACAACAAGGACCTCGCGGATATCCAGGGCTTCCAGGACCTGAAGGACAACGCGGAGAGCCTGGATTGCCAGGAATTGGGCTTATGGGACCAAAAGGAGATGCTGGCGTGCCCGGATATCCCGGATTGAAGGGAAATAAGGGAGAACGTGGATTCCCTGGTATTATGGGAGCTCCAGGAGACTCACGCGACGGAAAACCTGGATTGCCAGGAATTCCCGGAAGAATTGGCGAAAAAGGAGAAGCAGGACGTCCCGGAATTCCCGGAGAAAAGGGAGATGTTGGCGCAAAGGGAGATATTGGAGGACGTTGTTCTGATTGTCGACCAGGATTCAAGGTATTTTTTTTTTGTAATTCAAATTTATATGATTTTATCAAGTTCATAAAAATTCAATTTCATTATTTTTAAAACAAAACTATGTCAAAGGAAATTTTTTTTTTCAGTTTCAATTTTTTATAGTTTTAAGTTATAAAATGATCAAAAATGATAAATTAGAGCCCTCTGACAAATTTTCATCCATTAAGTTTTGCTCTTGATTTAGTTTTCAAAACCAAAACTATGTCAAAGGAAATTTTTTTTTATATTTTTTAATTTTAATTTTCAAAATTTTATAAAAAATTTTTATCCATTTGGAGCAAGATTTGACAAAAATGGCTTTGACACAGTTTTTGATTTAGTTTTGCTCTTGATTTAGTTTTCAAAACCAAAACTATGTCAAAGGAAAAATTTTTTTTCAGTTTCAATTTTTTAGCAGTTTTGAGTTATAAAATGATTAAAAATGATAAATTAGAGCCCTCTGACAAATTTTTATCCATTTGGAGCAAGATTTGACAAAAATTGCTTTGACACAGTTTTTGACACAGTTTTTTAGCTCTTGATTTAGTTTTTAAAACAAAACTATGTCAAAGAAATTTTTTTTTCAGTTTCAATTTTTTTGCAGTTTTGAGTTATAAAATGATTAAAAATGATAAATTAGAGCCCTCTAACAAATTTTTATCCATTTTGAGCAAGATTTGACAAAAATGGCTTTTGAAAAACTTGTTGAAAAACAGCTTAAATATCGCTAAAAAAGCTAGAAAAACTTGATTTCTTAAGTCATTTATTATGAAAAAGTATTTCAAAATCTATATAAAATTTCTATATCCATATTGAATTTGTTCAAGTAAAAATTGATTTTCAATTAAATTTCATAAAATATAATTTTATAAAAAAAAATTATTAAATTATTTTTTTTTTTCATTATTTATTCAAGGGAGACAAAGGAGAACCTGGATTAGATGGTCGTCCCGGAGAAATGGGTCCCGTTGGGCTTCCCGGAGAACGCGGATATCCCGGAGAAACGGGAGCTGATGGACCTCCAGGACGTCAAGGTGTTGCAGGACCTCCCGGAAGAGATGGTTTAGATGGTCCTCCAGGTCCTGAAGGACATCCCGGAAAAGACGCCGTTATCATTGTCGATCAAATTAAGCCCGAAAAAGGAGACAAGGGAGAACGAGGTCTTCCCGGACTTCCAGGACCCAAAGGAGATCGAGGACTTGATGGAGCTCCCGGATACGATGGACCTAAAGGTGATACGGGACCAAAAGGAGATGCCGGAAGAGTTGGATTGCCCGGTATTGATGGAATTCCCGGAAGAAATGGTCGAGATGGTTTCCCCGGACCTAAGGGAGAATTCGTTAAGGGAGAACCCGGATTGCCTGGCATTCATGGCGATAAGGGAGACAAAGGAGCTGCAGGAAGAATTGGACCAAAGGGAGAAGCGGGACATTGTCCGCCGCCAAATCTTGTCTTGTCGAAGGGCGAACGAGGAGATCGTGGCTTGAAAGGAGAACCTGGACCACGTGGTTTTGAAGGAGCTCCCGGAGAGAAGGGAGATCGCGGATTTGATGGATTGGAAGGAGCTCCTGGTGCACCAGGACCACCGGTAAGTGATTAAAATGTTACTGAAATTGTAGTTCATTCATTTCTTAACCATTTTCGAAATCCATTTTGAAACAAAAAATTTTTTTTTTTAATTTTTACAATTTTTCATATATTTTCCTTATTCGATTTTTTAATTAATTATTTCAAATTTAAAAAAAAATATTTTAATCTAATTTTTTAAACTTTTTGATTTTTATTAAGGCGAATAAATTTAATTTCTTCATTTTTTGTAAAAAATAAATATTTTTTTGATTGTAACTTTTTAACGTATTTGGATGTTAAACGTTAGGTACATATTATTAGTAAGATATTATTGTTTTCAATTCAACTCAAAATTAGATGAATTAAACAAAATCTTAAAAAATTAAAATTTTCGAAAAAAAATTATTTTGGTCACAAGACTTAAAAAATTTTTTCACCTGTATTTAAATAAAAAGGTCTTGTTTAAGCAAATTTACCTATTGTTTGGTATATTCAATTACACTTTATGATTTTTTATTCAAAAAATTCCCAAAAATGTCAAAAATATTCCAATTTTTAATTTAATCAATTTTTTTTTTTAATTTTTACAAAATTTATTCGCATAATTAAATAAAATTTGAATTTTTTTAAAACATTTTTTATTCAACAGGGTCCCGTTGGAGCTCGTGGTTTGAATGGACCTCCAGGTGAAAAGGGAAATCAAGGACCTACTGGATTCCCCGGACCAAGAGGAAGAGACGGTTTACGAGGACCTGCAGGAAGACCCGGAGATAAGGGCGGAAAAGGAGAGCCAGGACTTTCAATGGTTGGCAAACCTGGACCAAAGGGAAATATGGGCTTGAGAGGACCTAAAGGAGATCGTGGATTGTCAGGAGAACGAGGAACTGACGGTTTGCCCGGACCTGTTGGATATCCAGGAGACAAAGGGTATGTAAAAATTTTTGTTTATCAGAAGAACTTCAGAAAAAGTTTTGATTGTCTTGTCGAAATTTTTAAAGAAAAAAATTAAAAACCTTTAAAATTTCTTAAAAAAATTTAGTTTTTAGAATTATTTTTAAAATAATTTATTAAAAAATATTTTTTTTATCGTTTTTGAAACAATTAACGAATTAAATTTAATATGTATTTATTTTTTTATATTTTTTTTTTAATTTAATTTTTTCATTTTAAAAATATGTTCAAAAATATAAATAAATTTATTAAGTAGCATGACAAAATCAACTCTAAATAATTTTTTTTTTCAGAGATACTGGAGAGCCAGGACCTCCAGGATTCCCTGGATTAGAAGGACCTAAAGGAGATGCTGGACCAAAAGGTAAAAAATTCTGTTAAAATTTCAAATCAAACAAATTTCGACCAAAAAATTTTTATTTTGAACTAAAATAAATTTTTTCGCTTAAAATTTCTTGATAATAAAACTGAATTTCTAACAATTTGTTTATTTCTTTTTAAAGGACCTCAAGGAAGAACGGGACCTCCCGGAAGACCCGGCGTTGATGGTATTCGAGGACAACCAGGATCTAAGGGAGAACCTGGATTACAAGGCTTAGTTGGTTTGCCAGGACAAAAAGTAAAAATTAAATTTCTTTTTAATTCTTGACAAATTATTTGAACAATTTTTTTTTAATTTTTAGGGAGATCGTGGTTATCCAGGTCCTGAAGGTCTTAAAGGCGTTAAAGGACAAATTGGTCAACCAGGCTCACCAGGTTTGAAAATTTTAACAATTTTCGATAAAAATTATAAATTAAATTTAAATTTTATGTAGGTCTTGCTGGAAAAACTGGAGCTCCTGGATTAACTGGCGAAAAGGGAGAAAAAGGAGACAAAGGAGATTACGGACCTCCCGGAAAAGATGGTTTAACAGGACCTCCAGTAAGATTATTTCTTTTAAAATGCTTTTGATTGTTTTTATTTAATTTATTTTAAATTTTTATAGGGACCTATTGGCATGAAAGGAGATCGCGGATTCCCCGGACCTCCAGGTAAATATATTAAATGATCAATAATTAAAAAAAATAATATTTTAATTTTAATTAATTTTAATTATTAATTAAATTTTAATAATTTAATTTATTTATTTATTTTATTTTTAAAATAATTTATTAAAATTTAATTTTTTTTTTTTAATATTATTCGTGAAAAAAACATAATAAAAAAATTTAATTAAAAAATTTTTAATAAAAAAATTTAATATTTTTTTATAAAAATAAAATTAGCTTAATATTATAAAAAATTTAGAAAAAAATAATTTTATTTTTTAAAAATAATTTTAACTTTTAAGTTTAATTCATTAAATTTTAGAAAAAAAATTAAATTTTTTAAAATATTTTTTTTTTTAATACATAAAAAAACAAAATCTCAAGAAATTAAAATTTATTTTTTAATTCAGGTTTGGATGGATTGGATGGCGTAACTGGCGAAAAGGGAGATCGTGGATTCCCTGGATTAGTTGGTCCAAAGGGAGAACCCGGAGAAGTTTCTGAAAAGGGACAAAAGGGAGAACCTGGACCTCCTGGATTGCGAGGAAGCGAAGGAAGACCCGGATATGACGGACTTCCAGGTAAAATCTTAAAAAATTATTTTGAAAAAATATTTCAAACAAAAAATTAAAATTTTTAGGAATGAAGGGAGATGCAGGATTACCCGGATATGGAAGACAAGGATTGCCAGGACCTAAAGGAGACGTTGGAGAACCTGGTTTAGATGGTATTCCGGGAGCAAATGGAGAAAAGGTTTGTTTATTTGAAGAAAAATTGACGTTTTAATAAATTTTTATGTTTTTTTTTTTTAATTTAGGGTGATCAAGGACCTCCTGGATTCCCCGGAGTTAAGGTAAATTTTCAATAAATAAAAAGTTGAAGTTATTTTCAAACAAGTTTTATTTTTTTAGGGAGACAAAGGAAACGCTGGATTGCCTGGAATTCCAGGATCTCCGGGTATGGATGGATTACGAGGTGCTGATGGTCTCGTTGGAGCCCCCGGACCTAAAGGAGAACGAGGTAAAATAATTATTTTGCATCTATTGGTTAAAAATTGTCGCACAAAATTTAAAAAAATTTCAAGAAAAATATTTTAGAAGCTTAAAATTATTCAAATTGAATTTTTAAAAATAAAAAAATAATTTTTTTTTTATTAAAATTTTAGGTTTCAAGGGAGCCCCTGGATTAACAGGTTTAGAAGGACCTAAAGGAGACAAGGGAGAACCTGGACCTGCTGGATTAATTGGTTTGATGGGACCTAAAGGAGATCGTGGATTGACAGGAGACCGAGGTCTTCCAGGACCTTCGATTGAAATCAAAGGTGAAAAAGGAGAACCTGGATTGAATGGAATTGTCGGTATGCCTGGATTAATTGGAGAGCCAGGAAGAACTGGAGAACCTGGATTCAATGGCGAAAAGGTATGAAAAAATGGATTAACAAATTTAAATTTTATTTAACCATATTTCGCAAAAACTATGCGTTTCCGAGCATATGTTTCATGGAGAAAAATGATTCTTTTTTTAATTTTAAAAAAAAATAATTTTTATAAATTTGTTTTTTTTCATTAAATATTTTTTAATTCTAATTTTTTATCTATTTTTTTTAATAACTTTTTTATTTATTTTTTGTACAAGTATTTGTTTTAAATTTTTTTTAAATATTTTATAATATTTTTTTTATACTTTTTTTTATATTTTTTTTTAAATTTGTTTTTTTTTATTTTATTTTCGCAAAACAGGGAGACAGAGGAATCCCCGGACCTCGTGGAATGCCCGGATTAGAAGGTTTACCCGGAGAAAAAGGAGATCAAGGTTACCCCGGAGAAAAGGGAGAAGTTGGACCTGCTATTGTTGGCGAAAAGGGATTGCCTGGACTGCCAGGTTTGTTCAAAGAACTTTTTTCTCGAAATTTTTTTTTAACTTTTTTTTTATTTTTAGGTAAAAATGGTCGTGATGGTCCTATTGGTTTGTCAGGCGAGAAGGGAGAAAAGGGATTACCTGGTTTGCCCGGAAATCCTGGACTTCGTGGATCTCCTGGATTAGTTGGAAGACAAGGAGAAAAGGGAGATCGCGGATTACCTGGTTTGCAAGGTAAATTTTTACTTAAAAAAATAATTATTATCATGAACTAATTTTTAATTAAATTTTATTAAAAACAGGCGAACCTGGAAGAGACGGTTTGCCAGGACCAATGGGAAAGAAGGGAGAAATTGGATATCCAGGAGAAAAGGTGAGTTAAAATTTAAGAAAACTCGATGAATTTTTTCAAATTTTTTAATTTTTTTAGGGAGATCAAGGACCTCCTGGATTCCCCGGACAACAAGGAGAAAAAGGAAACGCAGGCATGCCAGGACCTCCAGGTCGCGATGGATTACCAGGATTGAAGGGAGATCGCGGTTTAGTTGGAGATGTTGGTCCTGTTGGATTCCCCGGACAAGTTGGAGAGAAAGGTAAAATTTTTGACTGATAAGTTCAAATTTAAAAAAAAATTAGTTAAAAAGTTAAAATTTTATTTTTAAAAAGTTTTTAAAGTTTTTGTATTCACTTCGTGAAAAAATTGGGAGATTTTATTATTTCTAAAAAATTTGATATCAACATTTTTTAATTTCTTCAAAATTTAAAAAAAATTATAATTCTTAATGAAATTTTATGCTTTTTTATTTTAATTTTAAAAGTGTCAAAATATTCAAAAAACTTTTTAAATATAAAAAATTGAAATTTAATTGAATAAATTAAATTAACAAAATAAAATAAAATTTTTATTTAAAAAAAAGTTTTTTTTATAAAACTCTTTTTTAAATAATTTTTAAAAAAAATTTGAGTGTTTTAAGTAAAAACTTTTAATTTTTACTTTAAAAAATTAATTAATTTAATAATTTTATTTTTTAAATTTAATTTATTCAAATAAATTTCAATTTTTTTAAAATTATTTAATTTATTTTATTTTTCATGGTTTTTATTTTGATAATTTTTCTCTGTATTATTTTCTTGATAATTAAAAGTTTTTACCTAAAATACTCAATATTTTTATAAACATTATTTAAATGGGAATTTTATAGAAAAAACATTTTTTTTTCAAAAGTTATTTTGTGATTTTTTCTGAAAATATTCCATTTTTTTCTGAATATAAGTTTCAATTATGACTATTAGTGACTATAAAATAAAATAAAACTATTTAATATGAATTTAAAATTAAAAATTGATCGAATTCGAGAAAATATTTAGCTCTTTCAATTTTAAAATCTAAAAAAAACTTTCACTTAAAAAACAATTTTTTTACAGGTGACATGGGATTACGCGGATTAGACGGGCGTGATGGACCTCCAGGAGAAAAGGGAGACAAGGGTGAACAAGGACCTCCTCCTCCGCCATCCGAACGTGGACCTCCAGGATTGCCTGGATTACCTGGAGAAAAGGGAAATCAAGGTTTGCCAGGTCCCAGCGGAGTTCCTGGATTGGATGGTGCTCGCGGTGACAAGGGAGATATTGGTCCTGTTGGTTTGCCAGGTCCTCGAGGACCTCCCGGAGAAAAGTAAAAATCTTAAATTTTTCATTAAAATTCAGAAAAAAAAAATATTTTTAATTTTTTTAGGGGTGATCTTGGATTGCCAGGACCTCCAGGCGTTGATGGTCGTCCCGGATATCCCGGAGCAAAGGGAGAAGCTGGCGCTGCTTGTACAAACGCTCCTGATTACCTCACAGGAATTCTCTTGGTCAAACACAGTCAAACGACGGAAGTTCCTCAATGCGAACCGGGCCACGTGAAATTGTGGGATGGTTATTCCATGTTGTACGTCGATGGCAACGATTATGCCGCCAATCAAGATTTGGGCTCACCCGGTTCCTGCGTTCGTCGTTTCTCGACATTGCCAGCACTTGCTTGCGGCCCGAACAACGTTTGCAATTATGCGTCGCGTAACGATCGCACATTCTGGTTGTCAACATCGGCGCCAATTCCCATGATGCCTGTCGCTGAACGCGAAATGCAAGACTTTATTTCGCGTTGCGTCGTCTGCGAAGTGCCCACGAATGTCGTTGCGGTGCACAGTCAATCGTTATCGGTACCTGAATGCCCCAGCGGATGGGATTCCTTGTGGATCGGCTACAGTTTCGTGATGCATACCGCTGTCGGGCATGGCGGCGGCGGTCAAGCGTTGTCAGGACCCGGATCTTGCTTGCAAGACTTCCGCGCGACACCCTTCATCGAGTGCAATGGCGGCAAGGGACACTGTTTCTTCTACGAAACTTTGACCAGTTTCTGGCTCGTTACGGTCGATCACACGCAACAATTCCGACGACCCGAAATGGAAACCATCAAAGCCGGTAATTTATTGTCTAAGGTATCAAGATGTAACGTTTGTATAAGAAATTAGGTAGAGTAACATGTCAAATCAGTAATATACCAAAAAAAAAAAAAATATTTCCAATTAAATTTTTTCTCCTTTATCATTTAAGTTACCAAAAAAATAAAAAATTTCTCCATTTTACTATGAATAAATTTAAGAGAAAAAAATTAACTGCCAAATCAAAACTGATTGAAACGAAAAAATTCTCCATTCAATTTATTATGTGATCATCTTTTGCCTTTATCATTTAGTACGTACTTTCTTGTATAGTTATCTAATGTAATAATAATATTATTAAAACTGCCTTCTAAATATCGTGTAGCTTAAATTGCCAATTAAAACAGAGAACCAGTTAAGTGCCATTAATTCTACTACTTTTAAGAAATTGTCATCCGATTTTATCCGAGCTATAAAAAAATGTATGAAGAGATGTGTAAAAATTCCAATTTTGGATATGCAACTGCCATACTACATACTCAATCAATGATTAGATGTTCAAAATAAAATAAAATTTACAAAAAATTTAAATTTCTTTTTTTTCTCGAATTTTTTCTCCTTTTTAAGGCTTCATACTGATTTTTTTTTTTCATTTTTTTACCGCATTTCGAAGAAAAAATGGGGTATTAAACTCGACTTTTCGTGTGTCAGTGTGTGTGTGTGTGTGTTCCGGTGTGCCCCAAAAATTTTTTTTGTAATTCTTAGTTATTTGAGGACCCTGAAGGTCAGTGGGCAGTTCCTTGGGTTGTGAGGAGTACGAAAATGTGAAATGAGGGGTTCGAAAATGTGAAATGAGGGGTTTGAAAATGTGAAATAAGGAGTTCGAAAATGTGAAATGAGGGGTTTAAAATTGAAAAATGTGAAATGAGGAGTGACGAAACAAAAAAATCAGCGTTTGGAAGTAAAAACGCTGATTTTTTTACAAGTCATTTTTTGATCACTTTTAAGCCTAAAATCGAAATGTGGTTTAGTATGTCGTTCTTTAGACGACTACTTTCTCTATTTTTTTCATATTGGGTCGATATTTGACGAAACAAAAAAATCAGCGTTTGGAAGTAAAAACGCTGATTTTTTTGCAAGTCATTTTTTGATCACTTTTAAGCCTAAAATTGAATAAATATTCATTCTAAAGATGATTTTTGTTCATATTGGGTCGATATTTGACGAAACAAAAAAATCAGCGTTTGGAAGTAAAAACGCTGATTTTTTTGCAAGTCATTTTTTGATCACTTTTAAGCCTAAAATTGAATAAATATTCATTCTAAAGATGATTTTTGTTCATATTGGGTCGATATTTGACGAAACAAAAAAATCAGCGTTTGGAAGTAAAAACGCTGATTTTTTTGCAAGTCATTTTTTGATCACTTTTAAGCCTAAAATTAAATAAATATTCATTCTAAAGATGATTTTTGTTCATATTGGGTCGATATTTGACGAAACAAAAAAATCAGCGTTTGGAAGTAAAAACGCTGATTTTTTTGCAAGTCATTTTTTGATCACTTTTAAGCCTAAAATTGAATAAATATTCATTCTAAAGATGATTTTTGTTCATATTGGGTCGATATTTGACGTAACAAAAAAATCAGCGTTTGGAAGTAAAAACGCTGATTTTTTTGCAAGTCATTTTTTGATCACTTTTAAGCCTAAAATTGAATAAATATTCATTCTAAAGATGATTTTTGTTCATATTGGGTCGATATTTGACGTAACAAAAAAATCAGCGTTTGGAAGTAAAAACGCTGATTTTTTTGCAAGTCATTTTTTGATCACTTTTAAGCCTAAAATTGAATAAATATTCATTCTAAAGATGATTTTTGTTCATATTGGGTCGATATTTGACGAAACAAAAAAATCAGCGTTTGGAAGTAAAAACGCTGATTTTTTTGCAAGTCATTTTTTGATCACTTTTAAGCCTAAAATTGAATAAATATTCATTCTAAAGATGATTTTTGTTCATATTGGGTCGATATTTGACGAAACAAAAAAATCAGCGTTTGGAAGTAAAAACGCTGATTTTTTTGCAAGTCATTTTTTGATCACTTTTAAGCCTAAAATTGAATAAATATTCATTCTAAAGATGATTTTTGTTCATATTGGGTCGATATTTGACGAAACAAAAAAATCAGCGTTTGGAAGTAAAAACGCTGATTTTTTTGCAAGTCATTTTTTGATCACTTTTAAGCCTAAAATTGAATAAATATTCATTCTAAAGATGATTTTTGTTCATATTGGGTCGATATTTGACGAAACAAAAAAATCAGCGTTTGGAAGTAAAAACGCTGATTTTTTTGCAAGTCATTTTTTGATCACTTTTAAGCCTAAAATTGAATAAATATTCATTCTAAAGATGATTTTTGTTCATATTGGGTCGATATTTGACGAAACAAAAAAATCAGCGATTGGAAGTAAAAACGCTGATTTTTTTGCAAGTCATTTTTTGATCACTTTTAAGCCTAAAATTGAATAAATATTCATTCTAAAGATGATTTTTGTTCATATTGGGTCGATATTTGACGAAACAAAAAAATCAGCGATTGGAAGTAAAAACGCTGATTTTTTTACATGTCATTTTTTGATCACTTTTAAGCCTAAAATTGGATAAATATTTTGTTCTTTTGTGTAAAAAGTTATTCTAAAGCGTATCTGAGCCTCATTTCATGCAATTAAATTCGAAGGAAATTTTTTGTCATTGTGATTTGATGTTCAAATTTTTCTCATTTGTTTTAAGAATTAAAAACTCCGGGTTTTGTCTAAATTTTATTTTATATTTTTTTTTTATTTAACTTTCTGTTTCATCAGCAATTGCTGCAATACTTTGTTTCAACTGATTCAATCCCTCCTTTGCTTGCAATGCGATTTGTCCTTCCGTTGATGCCGGATCTTCCAACGACAAAATATCAACAGCTTCTGCCAAGACATCTGCTGCCTCATTCAGTCGTTTCTTCAGCACCAATCCATAAATGACTTTTTGTCGGAACGCGGATTGCGCCAATAACACCATCACGGCATGCATTTCGTACAAAATCATGCCACGTGATCTCGTTTTTCCCGGCTCAATGATATCCAAGACTTTCAAAACTTCCCGACAAAGATCCAGCTTTCGTTCCAACAAAACGTCGGGCAATTCTGGCATTGTGTATCCCGGAATGCGACCATAGAGCTCAATCAGGGCTTGTTTCAAACTGATCATTTGGTAGTGACGCGGATGTAAGATCGCTCGATATTTCTTGAGGATCGCTTCGAGAGCTTGTAATCTTTCCGCCGTGTATTCCATGGCAAGAACTTGATCAATTTCTGCTTGAATTGTTGCCAGAGCACGTTGAATTGTGGTTCCGGCAGCTTTAAAATCGCAATGAGTGCATTTCCAATCGGATTTGCCTTCGACATCGATGGGATCTGAGGGCAAAACGCCCCCTTCCGGACATTTTGTGCACTTGAGCGTCGATAAATGGGTGCAAAGTTCCGACGGATCCAAGCATCTTTTGCATTTACAAATGAAAAATTTTCCCTCTCTCAAGTGATATTGACGCGCCAACGTGCATTGACTCAAATACGTGTAATTCGAAAAGAGTTCTTCGCCCTTTGCGACATCGACAGTTGTACGAGCCGTCATTCGATATCCTTCATTCATGAAGATCGTGTGGGTTGTATTCGGGACACAATTATGCGATAAGATCGCTAGTTTTGGATACAAAACTCTAATGGCGTAACCAGTTGAGGACACAGCTTCAAATGCATTCACTTCCAAAATTCCCAAAACTTTTTGAATCAATTCTTCCGAATATTGCTCGCATTTCAACGGACCACGAATGTACTTGACGATATTCTGTAAATCTGCATTCCATGTTGGCTTTGCTTTTCTCTCCTTTTCATGATCTTCCATTTCAGCAACTTCCGCCTTCCATCGGGCCTCGTCTCTGTCTTTCGCCATCAAAACGCGCAACGGCAAAATGCAGTCAAGTTGCAAACAAGCGCCATGTTGGTCGATTGTGCCAAAGAATTTTGCATTATTTTTCACAATTAGGTCACACTCGAACTCGGTATGAGCTAATTTTTCATTTGGCGAGCAATATTCGCATAACGGCCATCCACATTTTGCGCAACGTTCGTCAGTTGGCATGCTGCATTCCAGACAAACAATTGCCGAATCCGGTTTTGGACCGAAGGCAAAAGGAATTTCTTCGAGAAATGTCTCGCCTGCTTTGAGGTCGCGCGATGCAATTGCAAATCGACCGAGTTCGGAATTTTTTTCCACTGTGAAATGTTGCATTTTTTTCCACTTTTGAGTTTAAGGTTTTCTCACAATTTTTGGATTTGAACTGAGATTATTTTTGTTTTTTCACCAGAATTTATAGAAGAAAAGTTTTTTTTTTCGAGAAGCAGTCTCGAGTTTTCTCGATTCAAATGAATTTTCGAGAGAAAATTACCTTCAAGAGAGGATTTCTAAAAATAGCGGATTTGTTTATATCGCAAAGAAAACATCAACTTGGTCTGTTTTTGTTGATGCAAGTGTCTTTTAATGTTTAAAGAGACATGGTTTTCATGTGTCATTGACTTTTGTTATCAAACAGGATGGAAATTATTGAACCATGTTGAAGAATTTTTCCAACAGAATCGAAAATTGTTTAAACTTTTTTGACTGAAAACTGATAACTTTGACTGAAAATTTGAAATTTTCGCCCAATGCACATTCTAAAGTATTGCCCGAAAGCACATTTTAAGTTTTGGTCCCAATACACATTTTAAAATGTTGCCCCAAAGCGCATAGTAAAAATTTCCCCAATGCACATTTTAAAATTTTGACCCCATGCATATTATAAAAATTTGCCCAATAGTTATTCTGAAATTTTGTCCTAATGCACATTTTACAGTATTGCCCCAAAGCACATTTTTGAATGTTTCCCAAATGTTGTCCCAAAGCATATTATAAAAATTTCTCTATTACTCATTTTAAAATTCTGTCCCAAAGCACATTGTGAGAATTTCTCCAATGCACAATTTAAAATTTTGACCTTTATAAAAAAATTAATTTCTGACCAAATGAACATTTTTATTCTCTGTTGGAAGTAATAAAATCGCTTACTAAAATAAAGGAAAAGTAACAAACCACAAAAACTTAAAAAAAGCATTTAATCAATTTTTATCTCTTTAGAAATGGAAAATTATATTTTAACAATAAGAAAGTTTGACAAGTCCTTCAAAAAATTCCACAAAAAGATACAACTTTCAAAACAAATCCCCCAAATGTTTAAAAAAAAAGTCCTAAAAACCTTTAAAAAATTCAGAACTGATTCAAAATCAAACATCCAAAAAATTTGCTCTTCAGTGTAATTTGAGAATCGCTTCTGCTAATTCAAACCTCTGTGAGTTTTGAGAAGACTGAAAGTGATAAAACCAAATACATCAATTTCAGCCGTCTCATAAACAATAACAATTGAATTAGCATGAAAGCGAATTTCTTAAATCAGCAGGCCTCGTATGTCCCGTACAGAAGTAGCAATGTAAACAACATACATCCCGTACAGCCATGACCCGTACATCGTACCGTAAATCCTGAATTAGCTGGTTTGGCATTTTTCATCTTTCGCGACAGTTCAGTAGCAGAAAGTATTCGAACACGACAAGAAGAAGAAGAGAAATACGAGAGAAAAGGTGAAAAAACTTTACAACACACAAAAAAAAACCATCTTAAAACTTGTAAAATTTGTGAATATTCTCGTGTTTCGTGTGTGTAAATAGTGCATTTTTTGTGTTAATCCATTTTATCTGCTAGAAATCCGTGTTTAGACGTGCAAAGAGCCCGAACACAGAATCCACGTATCCAAGAAAAATACTTTATTATGTAAAAACAAAAGTTATTGTAGAAAACGAAAAAAAAAATAATGTATCTGTACGGTTCTTTGTCTTTTTTATTTGTATTGTGATTGTGATGATGAATTTTAAGTACGAAATAAATGCTCAGCACAAAATGCTGTGAAACAAGGGAAAGAAAACAAGTTCAAGAGTTGGAGCAACGAATGAAAAAAAGTCCAAAAAAATAATAACAAATGAAAAAAAAGTGTAATGGAAAAGGAAGTACAAATTGTACAACAAAAATACAGTTGGATTAAAGATTTACTGTAAAAATAGTTGTTTTTTATGCACACTTTCCCATAAAGTATTGTGTTACTGTTAACTCTTAAATCATAAAAAAAAATACAAAATCGAATGTTATAATTGAAATGTTAAAAAAGTGTAATTTTTAGTTTTTTATATTTTTTATTTTGAAACAAAAAAAAAATTATTAAAGAAAATATCAAAAATATTCAACTTTCTGTAGCAGAGTAGCAGTAAAGTAGGTAAGAAGAACATTTGATAACCCTCAATAGTTTGTCGATAGGAGAGGTGTAACATTTTCTATCAAATTATCGATTTTATTGTCTCTCTCAATGCCTTCATTGGTGCAACTAAAATTTCTAAGTGAAACTATTTCAGCATGTTTGGTCATAAATTTAAACATTTTCGATATATATTTTTTTTATAATTCTGATTGCGAGACAGAATTGCTGCTATGCGGTTACATGCCAATAAATATGTAGATTTTTTTTAATGCAATTCAATTTTTTTTTTGAAATGTGAAAGACTTTGTGGCATGCATCAAATAAATATTTATCAAGTTTTTTTTTGTTTTACGGAAAATTGCTCCCTTTTTGTGAGCTTGAAAAATTAGTTATCGATCTTTCAGTTACTTTGGCGTAAAGTAACAAGGCAAGTGAATCGATTGTATTATTCATGTGCATATCCTGTGTAGATAGACGAAAAATAATAGCGATCGAACAACCAGCTGTTCATATTCCATGCATTGTGATTTTTTTTCACTCGTAAACAAGCTGCATTGATTACTCGGTAGGCAAGTTCGTGGAATGGAACAAAATTACATGAACATAGCGGGAGTCTGTCTGTTGCTTTTTTTAATGAGAAATTGTGAGGTTATCAGAAAATGTGTGGAATTTCGCAGAAATTTATTTTATTTTATTTAATGGAAATTTTTATTTATTTTTAGCAAGTGTCAAAGTTTCAACGAACTTTTTTGTAACAAAAAAAACTGGGATTGGATCTTGGAACAAAAATTTTGACATAATAAATTTTAAAATGACTTAAGTTAAGATGAGGAAGTAAATGAATAAAAGCTAACCTAAGGCTGAAGAATTTTTTAAGATATTTACAATTGATTCAAATCATCGAAATAAGAAAACAACTTCAAGTGCAGCATAAAGTCCTTTTCCTGAGGTATCTGAAAACATCATGTGCACAATCTACTACTACAAGCATTCGAAATGGACTGGTATCATGAAACTTTTTGATGAATTGAGATTTTTCAAATTAAATTACTACAGATTTTGGGATGTAAATACTTGTGAATATTGAACAAGAAAAAAACGTTCAAAAAATTCGAACGCACCCGAGTAACAATTTAAGAAATTTTTTAAATGTAAAAGTCACAAATTGCTCCTCACTTTGAGAGAGATATTAGATGTTAAAAGACGTATTTCTGTTTCTTTCTCTGAAATTAGGTACATGCAAAAACGACAATTTTGTGACTTAGAACTAAAAATCTAAATTTATTCTACAATTAAAACAGGATCCATTTTGTATTTGGAAAATTTCAACTATCTTTAAAAATCCCCCATCGCGTCCAAATATTAAAAAGCCTTATTAGCTTCCAATAATTTTTAAAGACTGTATCTCACTGGAATTGCAATGAGCATTTCTTTAAAATTAATTACTGAGAAAAAAGTGCTTACTGTGAACGTCTTCTGATATAAAAGGACTTGCATAAATGACCAGAGAGGACTTTTTCAAAGGACCAAACCAAAACTAAACCAAACCTGGAAATGTAATTAATAAAAAGCATAAAATACCTTACTAATGAGCATAAAGTCCTTTGCTCTTCGAGGTATCTAAGTGCATCATGTGTGTGGTTTGCTGTCTTTAAGCATTCGAAATATGTTGATTATAGGAAAATTCGTGATATCTCGACGTTTTCAACGTAAATATGTAGTAATGGGGAAATGCTTGCCTTCAATAAATAGATTCTGAAATTAATTTAATACATATTCTCTCTTTTTCAATTAAATTTTCATTATTCCTTCAACGACTTTGTGTCACTGGAATGGCAAAAAAATAAAGTAACGAAAAAACGCTAGAAAAAATAAAATAAAAGTACAAATTTGAATAGAAATCTTGAATAAAATACTTATTTTACCACAAAAATGATCATCACACAAAAAAATACGCTCAAATCATTTCATCATAACACGTCGAGTTTCCATCGCAAGTCTTGTTAGTATCACTTCTGACAGCAAAACTGTAAAAGACAATATACTAAATATAGAAGAGTACGCGAGGAATGTTGGGTGCTGTTGATCAAGTATTACTTTATTGTATCGAACAAGGCAAGATGAAAAAAAAAACTGTTCAAAAGAAAGTAAAGCTGGCATGTGATGTCACTCGCATGTAAAGAACAGACACTAATTAATTTGTAACTGGAATGATTTAACATTGAACGCGAAAGAAATTATTTATTTTTTTTTTTTAATGAGAAATTAATAAAATATTAAAATATGGAAAGTGAAAGTAATTAAGACAGAAATTGGAGCAACGAGTTGTAAAGTTGTTGTGAGACATCCTACTACTGTAACAACTTCAAGTCAGACAAAAATAATAAATAATAAAAAAAAACTTTCAGTTTGACAAATTTAGCAACGAAATTTGCTCCACTTGTCGCACTTCAATTACTTTTTGTTTTTTTTTTTTTGAGTGAGCAATGAGCAGCTACTTACGTCATGTCATGTTTTGTTAGTGTTCCAGCGACAGAACATGCTGAGTAACCATTGTAACATCGCAGATCTCTCGGAAATGAGACAAAACTGTCATATTGTACTTTTTCAATTACAAAGCTGCTTTTACGAGAATTGCAGCAAAAGAAAAACTGCTAGAGGGTGAAATTCAATCCTTTTTTTTGCAGTTATGTCGTATCAGTCTTAAGTAGATTACACTTGTCGTAGGTTATGTCTCCCCTTTTTTATGCGTTTTTCATTTATTTCTTTTTATTTACTTTTACGTCTGAAATTTTTTTTCATTAGTTTTTCACCTTTGTTCATGTTCGTTCTTTTATCCTTTCAGAATTTTTTTCTCGAAAATCGAGAAAAAACGTAAAAGTGCGACAAAAAAAGTCACAAAACTTTAGTCGCTACGTGTTTGTTCCAAACTTTTATTTATATTTTTTTTCGTGCATTTTATGTGCTTTCGTTGCTGAATATTGGTTAACAGCCATAAAGGTGGTTTGGTTTGCCCACAGCAAAAATAAAGTGCATATGCATCCATTTCGGTAAATATTGATCAAGAACATGATATCCTCTGCAGCTACGGGATTCTGTACTTTTTTTTTGTTTTACGAGCACTTTTTATTTGTCTGGCGTACACAATAAAAAATGTTATGGCTCCAAAAGTTGCTGTCTTGCTGGAATTTATTTTTTTTTTTTGTGTGACAAGAACGAATTGTGTTGGCGTGAAAATAAACGCAACGATTTTAATCACTTACATTTTCTAAATAAATAAAATTTTATAAAAAAAAATGTAAACCGTTAATTTGTTAATCAATAAAAAAGAATTTATTGGTCACGAATACATGAGCGATGAGGAAAAAAAGCGCATTTTATTGATTTTTTATCAAAAATAGACAGTTGTTACTAATTTTCTATCAAGGGAAATGAATCTTGAAATTTTTGTAGATTTTAAATTTTATTTTCTATTGCATTATTTCTTCAAAAAATATAATGTATAAAATGGAAATTGAGACTTAAAGTGTCCAATAAATAAATTGGAAGAAATTTTAAATTCTAATCCTAAAAAATAAAAATTGGAAATTTTAAAAAAATTGGAAGAAATTTTAAATTATAATTTATAAAAATTAAATTTTTTAAAAATAAATTTTGAAACAAAAAAAAAATTATTTTTTTTAAATTTTTTTAATAAAAAAAATTTTTAAAAAATATTTTAATTAAATAAAATTTATTATTCATAAATACTTTAAATATTTTTAAAAAAGTAAATTATCGAAACAAATAAAAAATAAAATCAAATTTTTTTAAATTTTTTTAATTTTGCCCCATTGGATTTTTTTTGAAAATTTTTAAAAAAAAAATTTGAAATAATTATAAAAAGAAAAAATTATTTAATTTTAAATTAATAAAATTTTAAAATTAATTAATTAAATTTTAAGCAATTTTTTGAGTTGATTTTTTTAGGAAATATTTTTATAGAAGAAAATTCATGTAAAATTTAGATTTTCAACACTTTTTAAAGCGTTAAATTTGAAAATTTCCTTAAAAAATTAATTAGTTTTATTTAATTAAATTATAATAATTTAATTTAATTAATATTAAATTTTAACAAAAATTTAATAAAAAAATTTTAAATTTTTTTAAAAAATTTTTATAAATTTAAATAATTTTTTTTTAAAAATAAAAAAATTAAATTAAAATTAAAAATAAAAAAAATACTTAAATTTAATTAATTAAATGACCTAATTAAATAAAATTTTAATTTTTATAAAAAAAAATTACAATTTTTTAAAAAATTCTTAAGAAACAGACAAAAAATTTCTTAAACCCGCAACTTGAACTCAAGAACGTAACGAAAGTACTAGAAACCCATCGTGAATCATGCATGACCCAATTTTTGACAAATTTCTCTGCCTCATGACATTTTTTTCCACATACACACACACGAATATGCTTTCAACACACAATCAAACATTAATCATTAATCCCCATAAAATTAATTCTATATCCAACAAAAATAGTCAATTTGATCATCATCAAACCGAACCAACTTTTATTTTGGCGATTAATTAATACCGAACCACACGTTGTCAATACGATTTTTTCGTTCGTTCGTGATTCGCCTCATTTGCATATAAAAAGCGGTATCAATCCATCATTGATAGTCAGCTGCTTGAGTTACTATTAGAGGCTCGTACGACAGTAATTAAACGCGTTTCCTTATAAACGTCGTGCCATATACCATAAAATGTAATAAATTGTACAATTTATCAAATCCAAAAAGAAAAAAAAATCGTTAAAACAATGTCGATGTCGTGCAGCAGGAACAATTGTACGCAGTGTGCTCTATTATTCACACCCACTCACCGTCAAGCCAAAGTCGTCAGTCTAAAGTTGTGTTTTGAAAGATATATATTTTTCTTGTTTATTACAATGACACTGGAACAAGCATATAGGCCATACTTTCAATTAATATATATAACGTAACTGTTCAAGTGTTTTTTTTTGTTCGCCATAAAATACGAAAAAAAAACCATCGTTGAGTCACTGTTTACTTGAGAATTAGTGGTTTGCGTGTTGTTGAGTGCTATAAGACATAACAAAAACAGTTATTGTGCTTTGGTAAATGTTAAGAAAGTGTAAGATTTTTTTTGTTCGCCGTTTTTGTTTTATGATCTTTGTTCTCCGTAAAAAATATTTTTATGAAAGAAAGGTAATGAATGGAAATTTTCGGTCAATTCACTTATTTAACGCAACAATATAAATAATAAAAAAAATAAGAATGAAGACAAGAAGCAGTCAAGCAAAGTAATTGTAGTTCAATATCTTCATTTTTTTCATATCGAATGAGACGTGTAAGAACAAGTCAGTGGTTTAAGTGTATCGTATGTGATTTACATTCATTCTTTGTTTAGGCTGAGGCGATTATGGAAAATGTTTCAATTTCTTTTAAAAAAATTTTTCAAAAATTATCTTATGTTTTTTATTTAATTTCTTAATTTTTTTCCCTTAATGAAGAGAGTTGAAATTTTTTAAAAGTTTTAATTTCATTCAATTCGAAATTTAAAAATTATTATTTTAATTTAATTTAGTTTATTTTATAAAAAAATAATTAATAAAATATTTAGATAAATTTGTCTAAATTAATATTTTTTTATTTTAAATTAAATAAATTCCTAATTAAAATTAAAATTAAAAAAAAACAATTAAATTAAAATTAAATTTTATTTTTAAAAATAAATTGAAAAATAGTAAAAATATTTTTAAAATTTTAAAAAAAATTAAAAATAATTTAATTTTTTATTTTTTTATTAATTTTAATAATTTTAATTTTTAATATTTTTTAATTAAAAATTTTAATGCTGATGTTTATTATTTTTTTTTCATAATTTTTGAGACAATTTAAAAAAAAAAAAATTTTATTAAAAATTTAACAGATTTCAGTTAATAAATTTTTGATTATTGATATTGATTATTTTTTAACAATTTTATAGTAAAATAAATTAAATTAAATGTAAAAAACAAAAATAATTTAAATTACACTAAAATTTTGACACTAATATTTTTATTCGATATTAAATGTTTTTTTTATTTTTATTAAAAATATTGAATATTTGATATTTTTTTCAAAATTTTATACAATTTTTTCTAAATTTTTTAATTAAAATAATTATTGAGGTTTAAGAATTTCATCAAATTTTCAAAATATTTTTTTTTTTTAAATAAAAAATTAAAAAAAGTCAAAAATTTATTTTTAACAATTTTTAGGTTTAAATTATTTATCAAATATTTTTTAATTTTTTTTTAAAAATAATTTTAAAATAAAGCATGAAACATTTTCAAAAATCGTATTGGCCTCACATTGAATTTACATTCCGCTTCGATTTATATTCTAATTGAATTTGTCCGAAGCCGCAAGTCGTTCATTGCTCTCTTTCTTATTATTTTTATGGAATTACTTCACTTCCAACAAAGACTATTGACACTTTGCTTGTCTTGTTTTTCTTTTGTTTTTGTGTTTTGCTCAACAGGTGTAAAATAATTTTTTTTTTGTTCCTCATATTCAAAAATAATTAGAAAAACATTTTTGTACGTAAAACAACGAAAATAAATAAAAAGACGACATTTCGACTCGTGATTTCTCAATTCATCAACAAATCCGCTGATAAAGATAACCTTGCGCGTTTTTTGATGCCTTTGGAGCTGATAATGATGATGATGACGACGACGACGGTTTTTTGCTCTTTGCGAGACGAACAAATCTTTGACCTTTTTCTCTCGTTAAGAGAAACAAAATCTAAATTGTGCATGTTGTGCAAGAGCCAATTTAAACTAACAAAAAACATTTCTTGGCTTGAATTAATTGGTGCTGTGGTATTTTTTATATAAAAATAAGAAAACACGAAACAATTAATCAAGGTTTCCACACTTATGCATTTTTTTAAAAATTTATCAAATAGTTTTGCATTTTACATTGAACGTAAATAACTTTTGAGCGTAACAAACCATCAAGCGAGCCAATAATTGTCTAATTTGATTATTTTTTGGTCAATTAATCGTTTTATGTCTAAAAATGTCTTGCTTTGAAGAGAAAATTTTCGGTAATTTTCCATGATTTCTTCGAAATTTAAATAAAATTCAAATAATTCTCTTGAATAAACAGCATTTGTGGTGCATATTGTTCAATTAAACTCGAACGACACCACCAACCAAGAAAAATAATTCTAATTTTAAATAAAATTTTATTGCGTTCTCAGCATAAAAATTATTAAAAAGTCTCTTTAAAGCTGAATTTGTTGAAGAAAAAATGCGCTTTTGTCATTTTTCATGAAAATTCTTGAAATTTTATGTTTATTTTATTAAATATTTATTCACACAGATAGAATGCTAGACTTTTTCTGTGATTTAATTCATTTATTATTTCGAAATTATCTAGTTTTTTGCTGTTTATTCTAAATATTTATAGCGCAAAGGCTTTGTGCAATGCGGAAAGATAGTTTAAACAAGCGTTGCACATGTAATTAACTTTGGAGGCGGATATAATTAGATGTTGCTTGGACAAGTGCGATGGTAATTGATAAGTATTTGACAGTTTTTGTGAAAGAAATTGGTTTTTAATTAATTAATAGTTGTGTTTTATCCAAGATTTTGTGCAAAGTTTTTAAATTTTTATTTTTTTTAAGGTTAATTTTGTCATTTTAAGATATTTTTAATGAATTGTTGAGAAGAAAAGAGGTTATTTGAGAGGTATTAAATTTACAAATATGGTCAAACTTAGCAAAAGTATTAATATTAATATTTAAAACTTTGAATAAAAATAAAAATTAAAGGAAAAAAAATTAAATTAAAAATTAAAAAAAAAAAAACTAAAATTAAAGAAAAAGCTTTTGAGTAACTTCAGACCTTTGAAATAATTTTTTTTTAATTTTTAAAAATAATCGAATGAGAAAAATTTTAAAAACGAACTAAAAAGTATTCTAAAGTATTCTAAAAAAATTAAATTTTAATTATTTTTTTAAAAAAAATTATTCAAGACTTATTTATTATACGTTTAATTTAATATTTTAAATAATATTAAAATTTTAATTAAAAAAATAAATAAAATTTAAAAAAATATATTGATGTAAAATCAAAATTATTGGTTAAAACTTATTAAAAAAAATATTTTAAATAATTTTTAATTTATTTAAATTTTTTAACCATAATTTTATTTTTTTTAATTTAATTTAATTTATTAATTTTTGAAATAAAAAAAAACATGAGCTTGAAAATAAATTAAATTAAATTTAAAAAAAAATAATTAATTTTAGTTTTATGGTTAAAAAATTATTTAAAATAAAATTTTTAATTAGAAATTTATTTTTATTTTTTTAAATCTTTTTTTTTCATTAAAAGTGAAAAGAATATTTTTTCTCGTTCCATTTTTAAATATAAAAAAAATCTAAATGACCCGTTTCCCAAAGGTGACCCAATAGATTCACTTTTATCGCAGTGAAAGGTTAATGTCGTTATAATTGCCTTTTTTCCGATATTATCACATTTGTGCCTAATTACCCTCTGATTTTTGTGTCCAGATTCAAATCTGAACATAATTTTATAATAATTGCGTCATTACTGTCGTTCGTTAGATAAACAAAAAAGATGCAACATCTTCCAGTCTTTTCTATGAATCATTCAAACAAACAAACAAAAAAAAAATAAAAAACTTGTTCCGCAAAAAAAATTCACAACATTCGTCAGTGGCCTATCAACTTTTTAGTTGATAAATTGATTGAAAAGTGAATATTCTGCAGAAAAAAAAACAATTGACGTCTATAATTTTTTATTTAATTTTTTTTTTGTGAAAAAAAATACAAAAAAAAGAACTCTTGAACTACTTTTGGAAATTTTCAGTTTTTTTTATTCTCGTCAAGAACTCGGCAGCAGAAAAAAATATTCGTCATCATTTTATCGTAGGAATAAACTTTTAGACCGCGAAATAGACACAAATTACACACGTACGAATTTTGTGAAAGTTGCTTTTACCATATCGAGGCACTTTATTGTTTAAATTTGCGTCGACTTTAAGCTACTTTAGTTTTATTTTTGCAAATTCATTTGAGGGTCACGAGTAAACTACCGGGCGTTGTCGAGTCAACAGCAAAAAAAAATCAATTCAAAGACCTTCAGTAAATAAATAAATGTCAAGAAAAAATATTTTTTCAACGAAAAATCAAATTTCTATCAAAAAAATGTAATTTTAACGTCGATCAAGTGACACAGATTTGATTTTGTGTCTGTTAAACGCATTTCAACGAGTCAAGTATTTTAAATATCGTCTTGCTTGAGAGCGAGAACAGATGATGAAGACAGACGAAATTACATGAAATTTTATTGCTTTTAATTATTTCTAGACGATTGTCTATGACGGCCCCTTTTTAGCATTAATTCAGAGTAAATGTCAAGTTGCTCACAGAAAATGCAGTCACTTTTCATTTATTGACTTTCCTATCACTTTAATTCGATAAATTGGATCGTTATTGGGTGAATGGGTAATATTTCAGTAGGAGCGTCGCAGAAATTTCACATGAATGGGAGACCTTGTAACTTTATTGGTGGGATTGGCGTGTAGATTAAAGAGTGTGGTGATAAGAAAAAGTGGAGAATTTGTGTCTTTTGTGATAAATACGGAAGAATTTTGCGGGGTTTTATGAGAAAAATAGAAATTTGTATCAAAAGTTTTGATAAATTTAAGAAAAAATTTTTTTTGATTCAGACATTTACTGGAAATTTAGCAAAAATTATTTTTTTTTGAAAATCAAAAATATTTCCATAATTTTTTAAAAAGAATTTATTAATAAATAAATAAAATTTTAAATTAATTAATAAAATAAAAAAAATATAATAAAATAAAATAAAAAAAAATAAATTAATTATTTTAATTTAAATTATTAAAATAATTATTTAAATAATTAATTTGAATTAATTTATTTTATTTTAAAAAATAAATTTAATTTTTCAATTTGAAATATTTTTTAAAGTATTTTTTTCAAAACTTTTTCTAAATCAAAGAAAAAAAATTCAAAATTTTTCTGCAACTTTTTTTTATTGTTTAAAAAATTATAAAAATAATGAAAAAATGTTTTTTCAGAATTTAAAAAAATAAAAAAAAATTAAGTGAACTTAAAAATTTTTTTAAAAAATTAAATTAAAAATTGCTGAAATAATTTTTAAATAATATAATAACATTTAATAAAATTATATAGAAAAATTGGCAAATAGTTAGTTTTATGTTAATTTATTATTTTTTTTTAAATTAAAAATAAATTAAACTTAATTAAAATTTTAATAAAATATTTTTTTTTTAATTTAATTTTTTTTTAATGAAAAATTTTACAAAAATCGATTAATTTGAAGACACGAGAGAAAAAAAAGTAGATTTTTTCCAGACTTCCGCAAAAAATGCTCAAACATTTGTTATTTTTAACAAAAATTTCACACAAAAAATTGTTACTATTCCATGTTTATATGTAAAAATTTGAAAGGAAGTCCAAAACCAACAAAAATTTTTTGTTATTTTCTGATGTCACTTTTTTTTTTAAATATTTACTTTTGACAAAAACTCAACTATTTGCTTAGCTCTCGTTATCTAGATTCAATTATCGCTCTTGACTTGTAGTACGATTCGTTCTAATAGTTCAATGCCATTCATCTTCTAACGAACGCCACAGGTGGTAGCTGCATATTAATTAGCAACATTTTCTGTCTCATTTCAGGATTATGTCAAATATGTCATTGCAGTGTTCATTAGTAGCTGTAACGAGAATAAAATAAGCAAAAAAAAATTACAAAAAAAAGTATTATTCGAATTTAAAAACGGGCGCGTTGTGCTAACAAGAAATGTCTGCATCATCGGCGACGACAGCAACGCAACCGCAACAGGCAACAACGTCGCATAGTCACAGCGATGCGCAACAACAAGGTCCCGAGAGTGCGGCGCAAAATGCCCGAAAAGGTCACAGACGACAAGAGTCGGTCTATGAAATGACAGGACTTTATTCTGAGACGATTGCGGACGACAGCGGATCGGAATTGCCGTCATCTGTGACAAATTTGCAGGCGTCTCCCATACCGGATACTGTGATAAAATGTCATAGTCGACAACCATCGAGTGGGATTGTTGATCGGTAAGTGGCGTAATTTGATTAAATTTGTTCCATATTTTTTTTTTCAAAGTTCAATCTACTGAAATTAAAAAAAAAATCGCGAATTTAATAAAAAAAAACTCGTTTTTTGAAGTTTAAAAAAAAATTAATTACTAATTATTTTCTTAAAAAAATATTTTTAATTAAATTTAAATATTTTTTAATTTTATTTTTATTTACATATTTTTTAAATTAATTTTTAATTTTTATTTATTAATTTTCGATATTTTAAAAATTTAATAATTTTTATTTTTTTTTTATTTTTAATATTTTTAAAACATTCAAATTTTAAATAAAAATAAATCAATAAATAATTAATTAATTAAATTAAATAATTTTTAAATTTAATTTTTTTTAATACAAAAGCTTTTTTTTAAAAAAAATATTTTCTGAAAATTATTCAATAATTATTTAAATAATTATTTTAAAAAAATATATATTTTTATTTTCTTATTTTTATCAAGAAAATATTTTTAATTTAATTTAAATATTTTTTATTTATTTTCGTTATTTTAAAAAATTAATAATTTTTATTTTTTTTTATTTTTAATATTTTTAAAACATTCAAATTTTAAATAAAAATAAATCAATAAATAATTAATTAATTAAATTAAATAATTTTTAAATTTTATTTTTTTTTAATACAAAAGCTTTTTTAAAAAAAAATATTTTCTGAAAATTATTCAATAATTTATTTTCGTAAGTACAAAAAAATCAAATAAAATCTAAAAATCAAAATTATATTTTTATAAAATAAAAAATTTATAAAAAAATTAAATCCGAGATCATAAATTACTTGAATTTATTAATTTATTTAAATTTATTAATTATTTAAAAATGAAGAAAAAAAATTGAAGTCTAAAATTTAAAAAAATATGTTTTTTTTTCAATAGGGAAAAACAACTGCCGAGCAACAATGAACTTCATGACGACGACTTTTCCCGAGATTGTGGAATTTTATCCTTTCGCCCATTGAGAATACAGAAATTCGCCAGAATTAAGGTAAAAAAATTTAATTCAAAATCAAAAATTCAAATTTTTAATGAAAATTCTCGTTTTTTAGGTTTTTGTGTTCCTCCTCAGTGTATTAGTGACACTCCAACAGGCACTCAGCTCGGGCTACATCAACTCCGTCATCACCACAATCGAGAAACGTTTTGAAATCCCGAGCAGCTTATCGGGCCTCATTGCCTCCAGCTACGAAATCGGCAACGTAATTACCGTAATTTTCGTCAGCTACCTCGGCAGTCGGCGTCACATTCCCGTCTGGATTGGCATTGGAGCCGTCATCATGGGCATCGGAAGTCTCATCTTCAGCATCCCACACTTTACGGGCGAAGCAAATCCTGCCATTTCCATCTCGAATCTCACGTCGGACAACATTTGCCGGTTGGTTTCGGTGCACGAACCGGAACGCGGCTTGAGTCATTTGCTCGGGCAAAGCGGATTATCGAATCCGCCACTTGCGCCGCACAACAAATTACGCGGCGATAATTGTTTGCAGAGCAAATCGTCGACTTTTGGTCCCGTTTTGTTGTTTGTGATTGCGCAGCTGTTGCTGGGATGCGGCGGAAGTCCCCTTTTTACGCTTGGCACGACTTACGTCGATGATCACGTGAAGAAGGAAAGTTCTTCGATGTACATTGGATGCATGTACAGCATGGCGGCATTTGGACCCGTCTTAGGTTTCTTGTTAGGAGCATATCTTTTGTCGTTTCACATGGATTCCTTCGCTGGAGTGCCCATCAGTATTGATCCCTCGGATCGACGATGGGTTGGCATGTGGTGGGGAGGCTTCTTGTTATGCGGATTGTTGTTAATTATTGTTGCTATTCCGTTTTTCTCGTTTCCAAAGGTAAGATTTTGAATTTTTTGTTAAATAAAAAAATTAAATTTAAAAATTTTTTTCTTCAGGTTTTGACACGAGAAAAGAAAAAAATACGAAATGCTGAGCAGAAAGTACCACAAACGATCGTTCTGCAAACGAATAGCAGCCAAATTGTGGCTGAAAAAGTGCCAATTAGTGAAAAGGCCTCACAACCTCCTCCTTCGTCACAAAATACCTCGAACATTGACTCGGGATATGGCAAAGATATCAAAGGTATGAATTTATTTTTATGATTTTTAGCAAAAAAAAAATAAATATTTTTACATATTGAAAATCTAAAAATTAAAAATTAAAAAAAAAAAAATAAAAATTAAATTAAAAAAAAAATTCATAAAAATCCAATTTTTTTTAAAATATTTCTTATTAATTTTTTTTTTGCATTTTGAACAATTTTTATTTAATATAAAGAAAGAAAAATTGCGTAAAAAATCAAAACAATAATTTCAATTAAAAAATAATTAAAAAAAATTATAAAATTAATTAGATATTAGATAAAATTTTATTTTATTTAAAATTAAATAATAAAATTAAAATAAAATAATAAATCGAAATTAAAATTATTAAAAATAAATAAATAATAATTTTAAGAAAATTTGAAAAAAAAATTAATTTGAAATTTTAAAAAATTAAAAAAAAATAAAAAATAATTTTTAAAGATAATTTAAAAATAAAAAGAATTAAAATTTAAATAATTTTGATCATTTTAGAAATAAATTTTTATTTTTAAATTTACAAAAATTAATTTTTTTTTTAAAATTTTAATTTTAAATTTATAAATTTGCTTAAAATAAATTAATTAATCGAGATAAAATATGAAATACATTTTTTCGTAAAAAAATAATTAAAAAAATTAATAATTAATTTAAAATTTTATTTAAAAAAAATTAAAAATAATTTTTAAATTAATTAAAAAATAAAAAACATCTTGAAATTAATAATTTTGATCGTTAAAATTTTTTGTTTAATTTTTTTTAATTTTTTTAAATTATAAATTTTTATACTTGCTTTAAATTTATTGAAATAATTTTTTAAGTATCACACTTACCATTTTAAAAACTAAAATTTTTATTTTTTTGCTTTTTTCAGACATTCCGTTATCAATGTGGCGCCTTATCTCCAACCCCATTTACATCGTGACGTGTCTCGGTGCCTGCATGGAACTCATGATCGTCTCCGGTTTCGTCGTTTTCCTCCCCAAATACCTCGAGACACAATTCAGTTTGGGCAAATCACAAGCGAGTGTCTTCACGGGCAGCATCGCTGTACCCGGCGCCTGCATTGGCATCTTTATCGGCGGCTGCATCCTCAAACGATTCCAACTCAAACCGAAGGGCGCCGTGCAATTTGTTCTGATCTCAAATATCATCTGTCTTGCCTGTTACACGCTCCTTTTCTTCCTCGGCTGCGATAATCTCAAAATGGCTGGCACCACAATCCCCTATTACAACAATCCGCCGCACAGCAGTGTCGAACCGTTTCAAGTCAACTTGACGGCGCAATGCAACTTCAACTGCGAATGTGATATTTTCGACGTGGAACCGGTTTGCGGAAATAATGGATTGACTTATTTCTCGCCGTGTCACGCGGGATGCAAAGCGTTCTCGTCAAACACGAATTACACGGAATGCGCTTGTGTGCAATCGAATTCGACAGTTCACAGTTACTCGGGAGCCGAAGGAACGAGGGCTGAAGCGTTGAATAGTGGCGATGGCGTGACAGTTGTTCCTGTGGCAACAGCTGGTCCGTGCTTGTCGAAATGTCGAACCATTTATCCATTCCTGTTTTTGCTGTTTTTCATGACGTTTATTGTGGCTGCCACGCAAATGCCGTTGCTGATGATCGTTTTGAGGTGAGAAAATTTAAATTTTTAGAGTAAAATTTAATTTTTTATATTTTTTTGTGATATTTTTATGATTTTTTCTGAAAAAAAATTAGCAGAAAAATAAAAATATAATTTTAGAATCACAAATTTTCAAATCGTCAAAATTTTATTTTTATTAAATATTTTTATTTATTTAATTTTGACAAAATTTTTAATTTTAATTTTAAAAAAAAATATTTTTAAAAGTATTTTATTTAACAGAATGATTTATTTTTTTAATTAAATTTTTCATTAAAATAAAAAAAAATTATCCAAAAAATAAAATTAAAAAAATGTTTCTTATTTTTAATATTCATTATATAATTTAATATTTCAATATTTAACTCATTTTTTTTATTTTAAATTTTTCTGAAAAAAATCTAAGAATTTTTATTTTATTTTTAAGTTTTTAAATAAATATTATTTAATTAATTATAAATAATTAATTAAAAAAATTAAATTAAATTAATTAAATAATTAAAATCATTTTTTTAAAATAAATTGAAAAAACCTTATTCGAGTTAGAAAAAAATAAATAAAAAAAAAACATTTTAATTAATTATGTTTTTTTTAAATTAAAAAAATATTTTTGTGAAAAAAATTAATTAAAAATCTTTTTTGTTGCCAAAACCTTTTAATTTTTCACAAAAAAAGCAATAAAAAATTAAATATAATTACCTTAAAATTTTTCTTTATTTTTTTTTTTAATAATTTTTTACAGATCTGTATCTGAGGAAGAACGATCCTTCGCTCTTGGCATGCAATTTGTGATTTTCCGACTTTTTGGTTACATTCCCGCTCCAATCCTGTTTGGAAATTTAATTGATTCCTCATGTCTTTTATGGAAAAGCACCTGCGGAGAAGCTGGAGGACGATGTCTCATCTATGACATTGAAAAATTCCGCTTCAAGTGAGTTTTATTTCGATTTTTTTAAACAAAATTCATTAAAAATTATTTTTTAAATTATTTTTAGGTACGTTGGCCTCTGTGCAAGTATCAAAATAATCGCTTTGGCAATTTTCGCTGTTGATTGGTGGTTGGTACGACGAAGAAAGCATCTCGATAAAATGGTTCCGCTTTCAACGAACGAACTTGTGGTTGGTTCAATCATCAGTTTGGACAAATGTAAGTCAAAAAAATTTTTTTTTCTAATTTTTTCACTAAAAAAAATTTTTTTTTAGTATTTGAGGAAAAAAGTCTCAACGAGGCACAAGGTTTCAGCGGTGAAATAATCACCGAGATAATTTCCGGCGATTGTAATCTCTTCGCCAACACGAATCTCGATCCAAATCGCAAGATTCTCGTCGCATCGCGTCATCTTCGCAGCGATTCACGCACCATCCAGCTCGAGCACAACAATCGCTACGATGCCGTCGCCGATCCCGCATCCGCCTACAATCCGCCCGTCTTTGTACGGCCTCGCAACAAACATTTCCGCAGTAATTCTTGTGATATTAAGATAGGACGCAGCAATTCGCGCGAATCTGACATCAATCCGGCGTATCGGCGCTTCTTGCGGGGCGGCGGCGGTCATTCGCGCAACAATTCCCATGACATCGACCAGGAGCACCGAAATCGTCAGTTGGGGCAACAGCAACCGCAGCACTACAACATCCGGTACATCTTGAATCAGCTGAAAACGAACAACGCAACCGCCGAACAGAATCTCATGAATTTGAAGAACAATTTCAAGAATCGTCGTCACATGCGAAACCATTCGTACGGGCAGGAATTCAGTTTTTTGCCGAATAATACGATCGTTCGCTTGAACAACGACGCTGCGAATCAATTTTTGCAAAGCACATGTGGCTCCAGTCAACCAATTTCCACGGGACACAGTTTCCGAAGTCATTCTCGCAAAAATTCTCGTGACTTTTTGCAACATCATCTCCCGAGCAACGCCACGAAAGAACGAATGTTGCTCAGTAAAAACGTCTCGGTCGAAATGAACGAAGAACTCGAGCAGAAAGAGTCACCAACGGACTCGAAAACTCATTCGCGGAACAATTCGCGTGACTTGAACAAAATAAATCTCGCGTCAGTTGCCACGTCGCTCAAGAGTCTCATCACGCATGCACCCACAGCGCTCGACGAGGGCATCCGACATCGCCGAACGAACTCAAAAGACTTGCAAAAACCCGAACACAAGCGAAATGCATCGATGGAAGGCGGTGTCGAAGGCACAAATCTCCTGGCAAGTGACGTGCCGCCATCCAAATCCGGCGACGAAAGTGATGGCAGCCCAACGCATGGCGTTTGATCAAAAATAACCTTCGTTTTGTGTATATTTTTGTACTGCATTTAACTCGTAAGTTACTAGAAAAAATAGAGTTCTATTAGTTGAACACGTAAAATAAATAATTTTATTGTTAGACATCTTTGCGCAGATAGTAGAAAAAATATTATATTAAAAAAAAACTTAATGTAGTACGAAATTATTATTATTAGAAAAAATATTCTACAGATCTTTATCGTAAATAAATAGACAAAAAGTGTAATAAATAATAAACCCTTTAAAATATATTTGCCTAAGGCTGCTTTAAATTTATTTTAATTTTTTTTTTGTCCCAAACTTTATTTTTTTTTAAGTTGAAAAAATAATTTTAATTTAAATACCTAATTGTTTAAAAAAATTAAAAAAATTATTTAAAAATAAATATTTAATTCAAAAAAAAAAAATAATTAATTAATTTAAAAATATTTTTGGTGAATTTATTAAAAAAAATTAATATTTGAAATTATTTTTTTAATTAAAAAAAATAAATTATTTATTTTTTAAAAATAATTTTGGATTTTTTTTAGTTGAATTTATTAAAAATAATGAAAATTATTTTTATAAAAATTTAAAATTTTTTTTATTAAATTTAAAACAAATTTAATTCGTTGAAATTTTTTTAAAAAACAATAAAAATAAATATTAATAAAATGAAAGGCATTATTTAAAAATGAAAAAAAAAAATAATAAAATATTTAGTTATTTTGAAAAATTAAAAAACTTTTTTATTGGATTTATTGAAAAAAAAAATATTATTTTAAATTAGTTTTTTAATTAAAAATAAATATTTATTAATTATTTTGAACAAGCTATGAAGAATTTAAAAATATTTTTCGTTTGATTTATTTTTTTTTTAATTTAAAATAAATAAAATTGAAAAAAATATTTAATAATAATTTTGAATAATTTAATTATTTTGGTTTAATTTATTTAAAAAAAAATAATTATTTTTATTAAAAGAATAAACAAAATCGAAAATATTTTTTTTAATTAACAAAAAGATTCTTGCATCAACAAAAATTTATTAATTTTTTTTTAAATTTTTTTTGGACATTTTTATTTATTTTTTTTTTAAATATCTTAAAAATTAAAAAAAAACTTTTGGGACAAAAACTTTTAATAATAAAAATTAAAGCAGCTTAACCATGTTTCAAAATATTTCATTGAAACTCACGGATGGTGTGAAAAAACTGAATTTTAAGACAGAGAATTGTAAAAAATTATAAGCAATGAGTCAATTTCATGATAGAATTTAAGTATTAACCACACGAAAAGACTTCAGAGACTCACGATTTTTTAAAAAGAGATGCTTTAAATCGCTTTTATTCGCAGACAACTAACGAAAATTGGACCCTTAGTGATTTCAAATTGGTACAAAACACACAAAGTATATTGGCTTTTTAATCAAACTGAATGAAAAAAATCAATAGCTTTAACTGAGATTTTATGACAGGACACAAAAAAGTGAATGTGAGCCCTTATATTAAATATGAAATTAAACTCTTAGTAACAGATAATTCCTAATAATTAAAAAAAAAAATGAGAAAAAAATTTCTCGCTCAATTCCTCGAATATTTGTCGTTTGTTTGCATTTTTTGATGTAGAAACAAAAAAAAATATGAATTGTCGTATAAGACTTACGCTCAAAAAAAATAAATAATCAGACTTTAGCAACATTAATCGCCTTTAGCGGAATATTTAACGCAGCAGCATTAGAAATTTGGTGTTTAATGAGTTAAATAATTTAGAAGATTATCACAAAAAAATATCACTAATCACATATTTAGGCATTAAAAAGTAAGAAAATGTTCCCCTTTATATCAAAAAGAAACAAGAAGTAAAAATCAAGTCTGTTGCAGTTGAGAGGCCTTACCAAGAAAATTTCAAAATTTTTATTTCAAAAAGTTTTTCTGAAAATTAAAAAATAAAGCAAAACAGGAAATAAAAACAGGCCAATGTCGTCTTAAAAAAGCTTTCCTTTGAATTTTTTGTTCAAAATTTTGAAAAAAAAGAGAGTAGCCGAACCCGAAGAGCAGCATAAAATATGAGTTAGAAACAAAGTAGATGTATTTTTGTCAATAAAAATGCCTTAAAATTGAAAAAAAAGAAAATAATAGTAGATGTAAGAAAAAAATGTACAATAAAAATATAAATATAATGAATAATCATACATAAATAAATGAAATTTTACCCAAAACTGAACAATTTGAGTTTTATTTTTTAAGTTGAATTAGCAAAAGGCGATTTGCAAATTTTTAACGGTAATTTTTTGAATTGACATTTACGAATTTTTTTCATTTTTATATTGTGAATCTAGACAAAACGTAGTTTGAAATTCGAGACAAATGTCAAATCAAATCGTCGATGACATTATATGTAAACGAAAATTTGAATTAGCAAAAAATTATTTTTGGAAAATTTCGAAATTTGTTTCATCAAAATCGATAAGATATGAACAGAAATCATCTTTAGAATGAATATTTATTCAATTTTAGGCTTAAAAGTGATCAAAAAATGACTTGCAAAAAAAATCAGCGTTTGAACTTCCAAACTCTGATTTTTTTGTTTCGTCAAATATCGACCCAATATGAACAAAAATCATCTTTAGAATGAATATTTATTCAATTTTAGGCTTAAAAGTGATCAAAAAATGACTTGCAAAAAAATCAGCGTTTTTACTTCCAAACTCTGATTTTTTTGTTTCGTCAAATATCGACCCAATATGAACAGAAATCATCTTTAGAATGAATATTTATTCAATTTTAGGCTTAAAAGTGATCAAAAAATGACTTGCAAAAAAAAAAAAATCAGAGTTTAGGCTTAAAAACCTTTTAAAAAATTCCAAACTCTGATTTTTTTGTTTCGTCAAATATCGACCTAATATGAACAGAAATCATCTTTAGAATGAATATTTATTCAATTTTAGGCTTAAAAGTGATCAAAAAATGACTTTTAAAAAAATCAGAGTTTTTACATCCAAACTCTGATTTTTTTGTTTCGTCAAATATCGACCCAATATGAACAAAAATCATCTTTAGAATGAATATTTATTCAATTTTAGGCTTAAAAGTGATCAAAAAATTACTTGCAAAAAAATCAGCGTTTTTACTTCCAAATAGTAAGACTTGGTAGATTTTTCCAAAATACTTTTTTTATTGAAAATCTTGAAGTTTTATTATCAGTTTTTTATTTATTATCTATTATATTTATTATATTATTTATTATATTTATATTATATTTATTATTTATTTTGTTTATTATCAGAAAACATCAGTTCACTGATTTTTGAAAAAAAAATATTTTTAGAGAAGGAAATTCTTTATAATATATCATTTTCAATGCTAAAAGCTAAAAAAAAATTAAAATTTTTTTGAAAATTTCTTGTAAAATCATGAAAATATGCCAAAAAACGGCGATTTTTGATGAAATTTTTAACTTTTTTTTTTATTTTGCCCCATTGGATTTTCGGCTTTTGAAATGGGATAAAAAGTTTAAAAAAAATTTGGAGCGGCCTTAATTATTATTGTTAAGCTTCAATAAAAAACATGAATTCCATATAAAATTTGGTCGATTTTGGATGAAAAAACGTAAATTTTTAAAGAAAAAAAAATTTTTGAAAAATATTACATACAAAAAAATTTTTTATTCAAAAAGTAATCAAAAAATTTCCTGTCAATTCCAAAAATAAATACTTTTAACGACAAAAATACGACATGCCTTGTTGTTGTTCCGCCTTCTCGCTCTTCATTTTCTCAAAGAACCCCTTTATGTCTTGCTCTGTTACGGTTTTCTTGTTCACGGCAAACGTTGCCAAAAACTCCTTGAGACGATCTTTGAACAAATTATATCCCGTAATCATTTCAACTTGCTGCGTGCGTCCTAGATGCGACAACGCCTCAATTTCCCTTTCTTCCGACGTCGATCCGCGATTTCTCTGGATGCCAATTTCCTCGTATTTTTGCACGGGATCCTCCGGATCGATTAAAAATTCGACTTTTTCCGTTTTGTACAGCTCCAAGCATTTTTCGCACTTGCAAAGTTTTTCGCGCCAAGCGTCAGCCCAAAAAATGGCGGCATTTGGCGGGTAATCTTTCGACGCGGGACGTTGACATGCCTCGGAATCGAGTTTGAGACGTTTCGCATCCGTGGTTTCAGTTTCATCAGAAGGACGTTTCCCTTCGTTTTCTTCAATTTCGACATTTTCTTCGGTTTTTTCAGGTTTGTAGGACATCGAGTACTCCAAATAGCTTTTGAGGAAGGAATGCTCGTCGACACATCCGCCGCAAATCATTTCGTTGAAGTCTTTGATGACGGGCGTGTTGAGATGTCGTCCGTGATACCAATCTTCACAAACCACACACTGGATCATCTCGTCCACGACATTGTCCTCCGGGTCTGGATACGGTCTCTTGCACGTGCAATAAACGCCGCTGAAGTTTTGGTTGTATTTGTTGTCCTCGTTGATGCCGAATTTGATGGGTTCCAACATGCAACGCACGGCTTTCATCTTGGCGCCGCCACAATCGCAGCGGAAATTCCGTTTTGTGTACAATTCGACGAGATCGTGACCTTCGTGGCAGGCGAGAGAGCAAGCGAGACACATTCCGGCGCGTTTTTCCGGGTCCTCTTTGGAATCTTTGACGCATGTGAGGCAACTGTAGAGCGCTTGACGCTTGATGTAGCCCTGAAAAAGTAAAAAGAATTCAAAAAAATAATTTTTTAATCCAAATTGAGCATAAAAAATCAATTTTAAGCCTGAATTTTGATTCAAAAAATCTTTTAAAGAAATTTTTCTTTCGAAATCTGACGAAAAACTCACTTTTGAATAAGTACAATTATTCTCGTCACTTCCCCCGAGAACAACCATCGCTTCCATCTCGTTCTCCTCATGCTCCTTCGCCAAATCCGTCATATAAACGCAAGATTCGTCGAGAGTTGTGTCGTTTTCCGCGGTACTTTCGTCCAAAGCGCGGTCCTTGCTCTCATTGCCGGCAACTTCCGCGGAATCCTTTGTCTCGGAAGTTTTTTCAGCATTTTCGGCAACAGCTTTTTGCGCATCAGATTTTTGTGGCTCCGACATTTTGCTGCGTAAAAAATTTCGAAATGATGGAATTTTAACGTTTAACGAGAAAAAAAGTCGGAATTTCGCAACAGAATTGTTTGGGACTTGTTTGACTACTTTGACAAGTTGATTCTGCGCTCGAATTTTGTATTTTTTGTGAGACGAATGAAATTGATAAAGTAAGGCCATTCTAAGTGAAAAAATTATTTCCCAAATTTTTGAATATAAAAAGAGGGGGAAAGGTAGAAAAAAATTTTAAAATACTGTTTTTCATACAAAATAATAAAATTTAAACAATCTTTGGTCGATGATCAATATTTTTGATGTTTTTACATTGAGATTTCCTTAAATTTATTAATTTTACATTTTGCAATTTTATCAATAAATTCAGGGGGAAATATTTATAATTAGTAAAAAAAAGTAAAAGTTTTTAAATTTTTTGATTGAAATACGATAAAAATAGTCAGTTTAGATTAAGTTTCAAAAAATTGGCTTGAAAATTTATTAAAGTTTTAATTATTTTATTTTAAAATTAAATTTAATTTCCAAGAAAATTTTTGATTTTTTGAAAAAAAATTCTTGATTTGAAGAAATGAACTAAACTTGGTTTAAACCAACATTTTATATCGAAATTTAGATGAAAAAAAAATTATTATTTAAATTATAACAATTTAAAATTTTAGGAATTATTGAATTCCAGTTCGATTTTCTTCTTTAAATTTCGAGTTCAAATTTGAACTTTTCACTTATTATTCTAAACCTGGATATTTGTGAGTCATATCAACTTTTTTTTATTTATAAAATAAAATTTTAGTTCAGACAAAAAAAAATTATGTTTAACTTCTTGAATTTATCAAAATTAACTTTTTTTTTAAATTTAAAAAAATTTTTAAATTGTAAAAAAGACAAAAAATTGTCAAAAACATTCCTTTTTGATGAAAATAAATCTATTTTTTATTTTCATACTTATTTTTCAAATTTTTAAATGGGGTAGGTATCGAATAAACATCTTAAATTTTAATTTGGAGTGGCCTAAAAAAATTCGCTAATTCAAAAAAGTTTCCAGCGAGAATTTTTATCAATTTAATTCGTCTCACGTAAAAAATTTGAAAAAATCTTTCGTTAATCGAGGTTGCATTGAAAAAAAATTAATTTTGAAACAATGGACGTCTCAAAATTCCATCAACTTTTACCTCTTCTTCCTTATTCCGGTAATTGCTTATCCCCAGAAGAGTCAATTTTAATAGAAACTTCCCTCAACATCCTCAAAAATGACAAAAATTTCACCAAAATTTATTTTTGGGGAAAAATCCTCACCATCAGTGGTCATGATTACTACATTGCTTTCGGGTTTTATGAAGACTGCCTTCGAAATCGACAATTTTTTTACTCCCAAAACATGTTAAACTGGCAAAATTTACCAAAAATCAATGAATCTACTTACGAAATATCTCTCATGTACCAAAAAATGTTCCAAGGAGACCCTGAATCGGTCGTTGAAGTTGAAATGCCTCCCGAATTCTTGCTGGAAAACGATCGAATCGAACAAAAATTGGGCGAAAAATCAAAATTGAAGGAGGAAGATCGCTTGGCTTGTGTGGTTCAAATAATTTCTCATCAAACGATGATTGTTCCTCGGGGAGCGATTTGCAATGACATGAAAGAAATCGTGAAATTCAACGAGAATTTTCAGGGATTGACGAAAAAGGAAGCTGGTTCCTTGGAAAATTATCAATTTTATCGCGAGCCGGTCAATGAATACAATTTTAATTTGTTGAAACGTGAGAATTTCAATTATTCAACGGATTTTCTTGACACTTTGGATGATTTGGTGCCTCGAAATAGGAGTTTTGCGGTGACTTTTGAAAGAGACGATGAGAAAATTGTCGTTTTGAGGTCTCTGCACTGGATGGGAGCGACATTTTTGCATGAAATTGAGAGTTCTTTGTTCGTTTTTGCCTATTTTGGTGACGGAAAAATGAATCACGATCTGCTTTTTATGCTCTAAAAGGTCCAAATTAAATATTTATTCGTTAAAAATAAAAAAATTTCAACAATAATGATAAAATAAAAATATTTCTTATGTCAAAATATATTTTAAAAATTATTACAGCACGATTTCTTAACTAATTTTTAAACTTTCTTGTCATTAAAATCGACATTGCTTATCTAAACTGTCCGATAGGCATTGGTCGTTGTCTCTGTCCTCCATGGGCGGCATCCGTTGCTGGCCCGAGTTTAGCGAGGAAAAGTCTCCCTCGTTCAGCAGACTCCGTATCTCCGACGAATTGATCTGGAAATCCTCGATGGGATCGATGCCGCCAATGGAATCCTGCGGATTTTGAGTATTCGTCGACAACATGTGCAGATGCATCGAGGCGGGGGGTGGGATTTGTTGAGTACTTTGCATTTCCATGGGCACGGGCGAGATAAAGTGCGTTGTGAGCGGCGCCAAATGACTTTCGGGGAACATTGCGGGATCCGAGGGCGGCACGAAAGTGCTTTGTGACGGTAAAAAGGCTGGGCTCGTGCCGTATTGCGATGTTGCGGGCGGAAGTGTGAATTGCGGTTGGGGTGAGACGTTGTACGGCAAAGATCCGGGTTGTTGCGTTGTCGTCAAGGGCTGCGGACTCGGAGATCCAGCGACAAGATTGTTGCGATATTCGAACATTTGGCCGCCGGCAAACATCTGGATGGGAGTTGTTTGTTGATGACCGTACGGGGAAGGAGTTTGATCTGAAAGATGAAAATTTAAGAATTAAATTATTTTTTTTAATTCGAAATTTGCGAAAAATAATTTTAAAAAATTTTTTGTTTAAATAAGGATTTTTTAAAATTAATTTTATTTCATATTTTTTATTTCAAATAATTTTTTCCGTATCTTTTATTTCAAATATACTAAAAACATTCATAAATTTATTAAAAAAAAAATTATAAAAAAAAATTATTTTATTTTCAAAAAATATTTTGAAGTAAGTTTCGTTTAAAAAATTAAAATTATTTTTTTTCTCAACTTAAAATATTTTTCAAAATATTTATTTAAAAAAAAAATTAAATTTTTAAATGTTAAAAATTTTTTGAATTATTTTTAGAATTTTATTTTAACACCTATTTTTATTTTCAGTGAAATGAAAATAAATATTTTAAAATTGAATAATAATTAATCGTGAATGTTCCAATTAAAAATTGATATAAACCAGAAATTTGGAACAATGCTTACACGAAAACATAGAAGAAGACTTTTTAATTATTTACACAAATTTTCCGTCGTTTATGTCGTAATCGTGCGTTCTTACCTCTTGGTTCAGTTTTCACAGTTGATGGACCTGCTGGAGATATATTGCGAAACACGTTGCCTATAAAGCGGTTAAAAAAGCAAACAAATATTAATTAAAATTAAAAAAAAAAAAAAAAACAAAGTAAAAAGGCAAAATTAATTAATTAAAATTAATAAGCAAGATTAAAAAAAGAAATAAACATTTACCATTAATTAAAAATAAAATTAAAATAACATGCAATGAAACCCATCTAATACTAAATTAATGAAATTTAACATAAATTATATTATTTGATAAAAATTTTTTAAAAATATTCGGATTAACATTAAATTTTTTTTTTATAGGTAATTTTTTTTTTTAATTTTTAAATTTTAAAAAAATTATTACGAAAAAAAAAACATTTTTTTACAAATAAAATTAAATAAATTAAAATCAGAACAAAAATCACTCAAAAACAATTTAAAAAAAACATCGAAACACACACAAAAAAATCTGACTTACTGTTCTGACATTTTTTCATATATTTTTTTAAAATTAAATCTTAAAAATTTAATTTTTTAAATATTTTTATTTATTTATTTATTATTTTATTTTAAATATTCATTTAATTATTTTTAAATACATTTTCTTGTACAAATTACTCCTGTAAACTATTTTCTGAGTATTTATTTTTTTATTTTTTCATATAAATATTTTTTCATTTAAAAACAAATATTTGGACATTCACAAATAATGGACCTGTTTTACTTAAAAAATCGTTCAAAAATCACAAAACATCAAAAACACATGAAAATAAATGTTTTTTCATAAATGCCAATAAATTGCAAAGAATAGTTTTTCGAAGAAATGTCCATTTTTTTTAAATATTATTTTTTTTTTCATAACATTATTTAAATATAATAGGATACTATTTAAACTTAACACTTTTTTTTCACTATTTGACTAGACATTGACTTAGATATGATTTTTTTTAACAATTTTTTTCATATAAATTCTACATACTGATAAATATTTTAAAGTACCAACACCTTAAGATTAGAAAAAAAAATTTTTTTTGAGCGAAGTTTAATGAGAAAAATGACCCTTCACCAGAATTTTTACCAAAAAAATAGCCCAAAAATAAGAAAAAGTGGAAACTTACGCTCATCGGGAGGAATTTGCTCAAAGACTTTTGCAAACATGTCCCTATTTTGAGCCACCTTTCGCACTTTTCGCCTCAGAGTATCACTCATATTATGATCTGTGATGAAATTTAATAAAAAAAATTAGAAAAAAAATTTAAGACTTATTGAGTGTCGTTAATCTCTTCGCCACTTCGGATGGCGTCAAAATTTCGCCACCCTCGACGGGCGCGTAATACATTGAATTCTCATCGATTTCGGACATTGTGGCAAAGGGAGGAATTGACGTGTAGAGCGCATAGTGCTCCGCTTCACTCAAATTGACATCCGGATCGAGTTGCACCCCAAAATCACCTTCGCACAAATTCTTAATACTCTGAGCATCGGCAATCGCAACAAGTTCCATATTTCCGTCTTTCAGCGGCAAATCCGCCAGCTGCAACGCACTCATTGTCTTGCGATCTTTGTCGAGGGCATGCAAAGAAATCGTGCTGGCACTCCCATAGCCCGAATGTTGCGGCGTTCCGTGTCGCATGGGCGCATTCAGGTTCGGATTGCTGTGCGGCAACGAGTTTGTACTGTCGCCCTTCAACGGAATATGGATAATTTCGGGGCCGAGATGCGGTCTTTTGCCCGAAACGCTCGAAACACTGCGTCCCACGGGCTTTCCGACTTTCGTTTTGGGCTTGCCTTCCTTCAAATCTTCGATCACGGGATTTTTCAGGGAGCGGAATGACCCGCGATTCGGATCGTTTAACTCAAAAGCCGCCACGCTTGGCTCACGAGATGCTGCCGGAGTCGTTTTCGCTGTCGTACTTGGAGTTTGGGTATTCACATCGGACTTACTCTTCTTCCGCGAAAATAATTTCGAGAAAAATCCGGGTTTCTTTTGACGTGGCAGCGTAGCGGAACCCCCGCCGTTCTTCGTGGGTGTCGGAGGCAACTTTTTATTTGGAGCATCTGCATTTTTGATCAAGATTTGACTCTGAGACGGCGTGATTGGAGGAAAATTTTCATTTTCTTTGTCGGATTTTCCGTCAGTTTCGGTCAATTTTCGAGCGCGCTTCGGTGGTAAAGGCGGCAATTTCTCTTCTTCGTGATTTTCTCGCTTCAGCATCGGTTGAACGTCAATTTTTGGCGCATTTCGGGCATCAACAGTCATCGGGGCGGGCTCTACCGCATCATATGTGTGATGAACCGCCTCCTGCTCAGGTATTAATTGTCCGTGCAATGGTCTCTGGGGTACGGGCGGTGCCAATGTGATGTCAATCGGATTTTTAAATGCCTTTTGGAGACTTGAATAAGTTGCTGCATCATCGAAATCGACATCCATTTTTTCGGATGGCACGCGATTATTGAGAGAAACGGGCCGAAAATCGGGATCCATGAAGGATTTTGGTTGATCGTCGCGCTGGATCTGGTGATCCGTGTAAATTTCGTCTAATTCAGCAACTTGTTCAAGTAGCTCGTTCAAGGTTTTGTCGTCGTCCTCGAGGAATTGGTTCGTTTCGTTTTGCGGCGTATCGAGAATTTCGATTACTTTTTGTTCGTCGTGCGATGGCGGAGGGGAGGACATTTCTTCGCAATTCATATTTATTTCGTTATTTTCTAAGTCAAAGTGATTGTTGTTCTCATCTTCGCGCGTTTCGACGTTGTTTTGTGGCGCGAGATGCGCAGCTGCTTCACTGCTGTTGTTGACGAGAATTTGCTCGAATATGTCGATATTCGCCATGCGTTTCAAGTCGTCGCGCAAGGATTTGAATCGGGGCCTACCTGTGTCGATGGGTGTGTACTCGAAGGGAAGCGGGTCCGAATAGACTCCATCTGAGGGACGAACGAGTTGAATAAAGACCTAAAAAAAATTATAAAAATATTTTTATAATTTAAAAATTTTTTAATTGAATTTGATATTAAAATAAAAATTTTAATTAAATTTAGAATAAAAAAAAAAAAATTGAGTTAAAAAATTATTTTGCTTTTTTTCTATTTTATTTTACTATATTTTTTGTTATTTTAAAAAAATTAAATAAAAATATTAAAAATAAAATTTAATTTCATTTTAATTAAAAAATTTTTATTTAAAAAATTTAAAATAAAAAATAAAATAATTAATTTTTATTTATTTAAATAATTTATATTTTAATTAAATTAATTTATAAATTATAAATAAATTATAATAATTTAAATAAAAAAATTATTAATTAATTATTTAATTAATTTTAATTAAATTTATTTTTAAATAACAAATTGAAATAAAATAATTAATAAATTAAATTTAAAAAATTTTTTTTTATTAAATTAAATTTTTTTAATTTTTTTTAATTAAATTTTTTTTTTAAATTTAAAATAATATTATTTCATTTATAATTTTTAATTAATTAATTAAAAAAAATAAAATAAAGTTATAAATAATTTTTAAATAATTAAAATTTAAATTTTAAAAAAAAAATTAAAAATTATTTTTAAAAAATTTACCTTCACATTATCCGTAATCTGTGTTGTTTTATACGGCGGTGTCTTGAAGGCAATTGCTACTTGTTTATGTACGGCACTGTGTTGGAATTCACCATTGGCCTCCCAGACTGTTTGTCCATTCTGTTCCTCGAAGAAACGAACGGCGATGTCTTCTTTGGCAACCTGAATTCAACAAAAAAAAGTTCAATTTTGGATCTTTTGAGGAGAAAAATCATGAAAAACTCACCTTTTCACACAACAAAATAATATCGCGGTTTCCTAATACACTGGAAGTACAATCACTTAACTTACAAATGACCAGATCTGACATTGCTTTTTTATCGTAAATTGGCTCGGAGACAACTGGCGCCAAAGGGCGTGTGAATTTTCCCTTTTCGCCTTCCAAAAAGACTTGGAAACATAAACGGACGACGTTCAAATCGACAGTTGATGGTTGAGTTTTGTGACCAAATCCAGCTAAAATCACAAAAAAAAAAAATTAAATTAAATTATTTAAAATTAAATCGATTTTAATTACTTATAAAATTTTTAAAAATTCTTGAAAATAATAAATTTATGGCTCTTTCCTTAAAAGTTTTTTTAAAATTATTTTCAAGAATTTTTTTTAAATAAATTAATTAATTTATTTATTTTATTTTTTATTTATTTTTTTTAAATAAAAAAAAAAATAATTATTTTAAAACTTTAAAGTTAATTTTTCTTAACGTATTTTATTATAAATTTATCAATTTCTTGTCTTTAAAAATTTTTTGTCGTAAATAAAAATTTCTAAAAACCAAAAAAATTAAAAAAATAAATATTTAGGTATTTTAAATTTTGTAAATAATTTTAAAGAAAATAATTTTTCTTGAAATTCATGAAAATTTTAAATATTTTTCTACATTCTAATATTTATGTTTTTTAAGTTCTACTATTTAAAAAAAAATAAATATTTTTTTTATAATTTTAAAATTAAACTTAAATTAAAATTTTATAATTAAAATTAAGTTAAAATTTTATTATTAATTAATTTTTATTTAAATTTAGTTTTTTTTAAATTAAATTTTAAATAAATTTTTTTTAATTTTTAGAATTTTTTTTAAATAATATTTGTAGAAAATTTTAAAATTAAATTCTAATTTTTTAAAATTAAACAAAAAATAATTCATTAAAAAATATTAAAATAAAAAAAAACTCACTTCTGAACGGATCAACTCGAATTTCCTCACGTTGCTTCAGCGCATCCTCAATATCGCGCTTTTTCACACACTGAATGCCCAAATTACTAAAGGACACGGTCATATCTTTGTTATTTATCTCAAGAGTGCAGACGCCACGTTTGCATCCCTCTTTGCCGACCAAATTATGCGGATGCGGTCTATAAGGCGCATCTTTTGTCACACAAGAAACCACAACAACGGCCCTTCCCTGATATCCGCGGACCTGAATTGTCGGATATGTCTTATTTTCGGGCGTACTGTGAACCCCGGGAATCGATCCAGCTGATCTTCCTTCGCATTCGTAGCGGAAACGCAGCGCTTTCGACGCCGGTTGCTCGAGAATTATCGTTTCTCCGGGATAGTGCATGGCTTGTGTGGTTCCGCGTGTGGACGACGGTTGCGCTGGCATACTCGTGTTGCCAAACGATGGACTTGGAGTTTTTCGCACGACGTGATTCGGGGGCTGGAGTGTCGATATGGACGGCAATGTCACAGATTCACCTTCAATTTCTCGAATTACTTCAACTGAAAAAGACGAAAAAATTAGAAATTTCCTCCGAAATCGCAAAGTAATAAATATTTATGTCGAGAAACGTTCCAAAAATAAAAAAAAAAACAGATGCGATGTAATAATACGACCGATCAAGTGTGCCATTCATTCTTAAAATAAAATACCTTTTTGCTCGGGCAAAGATTTCTCGAGATTTTGATTTCCTGACGACTTTTCTGTCGTCGCAACATCGGGACTCGAATGCGTAATTTGCTCGTAAAGTCCGTGAATGGGACTTTTTTTCAGAAAATCAAACTTATGGAAAAGTGACAAGTTTTCGCCAAACTCCGACGATGAACTTGACGAACAACTGCCAAGGTCAAAGCGACGCAATGAAGACTCTGAGGTCCAGGAACCGCGTCGCTGTCGTTGGAATGTCGGAAAAAGATTTAACTGGGCAGGTGAACGATGCATTTTTTTAGCGAAAAAAAAACAATAAATTAGTCACACATTTAATGTTTTGCTTTTTTTAGGTGCAAATATTGTTCACTTCTCTTCCAATTCGAGATGAAAATAGTTAAGAACACCCACTTGACGAATATTTAATGTACAAAATGTTGTTGCCACGATCAACGGAGAAATACTAACGAGCGGCTGTGCGGATCGTGTCGACAAGAGCAGAAGCAAAATCTCGTGAGATTTCAGATGAGGGAAACGACAGAAACTGTTGTTCCAAATATTTTGTGTTTCTTTTAAAAAAAATGGCACATGAGCTACTGAGAAATTGATTGGAAGTTTTTTTCGTGCACTTAAGAAATTATTTTAATTTATTTTTTAATTAATTAAATTTTATTTTTTTTTTAATTTTTTTTATTTTTTTTAATGAATTTTAAAATTTAATTTTTGAGATCAATTTTAATCAATATCTAATTTTATTTTAAATAATTTTTCAAATTTAATTTTTTTTTTAAATATTTTTAAATTATATTTTAAATAAAATTTTAATTTTTATGAAATTTTTAATTTTTAAAGAAAGACGAAATTTTTAATTTTTTTTATTAATTTTTATGTTTTTTTTTAATTTTTTTTTTCAAAGTTAAATTAATTTAAAATATTTTTTAAAATATTCATTTTTAAATTAATTTTTATGTTAAATTTATTATTTCGTATTTTTTTATAAATTTTAAAAAATTTCTATAATATAATATTTTTCTTTCTATTTAATTTATTTTTAAATAATTTCTTAATGAATTTAAAATTAACTTTCGATTAAAATTTTATTTTTTTTTATTTTATTAAATTTTACGTTAAATGTTTTTATTTAAATTGAATTTAATCTTGAATTTTTTTTTTTTTTTAGGCCGCTCCAAATGAAACTCAATAATTTTAAATATTTTTTTAAAATAAAAAAAAATTAAAAATTTTCAAAAATTTTTTTAAATTTATTTTAATTTTTTAATTTTTGAAAATTTTTAATTTTAATAAAATTTGTATTTAATATTTCGACATAAAATTTTCCTCAAAAAAAAATTTTCAGGAAAATTATTGAATTTTTTTTCAAAAAAAATTTTGACGGTTATTTTTATGATATTTTTTTTTTTCAATTTCAATTAAAATATTTTTAAATCAATTTCTTAATGAATTTAAAATTAATTTTTGATTAAAATTTTATTTTTTTTTATTTTATTAAATTTTATGTTAAATGTTTTTATTTAAATTGAATTTAATCTTGAATTCATATTTTTTTATTTTTAAATATTTTTTAAAATAATTTTTTTATTTAAATATTTAATGGAAATTAATAATTTTATCAATAAAATCACTAAAAATCGTCAAAAATCTTAAATAATTTCCAAAAAATGCACTTTCATCACTTCTCAGACCTTTCTCAACCGAAATCTCTTCTAACAACGGAGTTCAAAAACATTAGAGATCATTTTATGTTCACTATAAACCTCTATTTCCTGCACTAAACTACACGTTTAAACACTGAATCACGTATGGAACGACATCGACACAAGTGTTGAGTAAAATCTATTTTTAAAATTGTACACATCAGTGAGCAAAATTACACAAATTTTCATTATGATTTCATGATGTTCATCAACAAGTCCAAAAATATCCGAAAATTTTCAATTTTCTTCGCGATTTATTATTTTATTGCTTTTTTTAATGCTTTTCAATTAGTACCTTAATTGATTCGTTGATTTAACTTGGAAACGGGTCTCAAAAACTTTAAACTTTTAATTTTTTTTTTCTAAACAGCAAATTCAAACAATGGACGATACGTGTTAGACAGTCACAAAGCATTCACAAATACTGAGAAGTTTTCCGATTTTCTCCTGAATATCGCGTGAAAATGTGTTGATTTATATTTATCTCGGTGCAGGGATGGAACAAAAGCGAGAATTTACCACAAAAATTATCAAAACACGATCGAGACGAGGAACGGACCTGAGAGTAACAAGAGATTTTTGCATAATGCTCACGACGATCGTTCCTGAGTGTTGATGTTTAGGAGGAAAAATTATTCGCACACAAAAAATGACGTGAAAGTTTCTCTTTTTCTCTAAAATAAATTTGAAAAATAAGTAAAAACTTACTTATGTCTCCAATTTCATCTGAAACACTGATAACTCCGTTGACGGCTCTCTGGTCTGAAAAGGAAAAAAAATCATGTTAATTAAGTCGGCGCAAGAAAATTAAGTTAGTTGTAATTAATTCGTTAATAATTGTGCTCAAAGTAATTAATTAAGGAGTAACAATTGTTAAAGGACGGTATAACCCACAAATTATTCAAAAAAATTAAAATAATGTGAGTCAATCGATCAAAACAAAAGCAACAAATCACGCACATCAAAGAAAGTTCTCATGTAGTTAAAGAATAATTTGGAAATTTTATCGTTTTATTGAAGGATTTTAATTTTTTTTTATATTTTGAACGGTTTGATGTCGTTTTTTTATTATTTCTTTTAATTTAAAATTTAATTTAATTATTTTAAAATTTAAAAAAAAATTAATTGAACAAAAAATTAAAATAATAATAAAAAAAATTTAAAAAAGTTTTTTTTTTCATAAAAAATAATAAAAAATTAATAAAAAATATAATAAATAAATTTAGTTTAAAGGGATAAAAATAAATTAATAATAATCCTTAATTAATTAAAATAAAAAAATATTTTCCATTGTTATTTTTAATTGAATAAACTACAACCAACGGTATAAAAGACTAAAACATTTTTAAAAATTAAATTATTTTTAAATAATTTTTTTTTACATAAAAAAAAACAAACAAAATAAAAATAATAAAATTTAAATTTAAATAAAAAATCATAAATTTATTTATTTTTTTTTTGAATTTTATAAATTATTTATATAAGGCAATTGAAAAAATTAAATAAAATTTTTAATTATTTTTTTTTAATTTAGCTCGAAGTGTCAAAAGCTTAACTTAAATTTCCTCAAAAAAAAAATTATAAAAATATTCTTACTTTGAATTTTGAATAATTTTAAATTTTTTGAACAAATTAAAGTTAAATTTTTATTATTAAAAATATTTTTAAAATAATAAATACCAAATTTAATATATTTATTTATTTATTTCTTTTTATTTATTTTTATTTATTTATTTTTTTTATTTATTTTTAATATTGTTTTATTTAAATTTAGTTAATTTTATTATTTTGATTTTTTTTTTCAATTCAATTATTATTTGATTTAAATTATTTTTTTATTATTTATTTAATCAAATTTTATTAAATTTTTATTTAATTATTTTTTATTTATTATTTAATTTTATTTCATTAAAATTTGTAAAAATTGCAAACCCAATATTTTGTAAAAAAAATAAAAAAAAAAAAAAATTTCTTATAGAGAATCCACTTTAAGCATTCCCGTCTACCCCAACAAAAAACTTTTCCTTTCATGAGATCGCCGTGATTTTTTTCATTGTTACACCTTACAACCATTTCGGAGAAAAGCACACAATAAACAATCGTAAAACGAAAAAAAATACCGCTTACAGTTGTTTGATCATTAACTCGAGATTGTTATCGTTAAATCATAACAATGTGATTTTAATATTACACTCGCGGGGTAATCCATTGCGTTTTTACACGATCGCTCTGTTTACACAAAAACCGCCAAAAAATGGTTCTGATTATTATTTACTTTGATTCGGGCGCAACTTATTCAATGTTAACGTGACAATGCCACAGATAACTGGGTCAAAGGTTGAGTCGACAAGCGTTCGTCAATCAAGTGCAAAAGAACTTTGTTTGCACCGAACGCACATAAATCATGAATAGATGTTCCCTCGCATTGCAACAACGGCAACACAACAAGAAAATGCAAACACAACAAAAATTTATGAATTATTAAAATTATTACGGAATACCGGCGCACCAGCAAACACGTGACACCGAAAATTTGTTTTGAAAAATATATTTCGTGTCCTGTACATCAATTTGAGGTCGCGTGGGAAAAATGGCAGAACATTGAATTTTACGCGGGGATTGGAATGTTAATTGGCGCTCGGCATTCCTCGTTGGAACGTTCCAATACACGGAGCGCCAGCTGATTCCGAATTTGAATGAAATATTATCGGGTCGCGTACAAATGTGGAGATTATCAAAGAAAAAAATGTGTATAACACAATTGATTATTATGGCACATTCCACGAGTAGCGAATCAGTAGCGAGTGCGATAGACTCAACCGCATTCCTGAGTTGGTTGGTAGCCGGTGGGTGAAAAATGTGTAAATAATAAATAAACAACGCGCCGGCTTGTTGTGTTTATCTTTTACACATTTTTGATGTGAGTGATAAATGGAGCAGCTTCTCGGAATTGCTTGTTATTTGCAGATAAAAATTTTCTTGTGAAGGAATTTTTCACAAGATTGATTGAAAATAGAAGATTTTTCTTTGAAAAATTTCATAGAGGACCAATAATCGGAAATTTATTGAACTTTTTTTTCTGAGCTCGTATTGAGCTTTTGTGATTTTTTGCAAGTTTTAAATTTTTATTAAGACATCTGAAGACTTAAAATTTTAAATAATTTTGGTTGTTTGAATTCTTAATAATTTTTATGATTTATTAAAGTAGAATTGTAAAATATTTAATTTTTTTTTAAATATTTTTTTTTATTTAATGAAACTTTAACTTTTTTCCGCTAGAGGCGCTTCTCTGATCAAAGATCGACTGATCACATAACCTCAAAATTTAGATTTTAGAATTTTACATCAACATTGAGAAATTTTAATTTAAAAATATTTAATTTTATAATTTTCTTGATTTTCTATTTAATATTTGTATAAAAATTTAAGCTTTAATTTGAATTTTTTTGTACAACCTCTGAAGGTTTTTACAAAAATGATAAAAAATTAATGAGTTCAAGTAAAAATAGGAGGAAGTGTTTCTTTGTAACAAGTTCAAGTTTTCTTTTAATTCAACTAAAATTAAATTAAAAAAAAATAAAAAAATTATAAAATACTCGAAATTTAATTTTTTTTTTCTTAAAAATATTCAATTTATTTATTTTGAAAAGAAAAAAAAATAATTAAATAAGAAATTTTTTATAATTTAAAAAATTTTTTAAATTTTTTTGTCTTAAAATATCAATTTGAAATATTTAAATTTTAACAAATTTTTTCTAAAATTCTTTTCAAAAAATTTAATTTTAAATTTTTTTTTAAAAATAAATTTATTTAGCCCTTGATGAGCAATAAAATTTACTCGAAACTCCAAAATTTTTATTTTTTATTTCATTTCAAAAAAAAATCCAAATTTCCGATAAAAAAAATTAATTTTTTTTTTAAATAAGAAATTTTTATAATTTAAAATTTTTTTAATTTTTTTTTTATTTATGAGTTTAAACTTGCATTTATGAAAAGTCTTTAGATTAGATTAACATTATTTTTAAAAAAATTTTTTCAAAACTTTTGGAAATTTTTTTTTTAAATTTATTTTGATTAAATTAATTTTTTTTATATTTACCTAATAAAAATTATTATATAAGTAAAACGATAATTTTTGAATAAATTTCCAAAAAAATTAAGAAATGTTGCTAAGTAAAATCCAAAATCGCAAATAAAATTAAATCTACGCCAAAAACGAATTTGCATCTTTTTCAACTGCGCCACAATTGAGATCCAAAATTTGCCAACAAAACATAATTTTAGAACAATCTGCAAGTCACCTATTTATGTACTACTCATCAAAAAAAAAAAAAATAAAAAAAAAACAGAAAGAAAGTAACACTAGCGCGTATGAGTAAGAAGAAGGGCAACGCAACGATGAATCACCAAATCCAATTCTAAAATAAGATCATTTCGCGAAAGAAAATGACACCGCATGAAGTTGCCGTCGACAGATTAATTTTCTGTTTTGTGTCTGTCGCACGACAAAAGACAATAAATTTATTTTTTTTTCCGACACAACTTCGATTTTTTCTTGGAAAATGATCTTTGACGTCAAACGCGTTTCGAAAAAAAAAACCCGAGTGCGAAGAAAATCACTTTTTGAAGGTTAATTTCAATCACGGAAGACACTGAATTTTCACTTTTCATGTTCACGTGTCAACAACAAAATACATGAATGAACGCGCAAAAATAAAAAAAAAATCGTAAATTAAAAAAAAAATGAACTGGGCTTACTACAACCCACAATTAGATCATACTACTATTTATTAAAGAACGACACGGAAAACGTGAGTAAGATCTCCTACATGAGGAAAATTTTCGCCAAAAATTATCGTTTTCCGAGAAATCAGATGTAACTTTGCCAAAAAAATAAGAAAAAAAAATGTTTTGACAATTAATTTTTTTTATTTATTTTTCATAAAAACACAAGAAGAAAAAAAATGAAAAAGAGGTGACAAATGTTTAAATTTATTTATGATTAAAAAACTGCCAGATTGGAAAATCATAGGTACAGTCATCATGAAGCGAGGCGACAATGTGATGAAAATATGATTAAATTAAGGTAATTTATTCATTTTGGAGGACACAAGTCAATTAACCGCAAATTTAACTGGATATTCATTAATTTGTTCGATTTTTTCTAATGTTTAATTTGAATATGTTTAAACCACAAATAATTTTATTTCATGGATTCTTAGAAAAAAAAGTTAAGAAAAGGTTAGAAACATTAAATTTTCATTAAAAATCTAAAATTCTAGAATAAAAATAATTTTCACTAAAAACTTAAGAAATGTACCTGTATCCATTGTGAAATTGTGTTGAGACGAAAATTTCTTTAAATTGTAACACTTTTTGTTTGGTAAGTAATTAACATTCAATTTGTAACAGTTTTAAATATTTTTTGTATTTATTACATAATTTTTGTCACTTTTTATCACATTTCTGTTTGTTTTTTAATTATTTCTAATTTTTTTCTAATTCCAGTTTTTTTAAATCCTGAAATTAAACCATAGATTTTTTTTTAATTTTTATAAATTTTTTTTTTTAGAAAAATAAAAAAAAAAATCAAGCAGGATGCAGTTTTGCTTTACATTTGTTCAATTTTTACACAAAATTGTATAAAAGCAAAATAAATGAACGATATTGAAAAGGAAAGTTGTCTATCTGGAATATTGCATGGAGTGTACAATACAAGGCATAATGCGGTATAACGGCAAACAAAGTAAGGTGAGTAAAGAGAATTCTATTGACGTAACATAATAACTGCAATAAATTCAATGAAAGTACCTGTTGCGTTTGGTTTGTAATAAATTGCCGGTTTTATAAATGCAATGTAGGGGATTTAAATTTATTTTTAATAAGATTTTTATTATTTATTGATTTTATCGGGAAATTGTTAATAATTATTAATTTTATTTTTTATTTTTATTATTTATTTAAAATTATTATAAATTTTTTTTAAATTTTTTATGAAGTTAAATTTTAGGAAGTTTATCTTCAGATAAATTAGTTTGTATTCTTTTACTTTTTTTAATTAATTATTATTTTTTTTTATTTTTACTGATTTTAAAAAACTGATGTAAATCCAATAAAATTTTGGCTTAACATTTTTAGTTGCAATTTAATTTTAAGAATTTGATCAACGATGTATTTTATTTTTTCATTTCAATTATTTTAGGAGCACATTAATTCATTTATTAAATTCATAAAATTTATCTAAAAAATGAAAATGCCATTAATTATATTTATTTAGAAACTTTTTTAAAATTTTATTGCTTTAATAATGCTGCATGTTGAAAAAAATATTTTGTTTTTTTTTTTAATTTTTTTAAAATAATTTTTTAAAATTAAAGTTAAAATAAAGTAAATTTTAAAGCAGTAATTGATGGAAAAAAAATTAATTTTGTCTGCAAATGAAATTTTGAATTTTCAAAGGTATTTTTTTAAAAAAGAATGAATCATTTTATTTTTATTTATTTTTTAATTCTTTATTTAATTTAAAAAAACGATTTTTTTACGAATTCTTTTAATTTAATAATTTTTTAAATTTTAATTAAAACTTTAATTTTAAAAAATTATTAAATTAAAAGAATTCGTAAAAAAATCGTTTTTTTAAATTAAATAAAGAATTAAAAAATAAATAAAAAAAAAATTAATTTATAATATTTATTTCATTTTTTGTTAAAAAAAATACCTTTGAAAATTAAAAATTTCATTTAAAGACAAAATTAAATTTTTTTCCATCAATTTACTGCTTTAAAATTTACTTTAAAATAATTTTTCTCGCATAAAATTACTAATCTTTAATCATTTGCACTGAATTTCCGCATATATTTACGTCAAAAAAATTCATTTCACTCCAGCTGCTTGCAATGTTCAAACAAACGCAAAGCAAGAAACGCACCTAAACTGATTTTAAATTATATTTATTGTAGTTGTTTTGTATCTAAAATCATTAAAATCGAAAAAACAACAACAACTATTTGTACTTAATCATTTACATTTAAAATATTTAATGATGAATTGTGTGTATAATAACTGACTAAATACACTGAGAAACTCTTTTTTTTTATCAATTTTATTTTATACACAGACACGAAGAGATGGCGCATTAGATTTTTTTATTGTTTGTTATCTTGATTCAATTTATTTTTTTTTTATTTTTGCAACTGATTCGATAAAAATATTTACTGAAATTACGTGAACTTCAAAAATTGCAATTTCATAATAAAAAAGTAAAATTTATTTATTTAAATTCACGCCCGTTCCGAAAAGTCGAGCAGCAAGCTTTGAATAAATATTTGTGACTGAGTCGCTGTTGTTTTCATCGTTGATCGAGTCAAAGCAGTTTTAGTAGCGTTTTGTGCGAGTGTGAGTGTCTTCATTCACGAAACGTGTTTAAAAGCAACAAATACATGCACACAAAGTCGGTAGTTGGTTGTTCATTCACTCATGAAATGTACACAGATGCACGAGAGGAACGCGGAGACAAAGTCGTGTGTTTTGGTCAAGTGGATGTGATAAGGTGTCGAGGAAATGAAATGTGTGGCAAGTGTTTTGACTGGTGCCGATTTTTTTTGAGAGTTGAGATTGATAAGAGATTGTCAATGGCACGAAATGAACAGAAAAAATGATCAACAATGCATTTGTGGTTAATGAAGAGCAACTTAATGGATTTTAATAATAATCTCTTTACGTATCTGATTTAAATTTGTACACAAGAGAGGTACACGATACCGTTCTATATAGAAATTTTAATGTGAATATTATTCATGAGTGAGGTGATTTTTAATACACTTTGAAATGAAATACTGTAGGAAATGTCACGAGCGATTTTTTGTCTTTTTTTATTTTTTTAAATTTAATTTTTTCTTTGTTTTTAAGCATTTTAGGTCATTTCAGCGGATTTTTCATGCCTTTAACTAAATCTATGGAGTCATTTTAGAGCATTTAAAGTCAAGGAGCTTCCTTTTGAAATAAATCTGATGCATCTCAGGACAACAATTAAATCAAGAGTTGACTAGAAAGGTATAAATTATATTTAATTTTTCTAAAATTTAATAAATTTTCTAATATTATACATTTTTCAGCTAAAAACCTTGAAATTTAACTAATTTCAGGTTTAAAATAATTTAACGTTTGTTCATGCTTTATTAAAAATCAATGCTGCAGCTAGAATATTTTGAACCCAATTCAACAGAGTCAAAAAGGGAATGTGAATCTGTAAAAATTCGTTATTTTGGCTTAAAGACCTAAGGTGTACAAAAAAAAATAACTCGAAATAATTAGAATGAAAAAAATGATACGCCATCAACCGACAAGAAACTTGAGATTTTAGCGCTTCTCTGAGCTGAAGCATTGCGAGAATGAGTTGGCTAGATCCGATTTTTTTTATAAATGTGTCCTTTAACCGTATTAGAAGCAAACAAAACCCAAATGAAATTTCTGCCAGTAATTTTAAGAAATCTGTGCGGTTAGAATTAAGAAATAGCCATTAAAATGGGTTTCTTATGCCGGCGAACATTCACCAATTTCACCCCAAATAATGGATAATATTTTGATTTTCGATTAAAACTTGAGTTTAAGAAAAAAATTAATTTAGTCAAATGCTTTTGTTTTAAAGTTCCGACCAAATTTGGAAAAAATTCCTTTTTTTAAATTTCTTTATAAATTAAAGTCAAACTTAATTTATTTTTACTCAAGTTTATGTTATAAGTCAAATAGTCTGACTTTTAATAATTTTTGCAGCCCTGACGCCAACGACTTCTCTTTCGCCTTCTCTTTAGTCAGTCAGTTAAAAACTTTTCAGAAGACTCAATTCCTCCCTAATATTTCTATTAAACAATCTAAACAAACCAATACACTTAAAAAACTCTCATCCCAATCCAATCTCTTTCGATAGAAACTCATGTTCGTGTATATCTCATGAAATTAAAGAAAGAAAAAAATCTCAAGTCATGCGCGATACACTTAACAACATTTTACCAACACAAACAAAAGCAAACGACGACGTCGATGATTCATCATCCAGTCAATTCGGTGAAATTTGTAAATGTTAACCAATATGTTGCCCGTGTACGAAGAAGTGTTATGCAACTTCGACAATAACAATAAAGTAACTACCAACTTTTGCTTTATTTCGTTCGTAAAAACGTACGAACGACATTGCCTTTTTGCTAATGAATTGCGCACGCACTGCAAGTCTATTTGGTCTTTGATATTAAGTAATGCGAGCTGTGCTATGTACAAGTTACTTTTATTAAATAATTTCGTTTTTATGTTTTGACACGGTTTGAATGCTCGTTTGACGTCAAGTCAGTCTTAGATCCGGTTCGAACTGCATCGATGCCGTTTGTGATTTTTTTTTCGTTTAATTTTTGATTTTTTTTTTTTTGTAAAGAAATTTAATTATTTTTTTAAAATAATTGTAAACAATGCGAAATGCCGGCTTGTCTAAAAATAAACTTTGAATGGAAAAACACAAAAAATTGTATAATGATAATTAATTCTATCGGTTATTTAACTGGAAGTCCCCAGTTCTGTATAGAAGTTGATTTCGAGAGAGGATTGAATTCTCTCTCTTTAATCAAACAAATCATATAAGTCGATATGATTAATAAAAAAGTCACTTTTAATATAAATCTTTGTGTATTGTTTTGGATGCTGGGTTTTTCCCGCACGCTTCAAAAGACCGGCTTGTTTAAATTATTTTATTTTTTATCATTGCAGTAAATGTAATAGGTTAAACTTTTTAAATTATTTTTTTTATATATTTTAATTAATTTAGTATTTTTAATATTTTTTAAAATTAAAAAAAATTTTTAAAATTATTTTTAAAATTTATTAAAAAAATTTTTCTTATAATATCCCCCAAAATGTATTTAAAAAAATTATTTATTTTTTATTAAAATAATTTTTTAAAATATTTTTTTTTTATTAATTTAAATATTATTTATTTTATTTTTAAATATTTTTTTAAACATTGAATTTCATTTTATTTTTTTTAGAATCCCTAATCGTAACTTTTTGACATATTCACTAAGATTTTTTTTATTTACACAATTAAAAAAAAAACAAAAAGTCAACTTCCGATAAAAATTATATGAATTTATCACCAAATTCACAAAAAAAAATCAATGTTAATGTCAATTGTCATGTGCCTCTCGTCAAAAAATAAATATTTTCTGTGCCACACGAGAAATCATTGGCATGTCATCGATAAAGACTGTTATCAAACCACTGATAACACTTATCAACTACTTTAGTAGTATTTTATTTATTTCATTTTTGCCAAAAATTATTATGTACATGACTGTCGCTCTCGTTTTTACGCAAGTTTTTGTATGTTGACCGAGGTAATTAGACATCCGAATTGCGTCAATATCCGAGATAATACAATGCAAGCTTTGTTCTCGTTTCTTTTCACTTTTTAGCGACTCTCTCAAAAGTCTGTCATCATCTGTCAATCAATAAATTATTCGGGGGAAAAATCAGTTTTGACCAAAATTGCATTTAATTTGCACTCGCTGTGGAGGTGTGTGCGGGTTTTTCATTTTTACGACGCGATACGATAAGCGCGAGAAGTAGTGAATGGAAGTTGCTTTGGAATTCCCATAAATTTTTGAATGAATTAAAAAGTGGAAATTGATAGTAGCAGTTAAGAAGTAAATAAAATTGTTTTTGAAGTGTTTTATTAGGGATTTTATAATCGTTAAATGCAGATTTTTTTGTTTTGGAAATTCAGTGACAAGATGATTTTCCAATCGTTTTTGGTTGAAATTATTTTTTTTATTATAGGAAAAATACAAAAAAAAAAAAATTTAGCTGTTTTTCTTATTTTTAATGAATTTTATTATTTAATTAATTTATTTAAAATAATTTATTTTTAGATATTTTTTAATAAATTTTTTAATAAAAAAAATATTTTTTAAAAAAATTATTTTATATTAAATAAAACTTATTTAAAAGAATATTTTAATTTTTTATTTAATTTAATTTTAATTAATTAAATTTGATCGAATTATTTATTTTATCCACATTTATTTTTTTTTATCAAAACTTAATTTAAATCCTATAAATTTTATGTTTTAAATAATTTTTTTTTCGAACGTTAAATTCTGAGAAAAATGATTATAAAATATTACTCAATGAGAAAAAAAATATAACAAAAAAAAATGACATAATTAGCCATTTTCAATAATTTTTCAATATTTTAAATAATTTTATTGAATTTTAAACTAATTTTAACAAAATAAATGCATTTTTATTAGAAATAATGCAAAAAATATTTAAAGCTTCATCAGTTAAAAAAGTTGCTTGTGGTAGTGAATTAACACTTTATACCGAATGCACGCGTGATCAAATCGCAATTCGGAGAAATATGTAAATAGGCAGCGTAAAACATAAAATACAAGGTAATGATCACAAAGAAACGCGTAAACAGACAATAAATACGCGCTAGACAAGTGTACGTGCTGCAAGGGAGATAACCCACTTAGGAAGCTCTGTATGAAAGTGTAAGGTCAGCGTGACGTCTGTTCGAGGGGCAACTAATGACGTTTTTATTCATAAGTTAAGAAGAAATTATGAGAAAAAAATTGATAGGTGACCACAACGTCAGCTGGGTAACAAGGAAGTGTTTTGTTACGATCCTGAATCCTGTTTGCTCTTTTGGAGTTTTTTGTGTTTGAGGTACTAGAAAAATATTTTTTTAAATAGAATTTTACTTTAAGTAAAAAATTGAAAAATATTCTGGCGAAAATTTTAATAAAATATTCTGACTTAATTAAAATTTAATTATTTTCTGGCTTTTCGAAATTTTTTTTGTGATTTTAATTTTTTTAATGTTTATTTATTTATTTTATTTTTTTTTTTTTTTTTGAAAAAAAGAAAAAAAATCACTTTTAAGTTTGACTTAGATTTAACTTAAAATGACTTAATATTTTTTTTATTATTTTTTTTGAACTTGAAATTTTTTTTAATTTACCTAAACATGAAAATCATCAAAAAAAAAAAATAATAAATTTTTAAAAATTTTTTTTAATAAAAATTTGAATATTCTGAATATTTAAAAAAAATCAATAAAATTTGAATTAAATTAAATTAAAAAAAAATAAAATTAAATTAAATCGAAAAATTTTTAAAAATTAAAAATCAAATTAAATTGAAATTTTTTTAAAAATAAAAAATAAATAAAATTGAAAAAGGGGAAATTAAAAAAAAATTAAATAAATTTAAAATTTACAATATTTTATTCAATTTTTATTTTCATTTTTAGTCTTAATTAAATATTTTTAAAATTCTTTAATTTTTTTTTTTGAAAATTTCGGCCTTTCAATTTTTTAAACTCAAAGAAGCAAATTTAAATAAATTAATTAAAAACTATAAAAGTGATGAATAATTAGAATTTAGAACAAAAAAAAATTTTTTTTGAAAAATTTTATCAAATTTCGCCCATTAAAAATTAGAACTCTTTATTTTCTTACATAACTTAATTAATTAAAATCCATTTAAATTTTTTTTCACGGAAATCCTGAAAGTATCAAAGTCCAAGAATCTTGACGTAAATAAAATTTCTTCTCGCAAACTCACACTTTGTCACTCAATTAAATAATATTACAGAAGTGCATTATTTACACCTGATTTGTGTATTTAACTACATTCAGGGTCACTTAACAGCTCAAATTAAACATCTTAACTGTCTGCTAGCAAATAGTTACAATTCAAGCTAAAATGATGATGATTATTATTATTTATAAAATTTGTTGCGAGTTCAATAACAAATCGAGTTATGAAGAAAAGGAGCAAAAAATGATGACTCAAAATAATTTCGTATTCAATCCAACTATTAAAAACACTACAAAATTAATTAATTTATTTACAAACCTTACGGAATAAATAAACAAATATCTCGTCGGTGATTTTTTTCTTGTTGCTTCTTCTGCAATTTAATGTTCGACTTGTGTCTGTCAAAATTCTTGTCACTTTTTTATTGTTTACGTTTTTTGTAATTTTTATTGCACTTTTTGTAAAAATTTTTTTATTTTAAATATTTTTTAATTAATTTTTTATCAATTTCTTTCACTTTTTTTGATAAATAATTTTTATTTTAATTTTTTTCAGCAAAAATACGACTTTTTCCGTCAAAATGTGGAATCAGAATGTTCCGACAACACCAAAAAATATCCAACAAGACTTGTCCAAGTCTCAGTTCGAGCTGTACTGACGATGCCCGCAATGTGTAGTAAGCAAATTGTAAGCGGTGTGAGGTGTTTTTTCGTGTATTTGTGTGGATTCGTCATCATCACAGACGGTTTTTATTTACTTATCGTCGTGTATCGTGCACAGCGGCAACGACTTTGAACATGTGTTCTTTTATTTATTTGTCTCTCTCGGCAGGAGTCTCTCTCGAATTGTGTGCGACAGTTGTATGGAACGTGGAGACGACTGGTTTTTAATTTTTCTTCATTCAACATGAAATTACGTCATTTTCCGTGATTTTGATTGGTTGAGGAAAATTTCACATGGAAATGGGGTGAAAATGGGAGAGGAAATTGCCTCGTGGTAGTATCTGTCGTAGTACTACAAAAACGGATGAATCATTCATAAAATGGATTTTGCATTTTTGAATCGTGAGAAAGGTCAAAGGTTGAATGGAGAAGAAAAATGCGAAAAATAAAACAAAAAAAAATTTTTACAATTTTTTTTATAATTTTTTAAAAATAACAGAAATTATGAGAAAAAGTTTGCAATTTAAAAAAAATAAAATAAAAAAAAATAAATATTTAAAAAAATAATTAAAGTTTTAAAAATGATAAAATCGTAATTGAAAGTTAACATTCTGATTTTTTTTTAATATGTATTATTTTAAACTAAATATTAAAATATTTTTTTTTTTATTAAATTTAATATATTTTTAAATAATTTTAATTTAATGAAACTTAAATTTAAAATTTTTCAAAAATTTATTTTTTTTATTATTTTTTAATTTTGATAATTTTTGTTTTATTTCTCAATTAATTAATTATTTTTATTTGATTCAATTTAATTTTTATTTCATTTTTACTTAAATAATAATATTTTAATTTTAATTTAGTTAATTTGATTTAATTTTTATTAATTAAATAATTATTTTATTTAAAAATTTTCGAACCTTCCATGAATATAAAATTTAATGTAAAATATTTTTTTCAGCTAAAAAATAATCATAGAAGGCCTTGAATTTAAAAAAAATGTCAAAAAAGTTCGTTAGTGTCTCATTTCGTCACTGACTGTCTTTGACAAAACATAAAAACTGAAAGAAAAAATTATTTTTATTTCTAAAAATGGCAAAAGAAAAAGTCATCCCAGAAGCTAAACCCGAAATCACCAAGAAAACTCCCGTTAAAACCCCAAAAAAGGTCGTTCAAGTAGGTCAAGGTGACTCAGCAGGTCCATCAACGTCACGGTAAGTCATTAAAAAATTAAAATTTCCTTCAATTTAATATTAATTTTCAATTTTAGAGCAACTTTTCCATTGACATCTTCCACTCCGACGAAGCCAAAGAGCCAATTCACTCTTCCAAAGTCTCCCATGCCTGCCAAATCTCAAAGCATCCCTGAACTACGATCTGTAACACCGGCAAAATTCCTCGTTCCAACGTTGCCTGTTCGCAAATCCATCCATCGTGTGTCAAAACCCAAGAAATCCATCACAATGTTGGAGTTGCGTGCCCCAAACTCGAAGCCGACAATTTCGGATCAACTAAATTACGCTCAAATTCTCGAATCTTTGGGACCAGAAGATGCTCTGGACGACAAATATCGCTATTTGGCGTACAAAACTTTTTGTTTCATGATGAAAAACGCCTGGAAACGCGCCAAAGATGAACGTGTGGCAGCTCTCGAGAAAGTCGCAAAGCTCCAAACGTCAGTTTTGAAGACAAAAACGCAACTTCATGTCATTCGGTCACTTTATCACATCGAAAGACAGCATTTTGACACGGCTTCCGTTCAATTGCACGACAGTAAATCGAAATTGAACGAATTTGAGGCGAAAATTTCTGAATTAACTCAAAAATTAAAGTCAAAAGAGGTGATTTTGCAACAATTTTCGAATCAAAACGAAAAATTACGTCGAAATTTGGATGAAACAACGTCAAAAGTGGACCGCTTGGAAATCCAGTTGGACAAAAAACGAGATGAAAATTCGCAATTGAAGAGTGACAACGACTTCCTCATCAAGCAGGTAAGAAAACGACCTCGAACTTGTACGCGCGACCGCTGCCAAGGAGATTTTTGCGAGAAAAATCGATAATTTGTTGTGTCCTTGAACCACATTGGTTGTTGACACGACACACACGGCGAATTTGCTTGCGGTTTTGTTTTGAATTGTAATCGCGTAAGGATTTTACTATTCTCACGTTTTTGCATAAACAATGGCAAGCACGGGGTGATTTACAATGGAAATGAGGCGCGCTAATCGCAGACACCACAAAAAAAATTACAAATTGTGGAATAATTTTTTATTCGAGTCAAATGCGTCTTAGAGAAATCACGTGAAATGCGAAAAAATCGAAAGAAAAGGCGAAAAACCCACAAATTTTATTACAATAACATGAAAAAAGCGTGAGGTAATTAATGCGAGAGTAAATTATGGGTGACTAAGTAATGAATATTATTGTTGAAGGAACGTGCGGAGATTTATCTTGATGAGTAGACAGAAAAATCGTTTTTTGGATTGAAAAATCGATTTTTAAGATTTTTAAACAAATTTTCTTATTTAAAGGAATTTTTGAGGAAATTAAGAAAATTTTTTTTTCTTTAAAATATTTAAATATAATAATAAAAATTTTTATTTAAATATTTAAAAATATTTAAGTATGAATTTAATTAAAAAAAATTAATTTAAATTTAAAAAAAAATAATTTAAATTTAAAAAAAAATAATTTAAAAATTAATAAAAGTTTAAAAAAAATTTACTTAAATTAAATATTTGGTTTATTAAATTATATTTCGGAAACTAGAAAAATAAAATTGAGAATTATTATTAATATAAAAAATTTAAAAAAAATATTTAATTAAAAAATTTATTTTTGGCTAAGTTTTCAAAAATTATCAATATCATCAAAGTAAAAAATTTTTCAATTTTGAAACAGAAAGTGCAAAATTTTTTAAAAATTAATTTTTTCGATTAATTCATATTTATTTTTCGAGGCATTTTTATAGATGTATCATTAGAAATATCAATTTTAAGTTTCAAAATTTAACATATTTTTTTTTACTAAAATTAATAATTTAAAAAAAAAATAAATAAAATATTAAAAAAAAAAAATAATTTTTAAAAATATTTTTAAAAAATTTAATCAATATTTTTAAAGTAAAATTATTTAAATTAAATTAAAATTGGAAAATTTAAACAATTATTTTTTACTAATTTTTTTTAAATATTTAATTAATTTATTAGAAATTTAATAAGTTAAAAAAATTCATTTATATTTTTTTAAATATTTTATCATTTTAATATTACTGCTCCACAAAAAATTACTTAACAAATATTAAAGCAACATTATCCTTCTTGTATTATTTAACGCACAACATTGAACTTCATGATTCATCCTTGTTTTATATGTTGAATTCCAAGAATTTCTCTTGTACATAAGCAAAGTCACCTCATCACCGCACGAGGACATAAAACAGAAAATAAGGAACAAACAGAGAGAAATTTTCACAAGCAACTTTCCTTTTATGGTCATGTTTTGTTTTTATTTCGATGAAACTCTCCCGTTTTTTCTCTTCGTATCCTGTATCGACTGCAGAGAAAGCATTTCCCTCCACTTTTTTCATTCATGAAAAATCATGCGATGTTTTTTTTTGGCGTACCGAAAGTGAGTGAAATCATGTCTCTTTGAAGTGTGAGTCATTTCCTTGTTTTTTTTCGCACGATAACGATTAAATGGTGATGGGGTGATATTTTTATTATAGGTCAAAGGTCGTCTTTATTTTATTTTTTATTTATTTCCCATAAAAACGAATAAAAAAAATAAAATAAAAAAATAATTGATTAATTAAAAAATAAAAAAAAAATATTTAAATTAAATAAAAAATATTTATTTTTCACTATAAAAAAATTTTTTTATTAATTTAATCAAATTATTAAAAAATATTAATATTAATTAAATTAAAAATAATTATTTTAACAAATTACGAAATTTTGTATATTTTTTTCAATTTTTGATAAAATACTTTTGTCGATGCATTTCATTCAAAATTCTTTAATTCAGTGCCATTAATACGTCTGGAATATATAAATTAATTCAATTGGTTCGAAGTAATTTTTATGAATTTTCTGTCAGTTGGTTTAAGTATTTTTTTTTTAATAAAAATAAATATAAAACGAAGCTTGTTTCACTAAATTTTATCAGTTTAATTAAATTTTCTGAACAATGAAGATCCTTTCAGTACTTTTTCTCGCGATTTATTTCACAAACGTTTTCGCCGAGAGAATTTGTGTTGATAGTGAAATTGAACGAAAAAGTGGCAATTATGTCGGTTGTTTCCAAGATCATGAGTTTCAACGGATGTTCCGAGGATACGTCGTGCATTTGCAGCAATCGAACAGTAATGAACAGTGCATAAAATTATGCCATGCTCGACGATATGTTTTTGCCGGGACACAATATGGGTAAAAATTTATTTTTTTTTTTGAATTGTAAAATTTTTTGTGAGAAATTGTTAAAAAAAACTAGTTATGGCTGTTATTGTGGAAACTCGAAGCCACAAGACGAAAATCACACCAAAGTCGCTGATAAACATTGTGATAAACTTTGTCCAGGACATTCTTCGGAAAAATGCGGCGGTTGGGGTTACATGAGTGTTTATGAGACGGGAATTGAACGTAAGATTTTTTTTGTGGATTTACACGAAAAAAATTATTTATTTTTATTATTTAAAAGGATTCTTGATTGGTGCAAAAGGAAAGCTTCTGGAAGACAGTGACACCATTTCTGATAAAAAATTTTATATTGCTTAAAATAAATATTTTTGAAAAAAGTACTTCAAAAAATTCCAAAATTTAAGAGAAATTGTGTTCTCTTAACTTCAAAATTAGCCTTTTCTTAATTTATCTACATTTTCCTGTTTCATTTGAATTTTAACGGTTTTTTTAACGGTATTAAAAAAATTCAAAATTATCGAAATTTTCCAAAGAAAAAAATTAAATTGTTATTTTAAGATAAAAAAATAATAATTCAATAAAATTAAATTATGAAAAATTTAATTTAAAAATTTTTAATTTTTTTTTAATTTTAATTTAATTTTTTTAAATTTTAATTTAAATTTTAAAATGAACAATCAAAATAATTTTAATTTTTATTTTAGAGAATTTTTTTTTAATAAAAATAAATTTTTATTATAATTTTAAATTAAAATTGTTTAATTTACTTTTTCATAATTATTAAAATTTAAAATTAAATTATATTAAAACTTTACTTTTAAAATTTTTAATTAAATATTTCAACATGAATATGTTATTTTTTTTTATAATTATTTTACATTATTTAAAAAAATGATTTTTTCCTTAATTTTTTAATAAACAAAAAATAAATTAATTAATTAATTTTATGCCTTTCAATTATTTTATTTTTTTTTAATTTTATTTAATAATTACTGTCGATGCATATGATAAAAAATACATAGCCATAGTGCGAAAAATAAATCTATATTGAATAATAAAAATTAAAAATAAATTCAACTGGTTCGAAGTATTTTTTATGAATTGTCAACTGGTCTAGTACTTTTTTTTAAAAATGAATATCAATATAAAACGACGCTTGTTTTCTTCAATTTTATCAGTTTAAATAAATTTTCTGAACAATGAAGACACTTTCAGTACTTTTTCTCGCGATTTATTTCACAAACACTTTTGCTGAGAGAGTTTGTGTTGATACTGAAAAAACACGAATACGTGACAAATATGTCGGTTGCTTCAAAGATCATGAGTTTCAACGAATGTTCAGAGGATACGTCGTACATTTGCATCAATCCAATAGTAATGAACAGTGCATAAAATTATGTCATGCTCGACGATATGTCTTTGCCGGGACACAATTTGGGTAAAAATTTGTTTTTTTTTTTTTTTGAATTTCACCTAAAAATTATCGAGAAACATCGTCAAAAATTAGTTATGGCTGCTATTGTGGAAACCAAGAGCCACGAGGTGCAACTCATTTAAAAGTTGCTAATAAACATTGCGATACACTTTGTCCAGGGCATTCTTGGGAAAAATGCGGCGGATGGGGGTACATGACTGTTTATGAGACGGGCATTGAACGTAAGATTATTATTGTTATTATTTTTTTTGAAAATTTATAAATTTTCTTTTTTTTTTGTAATAGAACTTTTGATAAGTGAAAAAGGAAAGCTGCTTGAAGATAGCGACAATATTTCCGATAAAAAATGGTACATTGCTTAAAACAAAATATTTTAAATGAAATTTTGTTTTTTTAATTGCAGTATTTCGAAAGAATCGAAATTTTATACAAAAAAAAAAAAATTAATTGGGATTTTTGAATTTTTTTAATTTATGTGAAATTTAAGAACAAAAAAAGCTCAATGAATATTTTCAATTTATCAAAAAAAAAAAAAAAAAAAAAAAAAAAAAGTAAAAATAAAATATTAAATAAAAAAAATAATTTAAAAATATTTTTTTTTTTTTTTTTAAAATGTTTTAAATATTATTTTAAAATAAATGTTAAATTAATTAATTTAATTTAATAAATTTAAAGTTTAATTTAATAATAAAGTTTAATTTAATAAATTAAATATTTTAGAATATTAAAAAATATATTTAATTGATTATGTTTAAATATTAAATTAAAAATTTAAAAAAATATCAGTTAAATATAAACTTTAAATTTTAAGTTAATTAATTATTTTTTTTAAATATTTTAAATTTTTAAAAAAATATATATAAAAGGAATTAAATTATTTAAAATTATTAAAATCTTTTTAAAATTTATACGAGTTTTATTTAAATATTTAATTATAATAAAAATATTAAATATTTAATTTTAAACCTATTTAAATATTTTATTATAATAAAAAAAATTAATAAAAAATACAAAAATTAAAAAAAATGTACCTCTGAAAAAATTCCATCCAAAAATTTCTCAGAAATGATACAAAGCACAACAAATCAACAAACAAAATAAAATAAAATCAATTGCGTCAATTATCTCAGCATAAACCACTTTGCCGAACATGAACATAAAATAAATCACAATGCGACATCATGACACGGGACTGTTCCAAAAAAACTTTTCCTGTTACAAAACAGAATGGAACGCGCATTCACTGAACTCAATTACTCTGCGATATTGAAATTTCGATAAAATGCTAATGAACGACTTCTTGGAATGCGGGCGGCAAGTGTAACAAGACAATGAATGAGTCAGAAATCGTAAAATTTCTCTCCTTCGCTCTCGGAAAAATTATTTTTCCTCTCTTTTTTCGAATTTTCACACGAGTACGAGACATACTTGGAGGGTGGCGTATAACGGAATGTTATACAAAAATTTTTAAGGCATGCTTTTCACGTTGTCGCTCGTTAGTCATCGTGACTCATCCTTTGCTTTGAGTAAATTTGGCGCCTTTTGATGTTTGCGTGACAATTCCTGATTTTTTTTTTATTTTCCTGTGAATTTTGTTACTTCGTTAAATTACTATAAACTCCCAGTCAGACTGTCTCCTGTAATTTTTACGACATTTCCGAGCATTTTTTATGTGAATCATTTTTTAACGGATTTTTTTTACATCCCGCAGCGTCAAGAAATGGAAGCCAGCATGACGGCTCGATTAAATCGCTACAAAGAAGCCTTTGAGGATACAAAAGTCGCACTTTTTGATGCCAATCAGGAACTGGATAAGCTTCAACCGGTCATTGATGAGCTGGAAATGTAAGAATTTTAATTAAAAAAATTAAGAAATTTATTTAAAAAAAAATTTTTAATAGGAAAAAAATTGAATTGGACGAATATCATTTTATAAATTCGTTACAAGGACAAGAAATTGACTTTTTAACTACAAAACTTCGAAAATTGGAGGAAAGTTTGACTTTGAAGCATCGTCTGAAGCTCGTTTGGAAGTGCATGAGTTACAAAAAGGAGCGAAATTGGTATTTAAGTGTCGTTTTCGGGACATTTCTTCCTGCCTTGAAGAATTTTGACTTGGTAGCAGTTGATCCTTAAAAGATTTTCCTTTAAAATGAAGATTTTATGTAAAATAAAATAAATTTTGTGGTTTTGTAGTTCATTTATTTTTATAATTCCATTTTTTTTTTCATACATCTACTGACTGACTCTTAACATGAGGATTAATTAATAATATTTTTTTATGAATTTTTTTCTTATACAATTTAATACAACATCAAATGGTTACAAAGCGGAGTATAGTTTTGATAAAAATTCTCAACTATTGTTATCACAAGTAAAAACTCAAAGGATTTTTTTTTTATTAGGAAAAGAGTTAAAAGACGTTTGTGTTGCGACACATAGGTTGGTACAGAATCGTTATTTTGAACATCGATGAGAAGGTTAGTGATATAAAATATTTTTAATTTAATAAAAGAAAAATTTTAATAAATTTTGTTGAAGAATAATTTTAAAAATAAATTATTTTAAGAATATTATTTAAATTAATTATTTTTTAAATAATTAAATAAATTCAAATAATTTATTTTTTATTAAATTAATTTTTAAAAATAATATTATTTATAATTAATTTAAAATTTTTTTTTTTATAAAAAAATTTTTAAAGTTTTTATTTTTCCAAATAAAAAATATAAAAAAAAAATTTTTCGCTTTTTTTTACAAAATTAAAATTTTTAATTTTTACGTTTAAAATTTTTGTTATTTTAAATTTTTAATTTTTTTTCTTTAAAAATGAAAAAAAATTTTAAAAAAATTTAATATTTAAAAAAAATTAAAAATAAATAAATAAAAAAATTAATTTTTATTATTTAGCAATTTTTAACGAATTTTGATTGAATTTTGAAATAAATTACGATTAAAAATTATACGCATAAATTCAAAATTATTTTTTTAAAATTATTTTAAAATTACTAAAATTTTTAAATTTTTTTATTAAAAAATTTTTAATATTTTTTTTTTTTTTCGAAAAAAAAAATTTTTATTATTAAAAAAGTATTAAAATTTTGAAAATATGCAAAATTTGTCATTTTATATCACAAAAAAAAATTTAAATCGTAAATAAGTTTTTATTATTTATTTTTACAATTTTTAAAATAATTTTAACGAAATATTAAATTGTTAGACATATTAAATAAAATAAAAAAATTATAAAAAAATATTTAATTTTGGCACAAATTTCTACAAAAACAAAAAAAAAATCTAATATCACTTAAACTCTCATCACTTCAAAATAACGTCAATTTGTTATTATTAATTCAATATTCTTTTGGTATTTGATTTTTTTTAGTATTTTGATCCTTTCAAAGATTTCTTTGAAATCTCATTTCAATCAATTTTTTTATTGTTTGAGTTATTTATTATTATTTTGCCAAATATCTCTACAGTTTTCTATTTTTTATTCCTTTTAATAAATGATAAAATATCACAGAAATGATTTTTTTTTTGCTTTTTATGATTAATTTACTTTTCTAATATATTTTTTACTTTTATGACCTTTCATCAGTAGTTTTGAAACTTTCAACTTCATCAATTTGTGAAATATTTATTTTTTATTACCATTTAATCACAACTTCTATTATGACTTTAAAAAAAAATATTTTTTTTTGTGCAGAGTTTAGTGACTATTTCCCCATTTTTATGATAATAAAAGGCTTTCTATGTAATTTTATCGTAATATTTGATCAAATGCACTTCGATTTTCTTCTATTTTACTTTTTTTGGTTTTATTTTTTTTTTATTTTTTGGGCAGTTAGATCGTTTTTTAATGAGCAACTACACAGCTAACAATGCGCATGATGACAGAAATTAAGCCGAAAAATTCACTGGAATCAAAAGTGATTGCTTTTTAATGTAATTTTTTCTTCAACCTATCGATTAATTGATTTTTTTTACGATTAATTGTATATTTATGTAACACTAATAATTTTTTTTTTGTAATATAAGCGTTTCATCTGATGAGTATAAGCGGGTTTTCTAGCAAACCGAAAGATACACACTTGATCACTGATCGATATAATATTTTTTTTCTGCTAATTGATACAATTAAATTTTGCGTTTTTAGACCATTCCGAAGCCTTCGGTGCCTTCGCTGATGGCATAGAGGAGTGCCCGTTCGAAATGCTCGTATTTCTCGTAGTCCGGCAGGCATAACTGATTGAAGCATGTATGAGCTGTCGGCAGATTTCCGAATGTTGGTGCTGCTGTTAGTTGAAATCTTGGGTTTAGTTCCTAAAAAAAAACAAGAAAAAATTAGAAAAATTAAAATTTATAAAAAAATTAAGTTTTACCTGAAATCCTCCGGGCGGCAATTGCGAACATCCCGTAGTAAATTGCAGCAGTCTCGCCATCTCAGTCTTGCTAAAATTGCCGACGGCAGCCCAAAACCAGCCAAGAACGCGTCGGAATTCAGCTGAATTGCCGTTTACAATGTGGTTGGCTCGGAAATCGGCGATGGAATATTCTCCGGTGCCGCACATCAATAACTGCGTAGCATCATTTATTTTGGCAAGCGAGAGGAGAAAAAAAGATAGAAATTGTCATTTATTATTATTCGTCGTTTCGTTTCATCATCATTTATTTAGAATAAAAAAAATTCGGAGAAAATTGCTATTTTTCGGTTGATTGATGATTTTTTGTGAAAATTTTTTTTTTATTTTAGTGAATTAAATTTTAATTATTTAAAATAATTTTAGGTATGTTAAAAATTATTATTTTAAATTTCTTTAAATGGATAAAAATTTATCAGATGGGCTCAAATTTATCATTTTTAATCATTTTTTAACTCAAAAGTGCCAAAAAATTGAAACTGAAAAAAAAATTTTCTTTGACATAGTTTTGTTTTGAAAACTAAATCAAGAGCAAAACTAAATCAAAAACTGTGTCAAAGCCATTTTTTGTCAAATTTTGCTCCAAATGGATAAAAATTTGTCAGAGGGCTCTAATTTATCATTTTTAACCATCTTATATCTCAAAACTGCCAAAAAATTGAAACTGAAAAAAAAAAATTTCTTTGACATAGTTTTGTTTTGAAAACTAAATCAAGAGCAAAACTAAATCAAAAACTGTGTCAAAAACTGTGTCAAAGCAATTTTTGCCAAATCTTGCTCCAAATGGATAAAAATTTGTCAGAGGGCTCTAATTTATCATTTTTAATCATTTTTTAACTCAAAACTGCCAAAAAATTGAAACTGAAAAAAATTTTTTCTTTGACATAGTTTTGTTTTGAAAACTAAATCAAGAGCAAAACCAAATCAAAAACTGTGTCAAAAACTGTGTCAAAGCCATTTTTGACAAATCTTGCTCCAAATGGATAAAAATTTGTCAGAGGGCTCTAATTTATCATTTTTAATCATTTAATAACTCAAAACTCCTAAAAAATCATTTAATTTTGGAATTTTTTTTTGAGATATTTTTTTATTAAAATTATCTAAAATTAAATTTTTTTTTAAAATTTTTTACGCTCTAAATTTATTTCGAACTTTTTGTCCCAAAAACTTTTTTTCAAAATGGGGGGGGGGCAAAATAAAAAAAAAAAATTGAAATACTTTTTCATACAAAATGACAAAATTTTAACAGTTTTTTGTCATTAATTAATATTTTAGTTGATTTTATGGTATCTACATTGAGATTTGATAATTTAAAATATATCTCAGAGTATTTCAAGATAAAAATTTAAACAAAAAATTTTTGAAAAAAAAAACCGTCAAAAAAATTTTTTTTGAAAATATGTAATTTTAAAGAAGTAAATTCATGTTAAAATACAATAATTCTTAAAAATTTAAAATTTTTCAAAAAATTTTTGGAAATTCTTTGAAAAAATTCAATTTTGATGAAATTTTAAAAAAAATTTTCAAAAAAAATTTGGAGCGGCCTGATTAATTTTTATTTATTAATGTTTTAAAGTTAATTTTTTAAAATTATTTATATTCAATTTTTCGCAAATTTAATTCGAATTAGTTCAAAAATTTTTTTTTTGTGAAAAATTTAGTAAGTATTAAAAAAAATTTCAACTTAAAGTTTTTTACAAAATTTATATTGTATTTTCATTCATTTTAAAAAATTATTTTGTAAAAAATGCGCTTAAATAATTTTTCATGTCGTCAAAACGAAGTTTTTCTTCAACTTTTATCTCAATTCGAGATAGAAAAAATTATTTTAGGCTACAAGCCAAATTAAAACGCATCCTTTTCTCTACAAATTTCAAGGTAAGCGTATTTTTTCAAAACATTTCTAGAAGAAAATTAAATTTTTCTCCTCAAAAATGCAAAACTTTTCATCAAATCAATAATCGATATAATTTAAATGTGTAATTTTTGTGTCGCTTCACAGCCCAATTCTACGTACCTCCAACTCGTTTTCATCGAAAATGCTCAATAAATTATCCGGTATAATTCCATTAAGTCCTTTCAAGAAGCTATCGATCTCGTCACGTACATTGATACAAAGACGTTGTTGTGCTAATGCATCTAAATACTTCATGATGAACATTTTTTTGTTGCCATTATAAATCATTCAGCATCGAAAATTAATGGAAAAGTGAGAAAAAAAATCAATTTTATGTTAGGAAATTACATAAAAGGTAGTTCCGTCATCAGAGGTGAGATAAAAAAAAAGTCATTAAATTGCCATTTACCTGATTTTTTGTCGCATTAGTGACGCGAACTTTGGCGCCGTTCGGTATGAGTTCGATGGTTTTCAGCAGTTGCCCGAATGTGTCGTAAACCTCTTCGACGAAGAAAATTTCGAGATTGTCGTTCGCATCCAAATCCGTGTCGAGGATATATTTCACCTTGGACAGATACAAATCCGGGTCGTCTTGTTCAAAGTACTTGTAATGGACTCGCAAGCCGATGAGTTGCGCCAAAAATGATCGACTAAAGCGCGCTCGGACCAGTTGGCGGTAAGTTCCTCCCAAAGCACTTTCGTACAAACATTTTCCGACGATTTTTCCCGCGAATTCGAAATATTTCAGCTTCAAATGTGGCGGTCGATTCGGGTTGGGATGCACGAGTGCCTGACGTTTGTCGTGAAAAGTACAAAAAAGTCCGCTGCGAGGATCAAACAACGCACTGCAGATGAGTTCGAACCATTCGCGACGCAAACCGCCCCAATCGATGCCCTGCTCGCCCTGGAAAGTCACCTCGAAGTTGCCGCACCAGTCACTCACACTGAAGCCTTTGGTCGCTTTCATGCTGGATTCCAGGATTTTGTCGCGCGAAACTTTGACGGCGAGTTTTTCGTGGTAATAATGCGCATGAAATTTCCGGACTTCGTGATAGAAGAAATCCTGCTTGTCCTTGAAGGTCTCGGAGCCGCCGATGTTTTTCAGCAGGAAATGCGTAAAGGTGGCGGCGATGATGTTCCGCTCTTTGGATGCCAATTCGATTTTCGGTTGAGCCCCATCGTCGACGATGAACACGGCGCCATGCGGTTGTAAAGGTGATGATGGTAGAAAAGTGAACTGAAAAAAAAAAGAAAAAAATACAATTATAGCAATTTTGTACAATTTTCTAACAAAAAATAACCCTAAAAGATCACATCCGATGCCAAATGAATATTTAATGCGAACGAAGCAATGATGAAGCAATAAAATCAATGTAACTACGGAAATTTCATTCGGTCTTCTCACACCTAACTTAGTTTAATATTTATGACGGAGAACGAAGGCATCTTGTGAAATTGGGTGTTTTTATCTAATAAGCCATTATTAGTGCTACTGACACTCTTTGTGCAGTGTGAACTTTGATCTTAGCATGAAAATGGGAGAAAATGAATCTCTCCGTTGAGATTAAATTTTCAACCACAAAGTTGGATTTTTGGGAAAAGTTTGTCCTGTTTTTGCAATAAAGGAGGTAGGATTAGGAATGACAGGAATTTAATTTTAAAGGAAGATTAAAATTTTAAAGTGCATTTGAAGGTAAATATTTCGTTTGAAGAAATTTAAAAAAAAATAATTTTTTAATATTTTTGAGAAAAAAAATTGAAATTGAGTGAATTTTTAAATAATTAAAAAAATAAAAAAAAAAATAAAAAAATAAATTAAAATAAATAAATTAAAATAAATTAAATAATTTTTTTATTTAAAAATTTTGGTTCAAAAATTCTTGTTTTAAAGATTTTTATTAAAACTTTCTATGTGAATATTTAATTTTTTTTATTTTAAATTTTAATTCAAAATTTATTTTTTTTTGTTAAAAATAAAATCTTTAGAGTTAAAAAATTAATTAAAAATTTCTAAAAAATTTTTACACATTTTTAAAAATTTTATATTTAAAATGTAGAGAAAAAATGTCTCTACAAAAATTTTCTGAATTATATAAAATAATTAATTTTATTTTTTTTTTTTTGACTGATTATTTTATTATTTTTTTTCATATTCTAAATAAATGAATATTTTTTTTTATATTTTTTTATTTTAGTAAATGAATTTAAAAAATATTTTTAATCTTATTTAAAAAAAATAAAATTTATTTAAATTTAATTTTTTTTATTTTTTTTTTAAATTTTTTTTTATTAAATTTAATTTAATTTTAATTAATTTAAGTTTAAAATAAATTAATTGAAATTATTGAACTCAAGATTTTTTTTATGAAAATTAAAAAAAAAATAATAAAATGAAATCATTAATATTTTGAAATTAATATAAAAAATGTTAAAAAATTCTTTTAAAAAAATTAAAAAACCATGATAATTTTATTTAAAATAAATATAATAAAATAAAATTTCATACGAAGTTATGAAAAATATTTCTAAATAATTTTTTTAAAAATAATTCTTTAAAAACGCAGTGAAAATTAACTTTTCACAAACTCCTGATAAAAATCTGTTTTTCTTTTATCGCAATTAAAGTAATATTTTTTCAAAATCACACTACAAAAAAACCAACTTCCGCTACAAAAGTTGCATGTTTTTCTTTCATTTCCACTGTTAAACCATGCACAAACAACAATCAAGCTTGGAATGCAAGACAAAAAAAACCTTATAATTTATGTCGTTCCTAACGTTCACAGCCACTAAATAATTTATTTAATTTAAATATGCATTATTGCAGTGTGCAAGTCTGCGTTGCTTTTCTTTCTCCGATTTTTTTTATTTTATTTTTTTTTATTTTAATGAAAATTGCTCGTGAATAATTTATTACATATTGAAAGTTTCTCCAAACGAGTGCACCATAATTTTTGTTTTCTGTCACGTAAAATCAAGATTTGTAAACTTTGTTTATGAATAAATTTTGTGCGCTCGTGTGATGATGAGAAACAGCGTTCATGTTGTGCGGTAACTTTTTAGCGAGAAAAAAATTTTTTTGTGGTGTCAAAGTTATTTATCAAAAAAAAATAAATAAATCTAAATTTAAATAAAAATAAAAAAAAACTAAAAAAAATAAATCTAATTTAAATAAAAATATTTAAAGAAATAAAATAAAAAAATAAATAATATAAAATAAAAAGAAAAAAAATTAAAATTAATAAAAAATTTTTGTAAAAATTTCTAAAAAAAATTAATTAATTTTAAAATAATAATTTTTTTATTATTTAAAATATATAATTTAAAATTTTATTTAAATAAAAAAGCTAAAAAATTAAATTATTATTTTAAATTAAAGAAAAAATATAAGAATTTTGAAATTATTTTTAAATAAAAATTTTTATAAAAAAAAATATTAAATAAAATTATAAATAAATAAAAATTTTTTAAGAAATTTATTAACATAAAAAAATTATTTAAAATAATAAAAAATTATATTTTAAAATAAATAATAAATAAATTAAAATTAAATATTTATTTTTTAAAATTTCAATCATTTTTTTGTAACATAAAAAATAAAAAAAAAATTTGGGAAAAAATTAATGGAAAAATATATTCATTGTATATTTATAGGAAATTTATTATTTTCTTACCTTTGTGGACGGACATAATCGGAATGTGGCGATGCGCTTCGGAATAAATTTCAGAATCATTTCTTTGATGGTGACCTATTGATCGTGTGTCGTAACCAGAAAAAAATCGAAAGTGAAGTAATAAAAAGGAAAATTAATATTAATGATCCTCATTTTATTGCTCGTCGAACAAATTGGGATGAAATTGGAAATTCGTGCAAGACGGAAATCAAATAATTGTCGGGCATAAATTACCGTACCTGCTTCGGTCCGATGTAACACAGGACTTTCCGTGCTTTTTGCTTCGGCTGCCCATAAATACTTAATAACTTTGCTTCGTAACAAATGTTGTGCTTCTTCGATATGATACTTTTGTGGACTTGTGCCGAGTCACTACCTGAAATGTTTTTATTAGAAAAAATAATTTTTTTTATTGATTGATGAGATTTTTTTCTCTACTTACTGCTCAAGACAATGATGTCAAAATCCCCGTTTGGCAGTCGCTGTCCGCGATAACTCACGATGGCACGCAAACAAATGGGCTCGGGGAAATTTAGCGTCATGATGACACGTGCGTTCACTTTGTCGTACGCCAACGAAATGACACTCAAATATTTTTCGCACAACTTTCCGTGCAAGTCGTAAATCTCGATTTCGTAGCCGTGCACGGGATCGGCGTTCGCATCGAATTGGCACGTGTTCCCGAATTCGTCGCGCGGCTCGATGTGCAGCAAGGTGGGAGCGCCAGCGCAACAAACGACCGTACTTGCGGGTCTTATCAGTCTTGAGCGACGTGCATCCATGGCGCCGGGCACAAAAGTCCTCAAAAAGGGGCTTCCGGCGATGTGATTGCTGCCAATTAGCACGGAAATCTTGTATTGCCCGGCGGTTCTGACGGTGAATTTGACTTTGGCGACATTGGCGTTATTCGGATCCGTGCTGGAACCCAATTCGCTGATCGTCACGACTTTTCGCGTGCCTTCGCTGACTTCCACGAAGAACTGATCCGAGTCGCAGATCGGGTATGCTTGTCCGTTTCGTTGGTAGAACCGCACTTGGAAACACATTGTGTCACCCACAACTGCCGGATCGGTCCAATCGAACTGAACTTTGCAATTTGCCGGCAGCAAATACTTTCCCGTGACATATTGCAACAACGAGTGACGTGCTTCGGGTGCCAGAGATGGTTGTGTCATCGCTGCGAGCGTTACAAGACCCGCAACTGAGACGGAAACGACTAAAACGCCTCCCCAGGTCCACGCATCTTGATGTTGACTTGATTTTACGACAGTTGACCATAGCTCGGATTTGAGATTTTCCAGTTGAGATTTTGATGTGGGAAGTTTTTGACGTGCCTGAGACCATATTGGCCAATCTTTGCCGAGAATTTGACTTGCGCGGGAATCTTCGAGCCAGTAGACGTCTTCTAAGGAACTCACTTCTATCGATATTAGTCTGAAATTGGAAAAAAAATTAAAAATTATTAAAATGTTTTAAGTTTTTTTTATTTAAAAATTATTTTTATTTAATTTAAATAAATTTAATTTTAATTAATTTTTTTTATTGTTACTTATTTAAATAATTAATTTAAATTCAATAAATTAATTTTAATTATTTTTATTAAAATTTTATATTTTTACTTAATTAAGAAATTTATTTTTAATTTATTTATTTTATTTTTAATAATAAATAAATAATAATTTTAATATTTAAGTAAATATTTTTTTAAATAAATTTTAGTATATTTTTTTTAAATTTTATGAAAGAGTCAAAAAAAATAAATAAAAAAAAACTTTGAATAAAATTTAAAAATTTTAATTAATTTTTTTGAATTATAATATTAATTGATTTTTTTTTATTTTAATTATATACCTATATTATTTTTATTTAATTAAATAATTAATTTAAAATTTACATATTTTTTAATATTAATATAAAAAATAAAACAAATATTTTTTTTAAAAAGTTTAATTTTTAAACCGCATTTTTTAGACTATATGAAAGAGTAAAAAAAATAAAAAAAAAATATAATTTTTGATGAAATTTTTATTAAATTAAAAACTTATTTTAATTAATTTAATTGATTTTTTTTATTTTATTTATTTAATTTTATTGATTTTTTAAATTTTAATTTATTTATTAAATATTTTTTTTTATTAAAAAAAAATTTCATTTTATTTTATTTTATTTTATTTAATTTAATTTTTATTTTATTAAATTTATTTAAAATTATTATTTGGATATAGTTTAAATTTTTTTTTAATTTAAATTTATATTTTTGGTTTAGTTCAATAATTTTTTTTAATAATTAATTTAATTTTTTTTTTTTGATAATTTTAATAAATAAATATTTTTTTTAATAAAAATATTTTTTTTTATTTAGGTATTTATGAAAGAGTGAAAAATATAAAAAAAATGTTAATTGTTGAAAGAAAAATATTATTATTATTATTTTAATTTAATCAAATAATACTAATTTTATTGATTTATTAAGATTAATTATTTTTTTAAATTTTATAAAAATAGATTTATTTTTATTAAGTTTTTAATTAAATTTTTTATTTTTTAAATAATTATTTAAATTAATTAATTTTTTAGTAATTTTTTTTTAAATTTAATTTCCTTATTTTTTCTTCAAATTCGATACAAATTAAACCCGAACGAAAACAATTAATCCCACACTCCAACAACAAAAAAAAAATATTGCTCAAGGCCAAAAGTTGAAACAGAAGCCATTATCATCTTTATTTTTAACGACATATCATGATTGTTACTTTTCCCTTGTTATTTGGTACCTTTTGCAAACTCATGCCATCATCATGTACTGCTAGCTAGTGACACTTTTCATTATGTTCGTGCATGTTTCTTTTTTTTTTTGCCTCATACTGTTTCTCGTGTAGAGAAAGAGAGAAAAAAAACTTTTCTTTTTGGGCATGAAACAACGACAAAAGTGACAAAATTAAATTCTTAAAAGTGTTCTCTTCTTTTTTTCGTGTAACAAAGAAAAAAATTGCAGACATGAGTTCAATAAGAAGAAAATGAAGAAAAAAAGAAGAGTTTTAATGTATTTTATTGTGTTTTTTTCGTCGTGCACGTATTTAGTATGCGTGATAAGTGGTTATTTTTTACGGTTGAGTAATAAAGGAGAAAAAACACGTTAAAGCGTGTAATGAAAATGTGAGAAGATTTAACGGAAAAAAATGTGACAATGGAAGGAGATTGCTTGGAGGTAGGAAAAAAACGTTGATTAGAAAAGTTGGAATTGAATTTTGGTAAGAAAAAATTAACACAAATGAAAATTAAGTTGTCACAGAGTCTAGACATGACAAAAATTTATATTTTTTTCCCTAAAAAGGACAATTTCATCAAAAAAAAAAAAATAATAAATAAATAATTTTAGTTAAATATTTAATTATTTTTTTAAAATCTTAAATTTAAAAAAAATGAGTTTAATTTAGGTAATTTTAAATTAATTATTTTTTTTATTTATTTAATCATTAAAATATAATTAATTTTATTTAAAATATTTAATTAAAAATTAAAATTATTTTTAAAAACTTAAAATATTTAAAATTTTTATTGATAAAAAAAAATTAATTTTAATTTTATTTAAATTTATTTATAAATTTAAAAATTATTTTTTTTTTTTATTTAAATTAATTAAAACTCATTAAATAAAAATAAATTAATTTAATTTAAATAATTTAAAATAAATTAAAATAAAAATAAATAAAAAAATTTAAAAAAAAAATTAATTTAAATTAAATTAAATTTAAATAATTAATTAATTTAAATTAAAATAAATTTAATTTTTTTAAATAATTTTATTTTGATTAAATTTCTGTTAAAATTCTGACAATTTAATAAAAAAATTACTTTCAATATTTTTTTTAACGTAAAATCTCCTTTTTTCATTTATTTTTATTGATTTTTATCACATCACTCACATTCCGTACATCATAAACTCACAAATTTTGTGTCATAATAAATTACCCACACGCGAAAAACAGTTCAATTAAACGTTAAGTCCACACAATGCCGCCACAAAATTATTTTGTAAACACATTCCGATTGTCCAATTTTGCTGTTGTTTTATTAATTTAATTTGATTTATGTAAAGCAATTATTTGTCAATTTAATTAATGAAATAAAAGCTACACCAAACATGTCACTGCCGAATGATGATGATGGCGGGCGGTATTTAATGAAACCCCGAATAAATTTATTTATTTAATCCTCTCGCGAAACGACATGGAAAAACTTCCATTATCCATAAAATAAATAAATTGAGCAAGTAATTGAATTGCAATTAAAACTCGAACACGCCGCGGAAAATTTTTTACTGCAGAATTTTTTTTTTTAGTTACCTGGAATAGTGATGATGTAACCGATGCTCCTTCAGCCATTCGCGCAAAATGAGTTTCTGTTGTAAATTCAAGGCAGCACGTTGGAGTCGTATCTCATCGCCGGGCGGCAATTCAGGTAATCTCTCCGGGTCACCGCAACTGGATAACGACGAGATGCCTAAAAGTAAATAAGAGAAAAACAGATTTTAAGTAAATTTTGGTTCGGATAAACAAACGGATTGAAGCACGTTTCTCGCATTTCTTCGAGAGAGAGAGATACAAATTATATTTAATATTTTACGAGCAAAAAGTGAAGATGAAACACGTGTCACCATAATGAGACTCATTAAAAGTTGGATCTCCTGCCTTGCGAAAGTTTTGCGGAACAAATGGAGACGCCTTGTTGCTTTCTGGCATGCGCTGTCATTATATTGCATATTTTGACGGTAATCGCGAAATGACAACACACCGTTCGCACTAAATCAACAAAACTAATTCCAGAAGTGAATAACAACAAAATAATCCTTTAATGGCGGAAATAATAATTATTTAGAACAGAAAATGTGAACAATTCGAGCCATGCCAATGTTTTTTTTATAAATTATTATGATGATTGTACAGCTCATTTGAATGGAAATTATCATGAGAATGTGACGCGTTTTAGCTACAAATTTTGTGACATTTTGAAGAAGAGTCATAAATGGATTAATGAATTAGTGTATTATTTATTTTATTTATTTAAGAGCGAAATTAGATTTGAAAGTGTGGTTTTTAAATAAAAGAGAACGTGGAACGTTCTGTTCGTGGAATTTATTTTTTTACTTTACAAAAAAAAAAAATAAAATAATAATTAATTAAATAAATTGAATTAAAAAAAAAATAATAAATGAATTCATGAAAAGTATCAAACACAGCAATAAATTTTACACTCAATTTTTTTTAAATAAATTTCATTGTTTTGTTTCTTTCAATTATTAAAAAGATTTTTGAAAATCAAAAAAAAAATTGTAAAATTATTTAAAATAATTTCAAAAATTATTAAAATATAAAAAATTTTAAAAATTAAATTTTCTTTAATATAAAATTATTTTTATATCATTAAGTGTCTCCTAAAAACAATTCTCATAGGTAGAACGAGACTTACTTTAATGGTTAAAATATATATTTTTCATTTTTTATTTAAGTGAAAATTATTATAAAAACTTCTAAAAATTAAAGTATTTAAAATAAATCACTTTTAAATCACACTTTAACACATTGAAAGCTCACATCAATAAATAATACTACAAATAATTTAATGCACTATATTAACCTCATTATTCATTTTTCAACGAGCCACTTTTCATGTGAGACAACTCTCATGTTAATAAATTATTACCGAAAAAAAACTTTTTCACTAAAATATAATTTTTTATTAAATTTAACTCTTTGACGTGATTTTTGGTCACACAAACCAATTATTTTTAGGGCAAAACTAAAAAAAATGACCCAAATTTATTTTTTAATTGAAATAGTTTTTACTTCAATTTCACTCGAATTTCACTGTAACTAAAAAAAAAACAATTTCAATTCACTTTAACAATTTCCTTAACATGGAAAGCAATTTTCATTAAATTAAATTATTTAATCCAAGTCCTCTTTCGTACATTGTTTCAGAAGAAGAAAAAACCTACTGTTGCATTTTTTTCTCGTTCACTGAAGAAGAAACACTTGAAAGGAGAGAAAAATCTATTACATGACGTTCATCACGAAATCTTTTACCGTTGAGTATGTTTGTTTTTTTTTCCGCACCTTCTTACTCTTGTTAGCAAATTCTTGAAGGGTTCTTCAATGACTTCACATACTCCGGAGCAATGATAATTCTGAATTATCCTTATGACGATGGCATCTTCTAATGCACAAATATTTATAAAAAGACAAAAGTGAAGAAGGAAAAAGTGTCACAAGCAACACACAACCCTTTAATATACTAAAGTACAAGCGTGTTCACATTCCTCTTCACTTACTCACTCAATTCGAGCAACTGCATTAATATTTAACAGTCAAGCGCATAATGTGCATTGTTGCAATTTGCTGGAAACAGCAAGCAACACTTTGTCTCGCAGCTGAACATGAGAAAGGTGTTGTTGAAAAATAGTTGTCTTAAAGTCTCCTGAGGAGAAAAAGATGAAAAAAGAAGAAGAAACGAGAAAAAGTTAGTTTTGAAAGGAACATTTGACTCTATCGCTTTTTTATAGAATTGCGTTTTTTGTTAAATTTTCACTTTTTCTTACTCCTCAGCTCAAAACGAATATTTTAATTTCGAACTCCTTATTTGCTCCTAACTTACCTGTTTACAATTTTGTACTCCTCAAACAAATTATTCGCTTCTAAAACTGATCACAAAAGTTTTTCTATCAAGAATTTCTCATTTTAGTACTACTCTTTTAATAATTTCATTCTCCTCATCAAAAATTTACTTCATCAAAAATTTTTTGTTAATATTTTCCTCACTTCTCATTTTCTTGCTCCTCATTACATAATTTTTCGATAAAAAAATTAACATTTCACATTTTCGTACTCCTCAATTCACAATTTCATACTTTTGAAGAACTATTGAGCTCAAGTTTATTCAAGTTAACCTAGAAAGCCATTGTACAAAAAAAATAAAAAAAAAACATTTTTGTACACCTCGTTTTACAAATTTTTACTCCTCATGAAATAAATTCCTAAAATTTCACTTTTTTGTACTCCTCATTTTTAAAAATTCGTAAGAAGAGCCCAATTTGAGTTTTTTTTCTTCGAAATGCGGTAAAAAAATAATAGAAACAAGCACTAACAATGAAAAGGTACACATAATGTGTGTCTTTCTTAGCTAAGCACTTGAATCATGTTCATTTTTAAAAGTGTAGCACACAATTATGGGACAAAAAAAATAACGAAACGATACGAGAAACAAATGCTCGACAAGTCATAACATGACTTTTTTATACTCGGTACGTGTCGTTTTTGGTGATTGTATCTCGTTAAGTCAAGGCATTGTTTTTTCCTTATTTTGTTAATTTTTCAAACGATTTTCATCTCATCGAAACTTAAAAAAAAAAAAATTTAAATCCTGATCGATCGCAGCAATTTCTTGTCTCATTATGTGCTAAATTGGAAACTGTCAACAAATTTGTTTTCTTATAATTTTAAGCGTTTTAAATGAAAAGGACTCCAAAAAATGTAACCTATTTGAAGTAAAATATAAAATCGATAAGTGAAAATTGATTTCATATCGCATTCATATCGCGTGAACTTTTGAGGCAAATACGATGAAAATAATTTAGATATCTCTCTGTGGATTGTGCGGCGTGACGCTATTGCTAGTTGCTACAATTGTTCGCTACAAAATCGATAAACCTACAATTTTCGTTGAATTATTTATGTTTTGTTGTAACGTGGTACTCTCGAATTGGTAGAAATGTCTTGTTGACAGCCAAAATTTCTATTATTACTTGAAATATGTTTTAGCTGTTTTATTCAGTAAAATACAATAGTGATAAAAGTTGTATAGTAATTTTGGATTTTTCGCGAAATAAATATTGCGTAGTTTTTGTTGTCAAGTTTTCGTTTTTATTTTATTTTTTCATCCGAAATATTTTTTTTTAATTTCAAATCTTTGGTCATTTTTTTATTTTTTATTCGTTTTTTATAGCAAAAAAATAAAAAATTACAATGATTTTAATAAAAATGCCATAAAATTTAATATTTTATTTTATTAAATAATTTAAGTCTTAATAAGGAATAATTTTCTGGAAATTTATTTTACAAAAAATAAATTCAATTTATTATAGACTTAATTTAAAAAAATTATGAATAAAATAAAAAAAAATAATTTTAAAAAAATTTAAATAATAAAATTTTATTTAAGAAAAAAAAAAATAAATTAATTCTGGGATTAAAATAAATTATTTTAATGATTAATTTTCATTTTGTTTAAGAAAAAACTAAATTTTCAGCTTTAAATCCAAATTTAAAAAAATAAAGTACGACAAAATACCCTAAAAGTCATGAGCATGTCAAAAGGACATCATCAACTTTATAATCGCCAGAGTGAAAATTTCAGCCACATCGTCAACAAAAAAAAAATTCGTTCATTGTTGTCTGGTCATCAAACAAAAAAAAACATATGACACAGAATGTTTAAGTTTTTAGCGGCTTATGAAAGTTTTGACATCCATTGTGAACTTGTGTCATTTTCTGTCATGGAAATATATTTTTGTCATCGTCAAATAATTTTTTAAAGCTTCTTAGTGACTTTTAGCTCATTTTTTTCTCGATTTTTTCATCAAAAAAATTAAAAAAAAAAATATAAAATAATTATTAAAATAAAAATAAATAAATAAATATAATATTAAATTAAAAAAAATAATTTAATTAAAATAAAAATTAAAAAATTAAAAATAATAATTAAATTAATTAACTGATTAATTAAATTAATTAAAAAATTAAATAAATAAAATTAAAAAAAAATTTTTTTTTTAAATACGCTCACGTAATTCTTTTGATAATTTTTTTGAACACTAAACTTCGTTATTATTTGTCAATGGAAATTTTTTTCTAATTAACACTTTTACGCCTTTCTTAGAAACTAATCTCGAACTAATCTGAGACGTTGAGAAAGAAAGAACATGTTAATCTCATTAATTATAACAAAAGTAATTTTTTAATGGAGTTTAGAACAATTCGTGATGTCTTAATTAGATCACCTTTGATTACCAATTATGTATCGCTTTTCACACCTTTCATGCAAAAAAACATTTTTTCTTCAGTTTTTGTTCGTTTCTCGTGCTGTAAAGTCGTCAAAAATGTTTCTTTCGTCATTCAAGTTAATTTTATTTTTCTTAACTTTTTTTCGTTTCGCGAACGCTTTCGTGTATTTCCCGGGCGGTGCTGCTGGAATGCTCTTCGCTGTTGCCATTCCGCTCGACTTGCCCAAATATTACAACGTTTTCATGTCGTACAATTTTGAGGCGAATTACCGCGTTCCAACGATGGTCACAGATTTCACCAAAGGACCAACTTTGCTGCATCGTGTGAGGCGTGACGGCACCAAATGTGTGCAAAAAGTTAATGGAGACACGTTAAAAAGCATGTGGCAAGATCCGTCGATCGGAATTGAGGAGGAATGTGAAGCGATAAATGCACCATCGACCGAACCGTTGGTCACACGAAAGAGAATTTATAATTGGATTGAGGAAAAATTGACGTTATACGGATTTGATGGCAAAGCGTGTTTGTTACGAGCGATTTGTGATCATCGGAGTTCGTCTTTTGCGAAAGTTAACGGAATTACGGGAGATATTTTACATATTTTACTGAGGTAATTTGAAGAAATTTTGGTCAAAAAAATTTTTTGTCATTTTTTTCATGAAAAAATTATTTTAAGACAAAAATTTATAAAAAATTTATTAAAAATGAAAAATTACAGTCCCTACAGCTCAAAATTGGAACCAGAAATGGAAATTTATCAAGAAGCCGAGCAAAATGGATACACCGAAAATTGTTCTCAGTACTACAATGCTTGCCAACAAGACTTGTTAGAGCTCATAACACACCAAGAACGATGATTCCAGCAAATATTTGTAAATTTTTTACGAAAAAAAGACAAAATAAATCAAAACTTTTCCTATTTAGTGTCAACTTTTATCCGTGTGACAGATAAAAATTTGCACCATAATTCAATCAGACAGATTTCCTGCCAATTCGTGTTTGCATTGAATGACATTTTATTGAACTTTGATTTTTTTTATTTAAAAAATTTTCTTTTTCCTCCTACACTGGACTGGATAATCTTCCCACATTAAACCCAAACTGACACAGAACGAAAAGTTTTATGATATATTCAATTTTCTCAATTTCTTTATTGGTTCAATGGTAATTTGATGAAATTTGATACAGTTTCAATTCAATTTAAAGTGAAACGAGAGAAAATTGATTTTTTAATAAATGCATTTTAAAAGCAAAAATTTGCTATTTTAAACTGACTGATGTCTGTTGAAGTTAGTCACGTGGTTAAAATTTTTTAAATGTGCACTGAGCGGAGTTTAAAATATTAAGAATGTTCACTGGGATGAAAATTAAGTCTTGGTACTTGATAATTGCTTTTATTTTCACCCCAATGAACATTCTTATTATTTTAAACTCCGCTCAGTGCATATTTAAAAAAATTTAACCACGTGACCTAAAAAAACAAACAGCTTTTGATAAGATTTTGTTTTTTCGAAATTTTTTAAAAATATTTTTTTCTCGATTTTTCAGATTTATAATTCAAAAATTGCTCATTTTAAATATTTTCTTCTAGAAAAATTATAAAAAAAAATATTTTATTTAAAATTTTATCGATTTTAGACAAAATTCTTCAGAAAATGTGCATTAGGATAAATCTTTGAAAATGTGCACTGGGATGAAATTAATACGATGAAATTTAAAAATACGAAAATAAGAAACGAAAAAAATTATTTTAAACTTTGAAAATTATTTCATTTTTTTATTAAAATAATTTTTGCACTAAAATAAAAATTTGAAATGTCTACTGGGATCGAAAATAAAACAAATTCGCTCTGGGAAAAAAATTAAATTTGGAAAGTAAACTCAATCTGAAAATTATTTCATTTAAAAAAAAATATTCTAGGACTGGTTTTATATTTCGGATTGCCGCAAATAATTGTTCCGCCTAAGTGCACTGTGATGAAAAATAACAAAATATTTCGAATTTGCTTTGCTAATTCAAGGTACTTAAATTCTGGGGCAAAATATAACAAAATACGTACTTGGAAAATATTTAAAAATTTAATTTGGAAAATAAGCTCAACTAATATTTTTTTTCGTTTAAAATCATTTTTTGGTCTAACCATATATTTTAAAAATGTTCACTGGGATGACATTTTAAAATGTAAACTGGGATAAAAATTTCTAAAATGTGCATTGGGCTTCAAAAAAACCAAAATGCATCTTTTTTAAATTTTTCTGCCATCAACTTTTTACATTTTTCCTATGTCACTCGTTTTTGCTGCCTATGTTAGCAGTAAAATTTTATCCTAGATCCACGTGACACACTAAAAAATAGTTTGAAAGCAAGCGCTCAATATTATAAGCCCATTAAAACCATTATCTGTAATCACACAACTATAAATTTCCGCTTAATTGCTACCAACTATAACTAACCACACACAAAACCGCACCAATATTTGCATGCGAGGCACAAGTTTTAATTTCTATTATAAGCTGTGTGTGCGTGTCATGTGCCTCTGTTGCTCTAAAAACTAAGCCAAACACGTTTTATTTGCAAAAATAACAAAAAAAATAGTAACTAAAAATTATTATATCTGGATTAAATCCACAATTTTGCCATATGGTCTCCAATTTTCTCGGTTTCTCTCTGTCTCTCGTAGATCCCAAAAATGATAAAACTACGTGCACAAAAACTTTCGGATCCTTTTTGTGTGTGTTTGTTTGCGAACAATAAGTATCGATTTTGGGGCAAGACATTTACTTGATGATGATGATGATGAAATTTTGACCTACCTCTTTTGTCGTTTATTTATTTGTTTTGCTCAGAACAAAAAAAAATAAAAGTTTGAAGTTCAATGTTAATGAATCTCATTTTGAAACAACTTTATCGTCAATAAAAAAATTCATGACTCGACAAATTTTTAGTTCGTGATGCAAAACAAATAAATGTTAACTTTACCGCATGTTAATTTTCGCTGTTTCGTGGTTTTTGGTTAGGCAGAAACAAGGCCATACTTTCCACAATTTTTCGTTTCATGTCAAAATGCAAGCCCGGAGTAGGTAATGATGTAACACAGAAATTCACGTGCACGTGAAGACTTTTTGTGTGCGTTTTCTTTGCATTTATGTAAATTCCGAGCAACATTAATTAAGTTCCATATTTATTATTTTTTTTTTCGTTGGATTTCTGCTTTACATTTTACAAAGTTATTATTTGTGAAAAGTTGTGCAGTACACAAATTATTTGAATGTTTGGTTGGCGGAATGTGGAAGTAATTACTACGAATGCTTTGCGTTGTGTGCTGCCATTTATTTAATGAAAAGGTTAGAAAAGAAAGTAGTAAAATGTGTAATTAGCGGAGCTTTGAAAAGTATTTTAATGTATTTTTAATGGTGAGGTTTATGCATTTCGTGGATTTTTTTTTATTATTTTCGCCTTCGACTTTTCATGATTTTTCTTATTTTTATTAGTTTTTCTATAGAAAACTGCGTGTTTAAATTAGTAAAAAAAATATTAAGTTGTTGGAAAATAAATAAGAAAAGATGAGGTTTTTTGTGGCCCTAGGCTTTTTCCTCCAAAAACGTGATATTTTTGACTAAATAAATGAAGTCTTTATTAGACGTATTAATAATAATAAAAAAATAGAAATTCCTTAAAATTAAAAATTTATTTTTAGTTTGAATTAGCGAAAAAGCGATTTTCAAATTTTTTACGTTAATTTTTTTAATTGACATTTATGAATTTTTTAATAAACATAATATTTATTAATTATTAAAATTTATTTGTAAATTTTTTAAATAAAAAAATCTCAAATGGGAAAACTAATTAATTAATTTTTTTTAATTTTTAAACATTTTTCTTTTTTTAAGAAACAAAAAAAATAATACCTAAAATAAAAAAAAAATTAAAAAATAATTAATTAAAAAAAAATAAATTTAAAAAAAATAAATGAATAAAAAATAAAATAAAATAAATATAAATATAAATAAAAATAAATAAATAAGAAAAAACAAAAAAAAAATAATAAAATAAATAAATAAATAATAAAATAATAAAAATATAAATAAAAAAAAATAAAAAATTTACGATTTTTTTTTTAAATTTTAATTGGTAATTTATTAGAATATGAATATTTTTACTTACAAAAAATAATTTATTAATAAAATTAATTTATAATATATGTGCATTTTTTGAAAAAAAAAATTAAATTAAAAATTTATTTGAAAATTTTAAATTATATAAAAATAATAATAAATATATTAAAATAAATATTAAATAAATAATTCAAATATTAAATAAAAAATTAAAAAAAAATTTACATATAATTAATTAAAAATAATTTAATTTAATTAATAAATTTTAATAATTAATTGCGATTTTCGAATTAATTATATTTCTTTATTTTTTACTTAAAAAAGCATTAAAATTTAAATTTTTTAAAATAAAAACTGACGAAAAAAATCAATCAATAAAATTATTTTATTTATCTCCAACAAAAAAAAATGTCAAAAAAATAAACAAACTTCACTAAAGAAAAAAAAATTCCCGCCGTTTTTTGCTTGTCTCGTCATCTCGTCTCGTTCACATTGAATGAACATTAATTTTCCATCTCATTTATCAAACAAAAATAAAACTTGACGCCTAACTAATCCAAATATACTGAAGCAAAAAAAAGAAAAATTCACTTCGACATCAGACAAAATCTCCTTTGACATCCACTACAGATCGACTGTTTATTATACATTTTTTATAGATTCAAGCTTAGTGGGCTGTTAAGTTGATTTTAGGTCATTCAATTTTATTATTTGTTTCTTTTTTCTGTATTTTTGTCACAACTCTCCGTTATCAATTGACTCGCCTCGAATTTTTTTTTCGATGTAAGTCATGAATGAAAGACGAGTAAAAATGAAAAAAATGTTAAAAAAGAATAACGATAAAATTTATTTATTTAAGAAAAGTTCTTCTTCTTCTTTATTTTATGTCATTCCATTGATATGAATCAGTTTTTTATGAGTTTTCTCGTCGGTTTGGAAAAGTTTTTTTTTGCTTTTATTTTTGACCCAATTGATGATTTTCTCTTTTGTTGTTCTCGAAACACAAAGACACAAAAGTGATTTGGATACCGATCGACATTGGCCTTGAAATTAAATGAACACACACACGTGACATGACATAAGGGTTCGCATTTCTGGCAGCTACCAAAAATTTATTCTTTATTTTTTTCCTGATTTTCTCCGCTCTTCTCGTGTTTCTTCATTTTTTTTATCGTCTAGTTTTTGTTTTCAACATCAATTTATATTATTATTATTATTATTCCTCGTCGTTTTTTTAGAGCACCGCTCACAAAATTCACATAAGACACACTCTAATGTGCGATTCGAAACACAAAAAAAAAATCGCATAATAGACTTTGTGGCGTTGTTGGAGTATCTCGTGTTTCTCTTGTATTTATTTTTGGTACGAAATGAATGGATTTGTTGAATATATCGACTGCTTAGCTAGAATGTGTTGGGCGTGTGTGGTTATGCTTTAGGCGCTTTGCTTATGTAAAATTCCGCACAGCCGGATTTTGATACATTTTTTTTATGGATAAAAACAGAGGAAAAAATTACATGACAAGATTTTTTTTATTCTGTCTGTTCTTTTATTTTATTCGCTTAAATAGGCTTTTTGATGTTTTTTTTTTCAGGAAAAATTTATTTGAAGTGTTTTTTTGGTTGGAAAAACTTTGTTAAGTAGGCTGAAGCGAAGAGAGAAAATGTTTCATTTTTGAATATTTTTTCATAAATTTATCATTATTTTAGTTTAAATTGGCTATAATTTTTTATTTATTAAATTTAAAGAATAAAAAAATATATTTTTTTTATTATAATTTTTATTTATTTAATTAAATATTTAAATAAATAATTTATTTTAAAAAAATAATTTAATTAAATTTACTAAATTAATTTTATTTTATTTTATTGGAATTTAAAATTATTTTTTTTTAAATCATTTTTTTAAATATTTATAATATTTAAATTATTCTATTTGCCAACAATTTATTTTTTTAATTTAATTTTTCAAAAATTAATAAAAATTAATTTTTAAAAATTAATTTTATTTTATTAAAATTTTAAATTTATTTTATTTAAATAAATAAAAAGAAATAAATTATTCAATTTATTATTGAAAAAATATAAAAATAAATTTAAATAAAAAAAATGTTAAAAATTAATAAAGGTTTAAAATTTAAAGATATAAATTGGAAATAATAATTTTAATTTTTGAAAAATATTTTTAATTAAATTAAATTTTGTTTGAAATAATTCAAAATGATTTAAAATTTTAAATGAGTGAAAAAATCATTTTTTTAAATTAAATTATTATTTATTTTAAATAATTTATTTATTTATTTAATTAAATTAAATTATTTAATTAATCATTTTAAATTAAAAATTATTTTAATTAATTTAAAATTAAATTTTATTTAATTGAAAATAAAAAAAAATTATTTAAACATAAATAAATATTTTAATTATTTTTTAAACAATTTATAAAAATTAAATTAAATTCTGAAATTTGAAATTTTTTCTGAATAAAATCGAAAACATTTTCACAAATTAAGTCTACCTAAAAAAATAAATGTAATAATTTGGCAATTTTTTCTCTGTTTCATTTTTTTGTTGCTCCAAAAAGGTCAAGTGTATCGATTTTTGCTTGTATCACACTAAAAAATTGTTTATTTTCAGCATCACATCATTTCTTAACCAACCAACCGAAGCCAAGCCAAGCCAAACTTTGTCGAGTGCTGTTAAGATCCTTAACTCTATTTATTTATTTCTCACGAAAGATGCTTCAACAGACGACAAGAAGCAGCAAAAACTTTTACTTAATTATCATAAGTGCCCGAAACTTTTTTTTGTCTGTTGGAAAAAGTAACTTTTCTTGCGTGTGAAAACTTTTCCCTTCTTCCGCAACTTTTTTTTTCTTGATTACATTGTAAATTGTAACGAGCAAACTCGTTTCGTAATAATAATAATTTACACAAGAAAATTATTAAAATGTGTCCACACAGTTTTAATTACGCCGCAGAATTTTGTTTGAATAGCGAAAGAGCGACGGAAGGGGGGAGAGAAAAATGGTTTCTAATTAGAAAGGTAATTAAATGATGAAGATGCAAAAAAAATCTGCAAGAGATTTCATTTTGTTTGTAATTGAAGTGCATTTCATTTAATTTTTTTTTATTTGAATAGGATAATTAAGAAAGAAGTTCGTAGTAAAAAAAATTACTTTTCAACCATTAAAAAAAAATTTAACGCAGCAAAAAAGGATAATTTTTACGCCAACCTACGTCATCGTGTCACTTTTTTCTAGCAATTCTTGGAAAAACAGTAAAACTTTTTTCTCCAGTGGGACGTGAAAAGTCCCTTTGATGCTTATTCATGCGACTTTTAACGAGCGTCAAATAACAGAATGACATCATTTTAGCAGCTATGAAGCTTTTGTGTTACTTGTGAATACAAATTTATCAGGTTTCAGACGGAAGCATAGTAAAATTAAATGAACGTCACTTATTTACAGTGACAAGTTTAATCGGATCGATGGATGGAGTTACTATTAAAATTGTAAGAGGTTTTAATTTCTGTGTGGAGACAAAAAGAGTAAATTTTTAAATTTTAGTTGAACTTTTTTAAAAATATAAAAAATTAGTATAAATATTAAAATAAATTTTTAAATATTTTTTTTAATTAAACAATTTTTATTTTTATTATTTCATTAAATAATTTTTTTTTTTAATTAATTAATTAATTTAATTAATTAATAAAATTAATTTTTTAATTTATTTGATTTAAAATTAAATTATTTTAAATTAAGCAATTAATTGAAAATTTAAATTTAAATTTTTAAAATTTAATATAAGTGGTATTTTTTGAAGTTCTTAGATATTTTCAAATATGAAAAATAATTCTTATATATTAAATTTTAATAAAAAAAAAACACTTTTTGTGATATTTCAAATAAAAAAAATATATTTAATAATTTTTTATAAGAGCAATTTTTTTTAAAATTATTTTTCTAAATGTAGGATTTTATTGAATTTTAATTAATATTTTTGTCTTTAAATTTTTAAAATTTTTTTCTTCAAATTTTTTATGAAATTTTTATGAATTTTTTTCTTATGAAAAATTTTAAAAATTTTTAAAAAAATTAAAAAAAATAAAATTTCATAAAAAAAAATATTTTTTTCACTTAAATTCATATTTTTTTTATTTCATAATAAAAATTTATTTAAAATTATTTTTTCTGAATAATACCTTTTAAAAATACTTTAATAAAATTTTTTCCACTTATTTTGGCACTTGAGAATGCCATTTGCAGCATTTTCACTCCCACAACTACTGCATAACGATTATTTTGTAATGAAAAGCAAAAATAAAATAAAATCGAAGTCTAAATTAAATCACACTTCATTTGTCTCTGCACTGCATGCCCCACACCCGACTTTTATTCCGATCTAATTGAATTGCATTGACTCACAAACACTCGAACAGGGCAAAAGTTCATGCAAATGATGCAAAATATTTTTCGGTTTTAAATCATGGAGTATCAATGCACCAGAAAATTGCAGTTAATTGAGTGTGAATGAATAATTAGATAATGACAAAAAGTCGAGTTTTATTTAAAATAGAAGAAAAATCTTCTCAAATCGAAATAAAAATGACTGAATGAATGGAAATTTGATTTCCTCCTTTTTTTTTGCTGCGCTTTTTTTTTGTTGAATGTTCATTTAAAGCTGAATCGAATGCAAATATTTCTCCCGGAGGTGCAATTGAATTTTATGATTTCTATTATTTTCGTATCTTGCCGTTCTCGGACGTTCATTTGTGACTGCAGCAGACTGAAAAACTGACATATGGAATGTTTTCACCGAAAGAACCACAAATTTAATCGAAATGATTTACTTAATTATTTATGCGGCGAGGAGCGGTGCGTCTGTGTGGCACTATGTGAAATATAATCAATATAACGACTAGCAGTTATCTTTTGGCTAGGCGGTTGCTTGTGTATGTGTTTGACTCGGAAAATGAGTATAAAACATGAATTTTTGTTTGGAGCTATTAAAAATGTATTGTGCTCGAAGGATGGATGGATGGGTTGGTTGGTTGCGTTGTTCTGACGATATTTTTGTGGGTTTTACATAAAAAATATAAAAAAATATAATTTAAAAAAATTTTGAAACTAAAAAAAAATTCGATTTTTAACAATTTTTGACAAAAACTTCAATTTTATTTATTTTTATTTTGAAAAAAAAAATTATTTAATTAATTTTATTTAATTTTTTTTAAATTCATTTAAATAAATTAAACCATTTTATTTAGTTTCAAATTTTGAATTATTTTGATATAAAATAATTTAATAATTATTAAATCAATTAAATTAATAAACCTTTTTATTTTGAAATAAAAAAAAAATAAATTTGAAATAAAAAATTAAACTTTAACATTTTTTTCAACATTAAAATTAAATTCTTGAATTTAAATATTTTTTTGAGAATTTTTTGACATTTAATGTTTTTTTTTAAAGATTTAATAATTAAATTTGAGAAAATTTTTACTCTTTTTTTTAAAGAAAATCAATTCGCAAGAAAATTAAACAAAACTTTGAAGAATACTAAAAATTAAAGTTTTACAAAATTTTTTCCAATTTTCCACTTTTCTATATTTATTTCGAAATCCAACAAAAATGAAAATATTTTTAAAAATAATTTTAAATAAAGAGTTTTTGCCATCTAACTAAAAAAAAAGATTTTTATTGATTTTAATCGAATTTGTTTTAGGAAGATTAGGAGATTCTGTGATATTTTTTAATTAAAATATAATTTTGAAATTATTTTTACTAAATAAAAATAATTTTAATTAATTATAAAAACTAATTTTTAAATTTTTTTTTATTTTTTAATTATTATTTTTTTTTTCTTTTTTTAAAAAAATAATTATTTTCTTTATTTTTTTGTAAAAAAAATTAATAAATATTTTTTTTTTCTAAAATAATTTTTTCCTTTCATTAAAATTTATATTTTTTGTTCGATGAAAAAAATAAAAAAAAAATAAAATAAAAATTTAAATAAAATAAAAAAATAAATAAATAATTAATTAAATTAATAAATTAATTTATTTTTCAAAAAATTCAATGAGATAAAAAAAATAAAAAAAATTAAATTATAAAATAATTAAAAAATTTTAATTTTTAATTTTTTTTTCAATTTAAAATTTTTAATATTCCTAATAAGTAATAAAGATTTTCATCTTAAAGAGTAGAATTAGCGAAAATTCAACTAATTTTTCACATAAAAATTATTTTTACTTCCAAAATTATAAAAATTACGCTCTAAAAACTTTCGCAATAAAAACACCTCTTAAGTAAAATATTAAATTATTATCTTCATTTTTAGCTCACAGAGCAATAAAAACAAAAAAAAAGGAAAAAATGGGAAAAAAAGAAATAAAAGATTCATCAAATTCGGATTATTCGCTGACGGAAAGTGCGCCACGTGTAACCTTTTTTTTTTCGAGTAAGATATCAATTGAACGTGCGAATTTCTTATTTTTTTCGCGTCGGATTACCGAGATGATAATCAAAATTATCTCATTTACTTTAAAAGGTGATAAATCGCATTCACACCGAAACCGCTTCAATCTGGCTGCAATATTTGCCCTCATTTAAAAAACAATTATCTGACAAGTTACTTGCAAAAACAAACAGTTTTTCAATAAAAATAAACAGAAAAAATATTACAACGCGCGTCAAATGTCAGTTACATATTTTCTATTTATTTTCCAATTAAAACCTCGGTCTCTCTCGTTCGCTGTGAGTCAGTTATGAAAATATTTGAAGATGTTCAAATAAAAGTTTTTTTTTGTGCGACGTGCGGTTATCGCAGCCTCATGCGAACATGGAAAGTGCACACAAACCAACCATAATTCAATCAATGTCAGTGGAGCAGACACATTGTTCAAGCACATACGCATGAAAAATAAACAGCGCGATATCAAAATAAATAAATAAATCGAGCGTTTCTCTATTTTTTTTTTTTTTTTTTTGCAAAAATTTATTCAACCAGGAAATGCTGGTTTTCGTCAAGGCATCTCGTTGCACTCTCAGGTGTCTCGTAGATTAAAAAAAGCAAAAAATTGATATTTACCAGACGATGTCGAGACCGAATTTCGCATTGTTGTCATCGCAATTGAGCTGATTTCCGATTCGCCGCTGGGCGACCACATCTTCACCGATTTCAATTTGCCCAAAATCTTGAGAAATTATAAAAAAATATTTTTTTTTCTTGGTTTTTCGTTAAATGCCAACAACTACGACAACGACGTTAGATAGTATCTGCATGTCACGTCGCGTTTCTGGTTACACTGCGATACAGGTAGATTTTGTACGATTTTTTGTTTGTTTTATTATTATTTTGTAAAGTGATTCGCGAAATTATTTTAATCCTATTCCATCACTCTGCACATGATAAATTTATAAAGATGAGAGTTTTTGTCAAGTGACAACGTAAAAGTTTTTTTTTGTTGATTTTTGCAGCAACAATTTTAATTCGTTTATTTTAGTTTAGGCTCTTTTTGGAGTTTTTTCTTGTTTTTTGTTATTTGAACTCATAATTGCAAGTTGTGCGTCTGAGCTGAGGGAGAAAATTTTAATTTTTTGATGCGTTTATTATTTGTCTTTTAAATTTTTCTATTATTTTTAAATTTCGCGCTAATTGTCGACTTTTTATTTTTTTTTATTTTATTTATAATTTTTTCATAATTGATTTTTGATTTTTTTTTAAATTTAATTTTTTAATGATTTTTTTAATTTTTTAAGTATTAAAATTAATTAATTAATAATTTATTTTTTTTAAATTTAATTTTAAAATTTAATTTATTTTTAAATATTTTAAAGACAAAAATTATAAATATTAAAATTAATTAATTATTAAAATTTTATTATTTTTTTTTTTTTAAAATTTATTTTTAAAAAATAATTTATAAAAATCAAAAACACAAGATAAAAAACGTTTTTAAAACTAATTTATTTTTTAATAATAAATATATTTTAGAATTATTTTTTAATTTTAATTTTTTTTTATTTTTAAACAAATTTAAATCTTTTATTTAAAAATTTTATTTATTTAAAAAGTTTTATTTATAATTAAATTATTTTTTAAAAATAAATTTTAATGAGAAATTATTAAAATTTTAATAATTAATTAATTTTAATTTAACTTAATGTCTTTAAATTAATTTAAAAATTTTTAATTATTAATATTTTTTTATAAAGAAATTTAAAAAAAAAATAAATTAAAAAAAAAATTAAAAATAACAAGACGCCTCCATTAAAGAAAAATTCTTAAGTTTTTTTTACAAAAAATAAAATAAATTATCATACACATAATAAAAAAATTCACTCATATCAAAATTTCAATCAAATTAATTTTAAAAACTCTTCTAATAAAGAAAAAAACTTTTTTTCCCTCAACTTTAGTGCAAATAAAAACATTTTAAAAACTACAATTTAATAAAGAAAAAAACCATTCGACGAAAGAAAAACTAACTTTTCATAATAAAAATAACAATAATAATAATTTATGATCGCGTCTAAGATAATATTTGTATGTAACTTTAAACTTTATTTTCATATTTTTGCAACTTATTCAATTTTATTTCTTTTTTAGTTTTTTTTTCTGCTTTGACATGCCACCGTTTTCTCACACAGCAAGAAGAAATATTTTTTTAAAGGTGTGATTATCACGCGATTTTGTGGCACAAACTGCTGGTTTTATTTTAAATTTATGGCGCAACTAAAAATTTTTGTAAAAATATTTTTTTTTACGTTTTAATTATTTAATTTTTTTTTTCGTCTGAGATTTAATTTTTTTAATTATTTTAGAACAATTAACACCATTAAAAGAAAACAAAAGTCGACAATTAGCGGTTTCTATTTAAAATAAAATTTTTTAACACTTCAGTTAACCTTTTTTTTATTTATAATTTTTTTTTATAAATTTTTATTTCGTCGCGCCGCAAAAAATTGTTGTTTCACAGTTGAAACCTAAACAAACACTGACCGCTTCGTTCGTCGTCTCTAGGATACGACAGCTCGAAAAATGTTTTTGCGGCGGGGGGGAAATGTATTTTCCCCTTAATTTTATATCCTGCTTCCTACTTGGAAGTACGACGTACACTTTTGAAGTTTTTTTTTGTATATTTCACATTTAGCACTTATACAATACAAATTTATATGAAGTGATTTTCTTATGATATAGACACGCAAAATTGACTAAATTGTTGTGATAATTGCAGGAATTTTCCGCGAAAACGAATCTTTTTGACAGAACTGGGTCTCCTAGTCTACGTACGAAGGAAGGAGTTGCGGATGGAAAAAAACTTAAAACTTTTTGTCGGGTGAAAAGTTTTGGATTTTTGTGTCAAAAAATATGAGAAACGAGAAAAAATACGTCCGACGAGCACGAGAGTTTTCGGGCAACTGAATGAAAATTCAACTGACGACGGCAACGGGGATGCGAAAAGATAGAGATAGGGGAATCGCAGCTGTTTTTTGCTGTGTTGCACGATATTTTGTATATGAGGCGAGGCAGTAATGTGTACCGCTCGTAAAATGCGATTAAAACACACGTCAGGTGAATTTGAATTCTTGTGCATCCTTTGTGTGCACGAGGCACAGTGGGCTGGATGCAATTTGATTTAAGCTTAAATTTTAGTTAAAAATCTACAATAATTTGAATAAAAAAGCATTTGACTTATGCTTTTGCTCAAGAATGTCAATTTTTCGGAAAATTATAATTTTTTAATACTTTTTCTAAGAAAAAATCAAAAAAAAAATTGTTTTAAATTTAATTTTTTACCAAAAAGTTTTAATTAAAAAAATATTTTTTAAATTATTTTTTTTTTATATTTTTCATTTTCAGATTTTTTTTAACTTTCAATATTTATTCCATAGTTTTTCCTTAAAAATTTTTATCAAATTTTTGACATATTTTAAATTTCTCAAAAACAAAATATACGCACAGTGGGCCTAAAATGAAAAAAAATAAACTTCAAAAATTTAAATTAGAAAAATCTTGAATTTTTCTTTTGTTTTTTGGCAATTTTGCTCCATTTTTGGACCATTATGCATTAATAATTTGTGTAGAAAAATTTTAAAAAAATTTGTACTCTTAAATTAACCTTAATTTATTTTTACCATTTTCTATCTGGACAGCAAAAAATTTAAAGTCAGAACTTTTTGATTTTTTACTAAAATTAAAAAAATATTTTAAAAAAAATAAATAAAATTAAATAAAAAAATTAATTAAAGAAATGTCAAATTTTGCTCAAAAAGACAAAAAATAATTCACTAAACTTTAAGTAAATAATAAAAAAAAAAATCTAAAAATTTTGTCGATTTACTCATAAAATTGGGTCTCAAATATTTTAAATTTTATTAATAATTTTTTAATTTATTTAATAATTTAATTATTAATTTAACTTTTGCTCTGAAAAATGTATGTTTTTCATTTTTGCCCACTGTGCGACTCTCCAAAACAATTTTTTGTTTCGTATGCACCACAAAAGATAATTTTGTTGCATCAATTAACTAATTTTTTTTGTTGTTTTTCGGTTAGTTGAACATATGCTGCAATGCAATTTATTTTTTTAATTCAATTTTTTTTATTTTTTTTAAGTTAGCGCGTGTCTGGCAGACAGAAAAAACTATAAATCGATCACGAAAGTAGTTCCTCATCACTTAAATTGCAAAAAAAAAAAACTAAAGATAAATAAACAAATTAAATTGCATCGACTTGCATCTCGTCTGTTTTTCCTCAAGTGGTTCCGTTTAATTATTCAATAAAATTATTATTGCGAATATCTCGCATCTGTTCTCAACTGCTTCATTTCTCAGTCAGATGTTGTTTTTTTTTTTTTTTTTTGCATGGATTCATATACAAAACAGACAATCTTCGCCAATTTCTCCGCCAAGCACTTGCCATGCGCCATTTCATTGTTTGCGTGTTTCCCCTTGCAGCGTCTTTTTTCCGGTGTTTGCCGTGTAAAACAAGCGTTCCAGTAAGTCTCTTCTTCTTTTTTTTATTTGACGTACGGGAATTTACGAGGCTTACAGGAGAATTATGCCGCGCGCGCGAAGGTGTGCGATGTTAAGATTTGGAACACGCGAATGGCACACGGAGAAGAAATTTCGCAAAAATTATTTTTTTTTGTATGGAAATCGTTGAGGAATTTCTACGAGAAATAGTTTCAGTGGGAAAAAAAATGTTGCTAGTTCATGCAAAAAAAAAAAAACTAGTGAAGCAGAAAGTTTTTAATCCAAAATGTTCTTTTCATGTGTGTGGGTGGTCGAGTTATCAGGCAAAATTAATCAGTGAGGTGTGTGCGATGTTTTGATTAAGCTCTTTTTTTTGTTTGTTTGTTTGTTGTTTTTGTATTTTTTATCAAGGGAAATATTTTTAGAGTGCGTTTTTGCGAAAATGTGACGCAAAAACATATTTTTTTATAAAAAATTTCAAGTTTTGAATACAAATGAATAAATTTGGTGAAAAATCTTATTTTATCTTTATTTGAATACAAGAAAATTTCTTGAAATTCCCTAAAGGACGATAAATCTTTGTTTTTGTTTGTATAAAATTTAATCGATGAACCATGAAATTGTTTTCTATTAAACATGGCAGACAAAAATAGATTAAAATCGTAGTAAAATCCAAGTAAAATTGATTATTTTTCAATTTTTATTTTTTTTTAATTCAAGATTTTTTTTTAAATTTATGTGGCTTTAAGGATCCGAAAAAAATCTGAAACAATTAAAGTTTAAATAAAAATCAGAAAAAATCTTTCAATTTTTGTTTTTTTTTTAAATTTTTAAATTTTATTTTATTTAAATAGGACGTTGTACCCCCTGATCTGCAGACGCTCCAAGTTGAATCACGACAACAAATTGCTGATTTACAAGACTGCAATACGACCGATTTTCACGTATGCCTCCGCGGTGTACAGGAACATGGCTGAAATGCACAAAAAGAAACTGCAAGTTATGCAAAATAAGCTCCTCCGCATGATATACGATGCCCCATGGTACACGCGAAACGATGACCTCCATCAAAAAGCAACAATTGAAACAATCGGCGCCTTTATTGAAAGGCTGCATGAGAGATTCGCGGCTACTTTGCCGCCTTTTTGACCCCCCCCCCCTCCCCTTCTTACCCCCCAAAAAACTCACGTGTGTGAAGAAATTCAAGCAAAATGAATTGAAAAAGAAGAAAAAGCAAGAAATGTAGAGAAAAAGCTTCGGCTAGGGCTCGGTTCCAGTAAAGTTAATGTGATGTATTTTATTGTAAAAAAGAATTGGAAATAAAGAGAAGTTTTATATATATATTTTATTTAAATTGAATTTTATTTGCCATGTAAAGACATTCAAAATTAAAGAATATTACAAAAATTTTTAAATAAATTTTAATAAAAATTTTGCAACAAAAATTGTTTAATTTTATAGATTTAAAAAATATTAAAATAACAAATGAAATTTTGCTAAAATTCCAAAAATTATTTTTAAAAAAATTTGGTCAACTTTTATATTAAATTTTTGTTAAAACAGTTAAATAATATTTTTTATGGAAATAGTTCTCCATGGTTTCAAAAAATTTAATTTTAATTAATTTACGCTTTTTGATCATTTTTTCAATTTTAAATTTTATTTATTTATTTTTTCAGTTTCCATTTTAATTTAATTTATTTTTTAAATTAATTTATTTTATTTTTTTTTCAATTTTAACATCAATGTATGTGACCTGAGTGGGTCACAAACATTTTTGGGGCATTTTATTTTTTTAATTAATTTTCTTTAAACTTATTTTATTAATTTTCCAGAAAAGTCAATGTGATATATACCTAAAATTTAAATAAAAAATTTCATTTTTTTTTTAAATAAATATCTAAATTTTTTTTCATCATTAAGATAATTTTATTTTATTTTTTTAATTTCAATATTAATTCAAATAATTTTTTCAAAGTATCAAGGAATCACATTTTGCCATTTTTTTCGCTTTTTGAACTAAAATTTATTAGACCAAGTCATTTTGTAAAATATTTAATCAAAAAAAAACTTTTTTCTTTAATTTCGTTAAATGTTTGAAATTTTTTATAAAAGTCTTCATAAAAATTTTTTAAAATAAATTTTACAAATAAATTCAAAACTCATAAAAAAATTCCTTCTAAAAAAATTTTTTTTCCAACTACCAACTTTTCCTTTGACCTATTTCAGTACAATTTGTCAAACACCCACCCCAAGATAAACAACAACGAAAACTACCAAACCCACATTTTAACCTTTGAACTTTTTTTCACTGCAATCACAACCACTCATTTTGTACAACAATTACTTCAACATTCCTATCGGGCGAAAATCTCATGGGCGAAACACTCAAATAGAGCCATTGTTGTTAATTAATTAACACGCACACCATAATTTGACATTTTTTTTTCGCGAGCACTATTATTTCATCATAGCTCCTTATTATCGAACCTATTTTCTCGTGCTTTTATTATCATGTGATTATTATATCAAAAATTTTTTTCAAGTTTGAAAAATTGGAACAAATTGATGGCAAAACTTTTTTTTTGCTTGTCATAAACGGTTATGATGCTACGTTCGTAAATATTTGAAAATTAAATTTATGTGAAAAAGTTAAGTGTTTGATTATTTATCGCCTTTGTCTCTCTCTGAGGGGTTGTGAAACGATTTATTTGGATTTTTTCATTGTTTTTTGCATGCGATCGCAATTAACACACAAAAGGGGGAATTTTATTTTTTTTTCCTGTTACTAAAATTCGATCAAACACTCCCCGTGAACTAAAATAAATTTCCTTCAGAAAAAAACTAAACGACTTTTACCACAACTTCCTACCTGTTGGATTCTCATTTTTGGGCGAATATCAAAAATTTTTCTGTATGAAAATTAACGGAAAAGGAGTAGAATAAATAAAATTGTGGTGATAATAACGAACCGTCGACGTTTTTCTACCTTTGACGCACATTTATTGTTTTATTTTTGGACAAACTGTGTCACGAAATGCAAAAAAAAAAAAAATGTGAGCGACAAGGAAATCAATGCCGTTCGTTGTGGGAATTGATTTTTTTCGTCACTTACCCTTTTCACGGAAAAGTTGCTTGTATTTGCCCAATTCACTTTCGTCGAGCCAATTGTCGATCTGTTCCCATTGATTGGCGCTACTCAGCTCGTAATTGAATAGCTCGCGCCACAAGCAAAGAACCAGCTTGGACATCGATGCGGTGAATAAAAAACTTAAACTTATCGCTACGAGAATTATTCCTACACGATTTGTCATGGTATTTCACTTGATATGTCTTTATTTTTATTAAATTTAATTATTGCTTAATTTTTTTTGGTATTTTTTTCATCAAATACTTTGGAAGAATTATCGGCGGAAGCATTTTTCACGCGGCTTTAATTGACATTGCCTTATCATTGTTCTGCACTGATTTATTTGTAACTCACTTTATTGCTTCATTTTCACATTTGAGCCGTTCTTTGAGTATTACCATGGCTTTTATCCGTTAATTTGGCGTAGAAAATTTTCCTTTTACTCCGATTAAGCAGGAAAATCATACTGAAAATCGCGTTGATAGCACACTCGTTTCGCTAGTATTATTTTTCTTGTTTTGGAAAAGTCGCATAAAACAGCTGAGCAAGTGACAGGGCTGTTCCGTGCGGTTTTCGAAAAAATATTCTATTTAATTTTTTTAATTAATTTTTTTATTTTATTTTTTAATTAAATTAATTTTTTTAAGTAAAAAAAATTTTTTTTCTTTAAAAATTTTTCAAATTAAATCTCCGATTACTCCTTGTCGTGATTATCGAATTTCGCTTAACCTTTTCTACATGAGTGTGTGTTAGTGTACGAATACCGAAAGCAATGTGACGATTGTGGTTTCTACGTGCGTTAGACGGGAACATCTACGAATGAATCTTTAAAAATCGAAAAATTTCGTTAAATTTTATCAAAAATGCGATTTCCGGTAAGATTAGTGATTTAAATATTTTTTTAAAAATTAAGGAAATGTTTGTGGCTAGCGGTGTGATTTTCGGAACGGAATACTGAAGCTCGAAATAGGAATGGAATTATGCGACGTTACTTCGTGTGCACGATATTTCGCGATGTTTTGAATTTGAAGTGAGAGGAAAAGACGTTGGATGAAATTTTATGGTTTAATTTATTTATTTTTGGATTATTTAAAAAATATTTAGTCTTTTTATTTTTTTTTTTTAAATATTTTTTTTAAATTCGTTAATAATTTAATTTTTTTGTTCAATTTTCTTAAACTAAAAGAGAAAATATTTTTATAAATTTTAAATTAACATTTTTGAATAGAATTTTTTAATTATTTTTTTTTTAATTTTCGTGATTTTTATTTTAAATAAATTTATTCAATAAATAGCTTTTTTGCCACTTATACCGTTTAAAATTATAATTAGAAAGTGTATGTATTATTAGACCAAACCTTTGTGTTTTGGCTTTATGTAGGTAAAGTTTTTTTTTTTAATTTTAGTTTATTTCTAATTTAATTTAATTAATTTCTTTAAAACAAAATATTTTTTTTATGAAAATTCTTAACTCGCCTTTAAACTAAATATTTTGTATCGTGGAAGGCATTTTGGTTTTTTTTTTTTAAATATAAAAAAATAATAAAAATAAAAAAAAAATACAAAACCTCTTTCCACAAAATTCTAATAAAAAAAATTTCCTTTTTAATAAATAATTTAATTAATTTAATAAAATACCCATTATTCAATTAAATAAATTAAATTATTAAATAAAATTATTTTTTATTTAAATTGTTTAATTCAATTCAATTAAATTTTTAAAAAATAATTTTTATAATAAATTATTATAAATTCCAATTAAATAAACATTTTTAATATAAGTAATTATAGCTCAAAGCCTTAATTAAACATCTAACACTCCCAAGTTCATAAATTAAACTCCTTCCTTATCAGACATCAACTACTAATAAAAATCGAACCTTATGACGCTTTCCATGAAGTCATTCAAAGGTGACTTATTCATTCAGAGCTCAACATCTGGCTTGACTACAATCACTGAAACTCTATCAATATCGCTCCAACCAACTCGATGCTCACAAATAATAATTATTATTACAAAAACATTAACAAATGATACCCTTCCTTGTATTTATTTTTAAATATCTCGTCATAGATTAAGTGTTTTTAATCTTTTATCGCAATAATTAGGTATCTTATTACAATTAACGACATTTCCAAGCCACTACACCGCAATAAACATTCTACAGTGTCTCGCGACCACCAATTATAAAATTACACTCGGTAAGTAGGCAACAATAATGAAAAAAAAAAATTAATAAACACCTGACATGAAATAGTGACAAGCTCACTTAACTTTGCTCAATATGGTGCGAGTGAAATCCTTCTTTGAAACAATTGAAGCAACTTTGTACTCAAAAAAACTAATTATTATTTATCAGAGTGATATTCAAATCTATTCATTATTTCGAGGCACAATGGTTTAATTGATAGCTGTTACAGAAAATAACAATACAAAAACAAAGTCACGCACCTGTTAATTTTTTTTTTCGTTCGATTTAACTCTGCATGGAATCTTGTTCTCTTAGATTAGTGTCAAAAATTCTGTTGAGCTAAAAAAAACGTTGAGGCGTATGAAATTCTGTTATGTAACGTTCAATTACTCTCAGAAAATTTACTTCCGGGTTAAATGAGATGCGAAGACTGATGATGAAGAGGAGGATCGATGACGCGTAATTCGTTGTTACGTTTTAGGGTTTAATACGACCTTGGAATTGGATCGTGATTTTGTCTATTTTACTTTGTTGTGGTCAATGACTGTCTATTTTTTTTTCTTTATCATATCTCTCTGTTTACAGATTTACGTTGTTATAATTATTCTGAATATCATAAAGACTAATCGTTGCGAATTCAAATACAAATATGAAGACAGAAACGATTTTTGGCAACGTATTTGGTCATTGACTTTTTTTTCAAGCGAAAAATTGGCAAAAATGTCTTCGATTTTTAAAATGGTGAAAAAATTATGTCTCTCCAGAAAAAATTAATGCGAGTTAGGTATTAGATAAAATTGTAAAGAAAAAAAGTGTAAAAAAAAATTTCATATCAAAAGTATTAAGATATTTTTTTTTAAATAAAAATATTAGTAATATCAGGAATAAATCCCGAACAAATTTAAATGCCGAATCAGATGAGTCAGTTTTCGAAAAAAGGATTTCGTTTATCAGCTTTAGCTCTACTTAATGAAAATTTTGATTGTATGTAGAACGAATGTTCAACTTGAACAACTTGTAATAGATAATATTTGGTCAATAAATAATTTCTATGTTGAGGCACATCTAGAATGCTATTTGTAAATGTATGATGTCTTTTCAATAGGTTTTCTGGTTTGGGTTGGCTTCTCGATGACTACTCACACTGGATGTGCCCTTTGAAATTTGGTTCTATTTTCATTCCAACTGCCTTTAAGAATATTACGAAGAAAGTTCTTTTAGAAGGACAAAAATACATTGGCATGTTCGACAGCTTCTGTCAAGAGCGCAGTATAGTCCATTTTAAATAAGTATACAATAAAATTTCTCCATATAATAGTTTAGGGTTAAGCAACATGGTTTTGGTGTGACATGAAGTTTTTGAACTTATTATAAACTGTACTAAATTGGACTTAATTTAAGGTTGTCTCTTTTTAATGTCGCTCGTGTCTGTCATGACTTTTCATCTGCGAAACATGAATTTTTCACATTAAATATTGAAAATATTAGAAAAAGTTAAAAACTTACCATATTTAGAAATAAAATCCATGAACAATGTCACATATTGAATGAATGCTTCTTCATTATAAAAATTTTCTTGTTTTTCAAAAAAACAAAAAGATCATATACTTCATCCTCATATCAGAGTCTACATCCATACCACAAATGATGAAAAATTTAAAACATTGATGCCTAAAAATTTCCCAGTCGAGACATGGATATGCCATTAGTATTTTTTGTGGGTAATCCTTTTTGAATCATTTTATGGGTCGAATGTTAAATACATATAACAAAGGATTCCCCATAGTCTGTACGATATTTCATTGTTCCACATGTTTTGTGCAAAAATCATATGTTTCCATATATCTATCACATTACCTCAATTTTTTTCGGTGTGCTGTGCTGTGATTATGTGTCTGCCAGTCTGTAATAATAAACTTTTTATATTTATTATGTGTGCGAGCCAGGCAAACAGTTTCGACGTCGTCGTCGTGATGGTATGCCAAACGACGTGCACGGCAAAGTGAGAGCTCTCTATTTATCTCTGCCTGCTTTGTTGTTGTCGTCGTGTGTTTGTCATATATTTAGCAGTAGATACTTATGTATATTGTACTATATAAAATATAATATAATGCGAATGAAAGCCTAACTGTTTGGTCCGTTTGTTGTACATTATTCGCATTCACATCGCTCATATATTGGAACAAATTTTGCGTGTACAAAATTTACGTGTCGTGTTGTTGTTGTTGTTGCTGTTGTCGTGTCTCGTACAATGGATTTTTGCACAAAAATAAAATAAATTTATTATAGTCTTAAAAATATGCTTGCCTGGTCGAATAAAATAAACTGCATATAATAATAATAATAAATTATATTTTATTTTTATAATAACAAACAATTTTTTAGAAATAAAAAATAATAATTAAATTAAGGAAGTTAAATTTTCTTTAAACTCACTCTCTCTCGCTCTTACCGCGATTTTTATTTAATTTTATTTTTATTTATTTTTTTTTGCAAGAAACACATGCACACAGAGGGGAACGTACGTGTGTCGTCCAACTCTTTGTTTTATTTTTACCCGGTATAAATGCATTGGAAATCGACAAGCGCCTATTGATGATGTTCGCCTAGTTCGGTTGAGAAACCTATGTAATTTATGTTGTTATTTGTGTGAATATATCAAAAAGGAATTGCCAAGGAGATGACATATATTTTTCGCGACGTGTGCGTTGGTCTTGAAAAAAGGAGTTTTTCCCATAAATTTTCTCTGTGAGGAAATCCCTTCTGTGTTCCTATTATTTGTTTTAAAATTTGAATGTTATGCATGAATAAATGCAATTTGACGTTTATTTCATGCGAAATTGATGTTTTTTTTATATAAATTTATTTTCATTTGACAGAGAATTGGCTCAGTGAAATGCACTTTTATTGCCAAAAAATATTGGCGGAATTGACACGGTGGTATGGAATGTGAATGAAAATTGACTTTGAATCGATTTTGAGTTACATTTGTTAAATTTTAGATTAAAAATTAGTTAAAAACTAAAAAATAAATTAAGTTTTTTTTTATTTTTTAATAAAAATTTTTTAATTAAGTTAATTTGTTTTTATAAAAACTGAACAAAAATAATTAAAATATAGTTTTCGTCAAAAAATTATATTAATTGTGAGTTATATTTGTCTAATTTTTTGCTTAAATAAATTAAATTTAAATTATTACGAAAAAATTCAAGTAACTTCAAGATTTTTCGAAATAAAAAAAATATATTAAAATAATTAAATACTTTTAATTTATCATTTAGAATAAAAATTTAAAATATTTTTTGTCTTAGCTTTAAGTTTATTTTTTTAATAAAAATTTTAAAATATTCTAAAATATGTTTTTCACATTTTTTAAGATTTTTTTTTTTTTGTAATAAAAATCATTTAAAAATCTGTTTTTTTAAATGAAAACTTAAAAAAAATTAAATTGAAAAAATAAAATTATTTGTATTATCAAAAAATCGATTCAAACAATCAAACGTTTCCTTTATATTCACTTTCTCGTTCAAGCGCACCGTGCATTAAATCAAATTCACAAAATCAATGAAAAAAAACATTAAAAATCAATCGCGTTGTATTCCTGCATTGTTCTGAACGCCTAGTGATATTATTGAATTTCACATGTTTTTGCATGATGTTCCTATCAATAATCAATCATTTTGTGTTCTGTGCCAATTGAAAAGTGATAAAGAACGAAGGGGACGGCAGAAAAGTAGAAAGGTAAATAAAACTTGATTTGTTTTTTTTTTTTCATTTAATCAAATGCTATCCAAAGGAAAATTTTATTGTTTACTGTAAATGACGAGCAAATACAAAAGAACATAAATTTTTAACCAGACTCTGCTATTTAACGATTGCGCGTTAAAAACTCGAAGAGTCAGCTTAAATTTGGAAAAATATTTGCTGTTTGAATTCGTTATGCCGATGGGACAGGTCCAATTTTGTTCACAGCCAGAGTCTTCATGTTATTTGTTGTTGTTGCTTTAGAAAGAGACGAGCTCTTTACAAGTAGCTGTAAGCGTATGGGTATCCAGAGGAATAGGTGGCGTATGAGGGGAAGGTGTTGTAGGTAGAATAAGCAGATGGGTATAATCCAGAGCTGTAGACAGCTGGGCGAACGAATCCGCTGGAGTAGGAGATGGCTGAGGGAGCGAAATATTGTGGGGCAGCCATGGCGACAGCGACGAAGGCAAGAATGGCAAATACCTGAGAAAAAATGTTAAACATTAGAATTTTCTTAAAAAAATTCTATTTTTCAATGTAACTCACGTATTTGAACATTTTGATTGGGTTTTTTTAAGTTTTTTGTATCACTGCAAGATGCAAACACTTGTAAGTCTCAAAATTGACTGATGCCTTCCTGAGCGGCGATCATCGTATTTATAGCTAGAATTTTCGCAGTACATTCACACAAAAAAAAACGTGCGTAACAAACAGAACAGAACTAGAACCGAGAGATGTCGTCCATTGAACATGAAATAGACAAAGTACGACTAAGAACAAGATCAAGTACACGGTGTACTTACAATCGGTCGATCGTTTGTAATTCTCGTACGAAAATTACTTGAGAGAAGCAAAAAAAATCTGTAAGAGCACAAAGAAGACTTATAAACAAATAATAATCTTATGGCTAGCTATGAGAGTTGCTATGTAACTTACACGACTAAAAAGTCGCCTAGATGAAACACTACACGCTCTCGTTACATAGAAAAAGTTCAGGTAATTGTGATAGCATTTAATATTCTATTCTAGAGAAAAAATAACAGGTAATTGATGCATAGAGCTTCATTGTGTTGTTTTTTTCACTTTAGACTTTTCGCATCGGTTTTTCTTGTGAAGCGAAAATGGGTGAGTTTGACACTTTTGAAATCTTTACGATGTAAAAAATAACAATCAGAAGTGTCTTAAATTGTCGTCTGAGAGAAGTAAATTCTGCAATATCATCTAAACTGCTTAGAATAGAAAGTCCCAAAACACCTATTTGATATTAGGTATGAATTCCTCTTATAGTTCTAAAAACTTGAAAATTTTTTGATCCATAGATTCCTTTAATCCATCTGATAACTTTTCAATAGTTCTAATGAATTCTTCCTTAACCAAACGTCGACTTTTCCTACAAGTTTCCTACTTTTTTGAAAAAAATGATTCGATACATTAGTCAAAATAGCTATTTTTAGCTACTATTGTAGCTTCACATCTACAATTTGACAGTGACTTAATATTCTTGAAATTAGATCGCTCATGTCTCATGAAAACTCGGCTTTCATTTTTTGATGTTCATTCACACGGGGGAGAAAAAAATTAACTTCTCAAACTGTTCAATGAAAACTAACATTCAAATTACTCGATCAGGAGGAAAAGCCTTTATATCCAGAATCCCATTTAAAAATTCAAAATTGAAAACGTAATCCGAACAGTTGACACCCTTGCAAAGCCCAAAGCCAATCCCGGTGTCTGCCAAGCGGACCTATACCTATTTTCATTCGAAAAACCTTAAATAAGCCAAAACAAAAGCTTTCTTAGTTGTCAATCTTACTGAAAATAGAGAATTTTAAAAATGTTTCTAGCTTTTAAAGTTTTATTTTTTTAAATATGTTTGCTTATGAAACTTACCTCTTTTCCAATTGGAGGGTTGGGAACATTCAAGAATTTTTCTTCTCAATAGCTTTGGAAATTGTCATCTAATCACTGAACGTTGCTACTTTGATGCCGTAATGCAAAACCAATAGCTTTACTTTTATTTTCTTTTTGTAAATAAATAAATAAACGAGTAGAGAACTACACGCTTAGATGCTCACATAATCGCTAGCAACCACAATAAAGTCTATATTGAGTATCGGAACATATGTTTCCAACTCGGGACACAGATGATGTCGATGATGATAACCATCAACTTTGCGCTGGAATTCTGGAATAACTTGTTTTGCAAAATGAAATAAATGGGATCGAAGCCATTGTCTGTTCTTCGAGGCATTTTGTTGTTGTTGTTATTAGTTGGGCTTCTTTCCATACAAATCGTTATCATTTATTAAGATATTTATGGAGAAAAGTACATTTACGAGCTTGTTTTAACGGTCATTTTCCTCTATCTAAAGCATCTTTTCTCAGGTTAAATTGGAGAATAAATGTTTAATGATACAATTAAATTCAATGTTTTGACTGCGTAAATTTATGATGGTTAATGATGGTCTATGTTTTCGTGCAAAATTGTAGTTTAGGTTTAGAAAACTAATGATGTTGCAAATTGTAACAAATTATGGAAGCAAAGCATAGCTGATTGGAAATTGAGGTTTGAGAAGGTTGTTGATCTTCAAAGGGAGTTACTAAAAAAGAAAAACAACTAATGGAAAATTTTGTAGACTTAAAAAGTTCTTTCATTGTTCTACTTTTAAAGTTCTTATATAACGAAAAAGTTTGTTCCCACATTTTTTTACAATTGGATTTCTTTAAACTTTTCAAGTTAAAAAGTTCAAAATTTTTATAAATTATTTTTTTAAAAATCATCAAATATAAAATTTTGAACTTCAATTTTGAAATTCATGATACTCGAGTTCAACTCTTAAGTTTTTTTCTTTTAAAAATAATATTCAGATTTTTTTTTTGAAACTAAAATTGGATTTCGTTTAATAAAAGAAAATTAAAATCTTATTAAAAAGTGTTAAAAAATAGAATAAAATCTTAAAATTCTAAAAATTTTTTGAATTAGCTCAGAAAACTCTATTCCTTTAAAAATAATAAATTTAATTTTCTATGAAACAGTTTTTTAAAAACCCCTTGATAATCCCTTTAAAAATTACTTCTGGAAATCGATTTGATTAAACCTTTCATAGAACTTTTTAGCCGTAGGCAGTTAAGAAGATTAACAATCAATTCACGCAGATTTTTACTAAGAAGACCTTAAAACGTCAACTATTTGCTTTTTAATTAAGTACACTTATTAATCTTCTTTCAAAAGTAACTTTAAAACAGTGAAAGGATCAAAACTAGTCTAAAACCTCTTAAGAGCCTCTTGTTGATAAAAAATTCAAACATAGCTATTTTTATTATTTTTACAATTTTATCTTCACTTAAAGCGTTACAAGACGCACGTACGTTCAATTACTCGTCTTTGTGTTTGCTCAACTCGAAAAATGAGCAAAACAAAGCTGCGAGAACGCAAGACGACTTTGATACAATTTAAATTACATTTATTATTTTTTTGCTATACATCTTCGTGCATTAATTCGCAAAAAAAAAAGTATACTTACAAAAACCAGTCTAGGTGGATTAAATTGATGAGGATGTTGTGTTGTGCTACAATAAAATAATAACGAGTTTTCTTAATTGATGTAAATGCTGTTATGAAACGATGATGCGTGATGAGCATAAAGGATTGACCGTTGCCTGCAGTTTTCTCACAAGTTGTTTTTCTTTTTTGCTTTTTGAGTGATTTGATTTGTTGTTTTGCTCGTTGCAGAACTCGTTTGAAGTGTTTATCAAGTAAGTTAAGTCATAAAGGATTTTATGATTTGTGACAGGTTGTTGTGGGAGTTTAATGAGTGTTCATGACCTTCAATGACCTCCAACGGAAAAAGGATCGTAAACTTGCTCAGTAAACGACGGAGAATGGAGCTTAGATTTTTTCTTCTTATCCTAAGTAGGCGCCTTCAAATTTCACTCAGCTCTTCCAGAAGACTGCACAGGGTTTTTATAGATCTTTTATTACCTAATTCTATTCAAGCATGATTTGAGTCAGAAAAAAAATTATTAAGCTGACTAAGTAAAATTTTCAAGTACAATCTTTTAAGTCTCCTTAAGTTCAAAAACATTTCCATGACTTAAGATAGTGCTGCCATTATGCGGCGAATAGCGAAAACATGTGAGGTTAGTAACAGGTTAGAAATCCAAAAAAAGTGTGCATCTGAGGTTAGTGACTGGATGTACCTTATCGTTTACGTTCGTCTCAAAAATTTCCATGAAAACGGTAAGTCGCTACTTTGCATCTGTATCTAAGGCAAGCCTCTTTCTAAACTCCTTAAAAACTTGAAATATCGGCGCGAATTTTATGATATCGAGACCGACCAACACGATGGCAGCAGCCCGCATCATGAAACAACGCAAAAAGCGGATCGGACAATGGAGTGAATTGGATTTAATTAACGAAATTCAGAAGAACACGGTTTGTTTACTTGATTGTTTATCTCTTGTTTCTTGCGGTAATTTTACTTTTCTTATCTCGTAGATCTTGTATGACAAAACCCTCAAGGATTATCGCAAACCGGGACCTACTGAAGCTGCCTGGGAGAGCATTTCAAAGACCTTAGGAGCCAATAGTAAGTAAAAAATTCAAAACTTCTTGAAAAATTTAATGAAATTCGCACCTCCTGCTTAGTTGAAGACCTGAAAAAACGATGGAAGAGTTTGCGTGACACTTTTATAAAATATTATCGCATGGAAATCGAGCAAAACTCCCCAATGAATACACGACAAAAAGTTTGGAAGTACTATAATAACTTGGATTACCTCCGAAGTCACGTCGAATTGTATCGCATCGATGACGAACGTGTAACGGGCGGCGGCGTAGTTGCCACAAAAATTTCCAACTGCAATGATGAGCAATCCCAAGGAGAATCGGAGTACGAAACTTCTAGCAGACAGGAATATAGTACCCCAACAAATACTAAAAGCAAGACAAACACAATTAAAGTCCTTGTTGAAGCTGAAGGAAATGATCCATACAAAACCGCCGAATATACGTTGTACGAAACAAATCAAGATGTTGAGCTGGATGACCTTGAAAACACCAACAATGACCAAATTTACTTGGAACATATCGATACGGATGAATATCAAATTGATAATGAGCCCATGGAAACGTCAAACATGAAAAAGGAACAGCAACAACAGAAAAAGGTCGAAATAATTAGTCAACCGGCTTCGAATGATCCTGATGAAAAGTTCCTCATGAGTTGCTTGCCGGTACTGAAACGCGTAAATGCACAAAAGAATGCATTGCTGAAGCTAAAGATACAAATGCTTTTGTACGAAGTTGAGTTTGGAAGTGCCGATGATAGTCCCGACACGAAAAAACGAAAGTTTTAAAACTTAATTCTTTATTTCGTTTAAATATGTATGACATTATTTTAAGCATAGTTTGTAAATGAGTAAAAAATAAAATTAAATTGCTTACGAGTATTTGTAAAATTCTGAAAAATCTGAAAATTTCTCATTTTTTTTTTTAAAGGGAAGACTGTTACAAAGGAGATTCAGTCTTGATATATTTTAAAAATATATTTTTTTTGTTGGTCTCTTAAGGCACGGTTTTGACTTAAATTATTATAACTTATGGTTAGTTAAATGTTTTGTAAAATGCAGTATTTTTAAAATTTCACACAGTCGGTTCCTTACGTTTATCTTAAAACTAATTTTTCGATGGTGATTTAAGTTTTCGTTTCACTTATTTAAAAAAAATTTTCTATCAAAAGGTTTGAATTTTGAGTATTTGCACGATTTTATCTATTTGGAAGGTAATAATAAAAGTTTAAGTTTTTCCGTTTCGCTCATTGAAGTGTCACCTTCTCGTTTGCGGATGGCAATGCCTTTGCCATCGTGTCTCTTGGGCAGCAACGAATGATTTTCCGTGGCATAAATGTCGTGATTTTCGTCATTTTTCATCTTTTTCTCGTTAAACTCGTACGAGGACATGGTTTGTGTCGCGATTTCGTGAGCATTTGCTTGAATACCAACGTCGCAGCTGCGTTTGCTATTGCGTGAATTGGCTTTCGAAATGCCCGAATAGGAACTTTGAATATCGATTCCATAATTTTCGGAATTGTAAGTTGTAAAAGAGTCGTTTGATTCGCCAACTTGAAGTGCTAAATCCTTTTCTTTCTCGCGTTTGTCTTTGTCGTGTTTGCTGTTGTGAGATTTGTTGGTAGAACGCGAGTTTTTGCGCGTGCGACGTGAAATTTGGCTATGGCGATTTTGTTTCTTGATTCGACCAGCTTTAATACTGCTGTTTTTGCTGCTGCGACCTGCATCGCGACTACTTGTAACGTCATTAGTCATTGCTAAGCCGGGAGATTGACGAATTTTCTCATCGTCTGTGGTATTGTAGTCATGAGCAATTGCTTTTTGTTCGTTACTTGAGTCATCGCTGGCATTTATGTTGCCATTTCGTAGTTGATGGAGCATCATATCCATTGAGGCGTTGTCGTCTTCAGACGTTGTCAAGTTTTGATTAGCAAAAAATGGGATAAGTAGTTTGTTGTTAGCCAATAAACTGCTGAACTGATCAGGATCGATGCCTCCAATGCCTGTTCTTCGTTTGAGACTTTGTTGTTCAAACACTCCAGATGATTTCCCGCCTTTTTTGATAGCTGCTGTTATTATACTTTGAGACTCCATTGATGTCGTGCTTTCTTTTCGGCTGTAACGACGAGAGCTGGTAGCTGTGAAATCCCTTCGTCGATGACGCCCTTTTGTACCTTTACTTCCGCGAGCACTGCGACTCGCAACTTTCGTCTTCATTTCGGCAATTTTAACTGAAACTTGGGAATCAATCGAGTTCCTTCTCGATTCGACAGATACATGTCTCACACTGAAACTGATTTCCGATTCAACTGAATTTCTTCGTGTTCCGCCATTCTGGCTTGAAGATGTTGCAGCACATGTCAGAGCTCCTCGGCGATTTACAAATCTCGGAAGATTATTCGCCCAAGTCGAACTAAAATCATGACTTCCTTTGGTAGAGTCAACATCAAAATTCAGTCCAACGGGATCTGTGTGAGTATCATGAAAGGTTAAGGATAACCTTCCTTGATTTTGAAATTCCTTCCTTTTAGCAAAAGCTTGAGCAATTACTTTGTGTCGTTGCAATTTGACGGGCTCCTCAATTTCTCGTCCCATCTTGCGACGAAAAAACCGACTCCATGTCTCGAAAGTTGAGTGTGTCCAAATCCATGATGACATTACAATTCCTGATGCGAACAAACACAAGAGATGCAATTGTAAAATCGCAACACTTGGTCTTCCGTTCATCTTGCAAGTTGTATGAACATCAGTATATGTTGATTGAATCCTACAAATGAGGTATTCTTTCAAACTTTCTGCCCACATTGGTGAGTTACGGAATTCGTTAATGTGACAAAAGAGTGTTGCAAGTTTAAAAACGAGAATGAAGACACTGCAAAGGCCCATTCGAACGATGCTTTGACGAATCTTCTTATTGGCACGACTTGAAATAATTTCTTTGCTTGAAATTTTCAACTGAATTAAAGTTATCAAGCCACGAAGCACTAAAAATCCTCCAACGATCAATACAGCACAAACTGGTCCAAGCAGGAACATTGCTCGCATTGGATGATTAATGTGTCCCACGAAACAAACTCCCGTGATACTATCGCCATCAACTTCGGACATTCCCATTATGGCAATCGTTAATATCAGTGGCAATGACCATGCGATGAGATGAAAGTATGACGACTTTCGATCAATCCGTTCTTGGATTTTGCCAATAGCTTTGAAGCTCATGTGCCAAGCATACGTGAATATTACAAACCAAACCATGGCAGCAATAAGGAAGTAATAAACGCATATGAAGACAAAGATGCATGATAAATTTTCACCTCCTTGTGGCTCAGATTGTCGTAAAGTTCCGTCACGACGACAAACGATATCTTCTCGATTACCAGAAACAAATTGAGCAAGCCATCCTAAGCAAACGATCATATAGCACAAGTTGATGTAGAAAATTACTAATGCTGGATACTTGTTGGCATTATTCCAGTCGATCATAAATGTAGCAATTGTGAAAATGTTGAAGAGCAAACAAACGCAACTTCCCCATGCCACAAGTTTATGAATCTGTCGATGTTCGTCATCCGTGTACAAGGGATTTTGGCATTGAATGCCACATCCTTCAATGTCTTTGTAATAACTTGAAGGATTATCAGCTGCTACCATGGGACTCAAACATTGCCCTGTTGCGTTGAACTTCATTTCTCTCACGTCATTGTTGCATTTGCTCGGGAAAAGGTCTTCTTTGCACTTCAAGAACTCCGGAAAGTAACTTGTGTTGTAAAGAATTCGACAAGGCTCCTGCGTCTTGCGACACATTTCCAACGAAGGAAGATAGACATAAGTGTCGCCATTAACTTCTTCACATTTTGGCAGAAAAACTGCACACAAAAATGGTTGAATTACAGCCCAGCATTTCGGGACATGCTTCAACGCTTGATAACTGTAAAGAATTTCCAAGGTGTCATCTTGACTAAAAGACTCCGTTAACGAGATGCTTGTAAAGTTGTAAGGCAGTGGTGAACCAAAACATGTTTTGTGTTGAAGACGTTCGCAACGAGCTTTTCGAGCACAATAAATGTGACGCATTTCTCTTCCATCGAACCAAGTTTTGTCATCCTTTCCTTTTTTACCTGAAATGTAAAATAAACAATGAGATACAAAGAAGTTCGAAATTTAAACGGAAAAAACAAAATTTAGTAGAAACTTACCATGAACTCGATAGTTGTTTGTTCCTTCGATTACTTCGAGCAAGATTTCGTTACTTGTACCGCCACCATTTAATACATTTTGGTCCGAAACGATGGCCGCATAAACAAAAACATTTAACAGATTTATGGACAAAACAATGAAAACAATCACATTGGACAAAAATCTACAAATTCACGAATTAACAAATGTCGATACAAGTTGAGTTTTTATTACTTACCGTGCCATCGTCCTATTCCATCGGCAAAGGGTTTAAATTATATAAAAAAAAAGGAAAAAATCATTAAACAATGCTAAGAATTGAAATTAAAATGAAAAACAAGACCACCCAAGTTTGACAGCTACTTGACAGACGGTAATTCTACAGCAAATCAGCATACGGTGTCAACTTTAGTATCGTCATTCTCTTTTACAAGCATTTTGCTTGATATTTCAATTATTTTGAGTTAATCTCAAATATTTCTGTGTTAAAATAATAAAACTTTTAATTTTAACTAAATTTGATAAAATCTAAAAGAAATTAAACAAGTTTTCATAGACAAAGATTCAAAAAATTTCGTAATGAGCTGACACCCATCACAATCTTCAATAAAGAGCAGCTGCTGTACTTTAGTACACAAAATTTAGTACAAAAATTTGTCGAACTGACGTTTCAGTATCGATATCTACGTGAAGATAGAGGGAAAGCCAAAAGTTTATTCACTTTTTAATAATTTTTTAAAATAATATTGTAATCTATATCCGCCAAAATGTTCAAAAAGTACAAAAATTAAAGTTCTTCTCAGTGATTTGCACGAAAAAAGTATAAACTCTCACGCAGAAAAGTGTAAATTGGAAATTTATCAAATTTTGTAGTCCGATTTGGATAATGTAAGTCAGCAGAAATACATTTGTAATGAAAATTTATGAAATTCTATTCAATCAAAAGCATATCGAGATAATTTGTGAAAATTTTCCGAAGTAAAATATGTGAAAAATGATAGAAATAGGTTTTGTGTATACAGCATATTGGCACAAAATGGTAGAAAAGTTCAAGATGGCGAGCCGTATATGTGTAGTATAGAACATGCAGGAATGTGTTGAAAAATTTGCGTTTTATGGAAAAAAAATCTATGACGTATTGTTTGAAAAGTTATTTATTTATTACGTCCTAAAAGTTTAATTACGAAGGAAAACTTACAAACAACGAATTTCGGTCAGGGCAAAAAATTCATCGCTCAGTTGCAGTGTAATCAAATTAATTTATTAAATTTTAAGTGGTTTTTAAAAAAAGGGTGATGGAAGATTTTTTGTTTCATTCTAATTTAATTGTAAATTGGAAAATAAACAGAGAAAGATTGAGAGTCCAAAGTTCAGAAAGTCTTATATACAAGAGAAGTTGTGAAATTACATGAAAAATTGATTGAAGCGCCCTCTAGCGGCAAAAATTTTGAAAGTAGTTTTTAATAAAGTTTGGGTCTTTAGTAAATAAATTATAATTTTTTATGACCCCTGAGACTGAGACCCCTTAATTTGATAGCTACTTCGGAAGCTCAAAGAAGCCACGCCTCCTAAAATGGGCGTTGTTCATTCCACAAAATAAATCTATCCAAAACGCATAATCTCATTCCATAAATTAACAACTCTTATTAAATTTATTTATGAATAAATTTCCAATTTTATATTTTTTTTTATTTTTCAAACTTTTATAGTCACATATATACTTCTATTTTTATATAGAGCGATATATATAAAAGGCAAGCACGAATACATATTTATTCACCCGTATATGAGCTTGCTTGGTTTTCACATTTGTAGTATAATGTGATGATAAAAGTTGTAGGTACGTAAAGAATATATTAAAGTATAATGCTGTTTCATTCATTTCATACTTTGCTGAGGTCTCTAACGACATTGCTGTGTGAATGTATGAAAAAAGTTTTTAAATGTATGTGTGTGAGTAGGGATGAAATTTTTGCAGGGGAAATAATTTACAAATAGAGGGTTTTATGTTTGTGTAGCAAATTTGGAACAATTTCAACAATTCTTCGATTTTAGTAGAAAAAATATTTTTGAGATTTTTTTTCAAATTGAATTTTCAAATATAAATTTGTTAAATCAGTTCAAAACTAAAATCGAAGGACATTCAATAACCAAAAATTATTAAAAAAATTTGACAAATTAAATTTAGATCAAATTTTACAAACTTATCTTTTACATAAAGTCCCAATGTTGAATTTTCAAAACGAAATCTCGAAACAAAAAATTGAACGGCTTCGCGCATACCATCAGGTCATTATTACGAACGACAACTTAGCCGAGAGTTTGTGCATACCGTACATACAGATGCCACAATCGGTAAATAATATAAAGAAGAAAATAACTACAAAAGCTAAATAAAAAAAATTATATTTATCAGATTTCGGAAACTCGACATTTTGAAATTTTGGCAGCCATCTTGAAATTAATTTTATTTATTTGTTTTTTAAAATTCTAGATAAAGGTTTTATTTTTATCTTTTTCAAAAGACGTTGAAATGATTCATAATCTATCGTTGCAAAGTTTTTATGTACCTGAAGATTTAGATTAGAAACTTAATCTTAAGTAAACTATATGGAAATTATAAACTAACACAGTAGCATCGATTGAACCGATTTGATCGTATAACAAAGCAACCATTGAAAATTTAAAAGTTGCTTCGTAGAGGACATTTTTAGTTTGAACAGTGAGAGTCCAAGAATAGAAAAATCCAATAGAATTGATAAGCAATAAATTTGAATTGCATGTAAGCTTAACCAACTTAAAAGATAAATTCTCTAGAGATTTTTTTTTTGTTTAATCAAATTTATAACTTTTCATCGTTTTATGTACCTTTCGATACATTTATTTAAAATATTTTCAGTCCTTGTTTCTACCTCAATGAGGAAATTCCACGAAATTATCGATTTAATGAAAATTTATTAAATAACCTTTTGACATTTCGTTTCGTCGATTTTCAAATTTTAATGAAATATTTTCCTTTTCCATACATTTTTCAGTGCTAACTAGATCACGATGTATTCAAACGAAGATGCCAGTGACAATAACGGGCACAGCATGTATTCCAATTTACCTCTGCTGTTTGCGGGCGGTTATCCTACATCTTTAGACAGAATCAGTGAAAGCCAATTAGAGAAATTTATTCCATTTATGGTACAATGTTCGTTAGGATACACCCAAATGAATCCCAAATTCGAGTGTGCAGAACCGGAATGGTGGCCAGAAGATGTTGAATTTCTCACACCATTTCGCAAGCCGGATTCTTTCTCGGGTGATTGGCAAGCCAAGATGAAAGAAATTGTAGTTATTTGCTATTCCTTTCACAAAAGCATATTTCTGCTGAGGTTCTGCAAACAACTCTCAGAATATGAACATGCCACATTGAGATTCATTACAAATATGAACCATACGACATCTCTGTACGAGAGAACTACGAACAAAATGTTAGTGACGTTTAGGAATGAAAATATGGTAAGTTCAGTTTTGTATTACTTTTGTTTCTCAAGTTTTATATTTCATCTTGAATTGCAGCTCTATGATCAGCAGCAACAGCATCAAACACCAAAAAAGACCTTATTACCAAAGTCTCCGAGTTCGAATCAACTTGACACGCAGGCGCAACAACACATGGTTGAGCCAGCTCTGTTTGACATTTATCTCTGTGATAACTGTGATGCAGAATTATACTCACTTGATGCATGCATGGAACACGAAAAGATCTGCGCTGCCAATATGGCGGCCCAAAATGACGATGACGACGATGATGATGTGATCTTCATTGAAGATGATGAGCTGCAAGTTGTACCTGGAAAAGGAAAACAACCAGAATTCTTGTCGAACTTTGGTTTGTGCAGCACAAGTGCTCCCGTGAATGCGAGTCAAGCCAGTCAAGGGCGTCGTTCATACGGGCACATCAGTGGCGACTACTTCGGTTCACCCGACAAACTACGACGTCTTCCTAACCGATCTCGTGGAGTGATTGCTCTGTCAAAATGTGCCACAATTCCTCTGTCATCGCCCTGTGGTCAACTTCTACTCAACCAATCAAAGACAATGATGTCTGAGGATTACCAACTGGAGCGGATTGATCGGTTTGAACGTTTTTGCCAAGCTCCTGTTTTGTTTAACGCTGCAGACCGTCCTCGATTTATGACTGCCGTACCAAATCAACTCACTGCGAAGCAATCGCGCAACGGTAACAGTACGAATGTTACATATCGCAAACCTCTGGATCAGGAGGAAACGCACTACCATCAATACAAGTTCCCACGAAGACAGTTGTCAACTAAACAACGCAGTGAGAACTTTGATTTCCTCAACTCGTTGCTCATCAAAGCTTGCAAACCTGTTTCGGTTAAGGTAAAACGCTTATCTGACACTGATATCGAAATTTGTAAAGCCAAGTTGCGACAAGCTGCACAAAAGTTATCATTTGCCGTACCTAAAGACAATCACAATGTCGTCGAATACATTGATCTCTGTTCGTCGGATGAAGAGGGGGGCGAGGAAAATGAACAAATGGACACGAGTGGAAGTGGGGGCATCGAAGTCGACGAAAACTTGTCGAATGTGCAACAAAAAGTCGACGGGATTGTCATGTCGATGCCCATAAATGCCAATTGCTCAAGTTTGCTTGTGCAACAAATTCCCGAACCACCAAAAGTATTACCGTTGCGCCCCTCGATTTTCCTCTTCTCCAATTATCAGCAGTACTCGAGTAATAGTCAATTTGTGCCTGCACCACAGGCAGCTTCCATACAAACGCAACGTACGATAACGACGGCGACAACGGGCTTTCCACAATCCCCCCGAAATCAGTCGCACGAAGAACTTCTCGCCGCAAAGACAAATAGTATCAATGAGTGGTTGAACAGCACGCAAAATAGCATGCAAATTGACCATCTTAGCACGAATAACACGAGCGCTAGCAGCTTACGACAAATTCCGGGCCTTGTTAATATCCAACAGTACACGACAACGGCCATCCATCAAACTATCACGACGGCAAATATCGCGACATAATACATGTAATAAATTTGAGCTTTTATATTTTATAAATTTCTTATTTTACATTAAATTAAATTATGAAAAAAAAAATTAAGTTCAAAATTTTATCAAAAACACTTTTTAATATTGTTAAACTTTCTAAAAAGACAAAAAATTGAGGGATAGTTTGATTTTTTTTTTAGTTTTTACCCTCTACCGTTACCTATGTATATCTGAAAGATTCTTGTAAAAAGGAAAGTTAGCAATCACTCAATTGCAAAATTGATGTTTAGAACTGAAAAGAAATAAAATTGGTTTAGTTTTAACTCGTTATAAATTAAAACTCGTTAGCATAAGAAATGAGATAGAAATAATAAATTGAATGAAATATTTGTAAATTATCAATTTTTGTTTTTCTTTTATTCTGCAATGAATTTTAAAGTCCATACAGATTTTGTAACGGTTTAACTCAAGTTCTGCTTCAAGAATCGCTTTGGGTTTTTTTTATGAGTTCCTTTTATTTATTAGAAGGTTTTCGTACAGAAAAAATCGAAGAAAGTATAGGAGAATTCGTGGAAAATTAAGAAAATGATATGTAATGTTCATTGCATACCTAAAGGGGGTCAATTTTCTTTGAAAATGATCTTAAAAGTTTTAAATTAATTATTTTAGAAATTTAAACTTTTAAGGAATCTAAAATGTTCTTTTTTGTAACCAAAAACTTTAATGAGCAAAAAACTTATAACTTTTGAATTTAATTTTAAGGAAAATTTTATATTATTTTTAAAGAAAATTTCAAATTCCCCTAAAGATAAATTCAAAAAATCTAAAATTTATTTAAAATTACATTTTCAAAGAAAAATTACTTTTTTTATGCCATCTTGCAAATCATTTTTCTTGTAGAACGAGGTGTACGGGTCCTTTAAATTATGTCAATATTTAAAAAAAAGACAATTTTGACTTTGTCTTATAATTAAATTTAATTTATTAATACAATTTTTAAGCATAAAATTCCTTTAATATCTATATTTCGTGGAGTAATCTTTCGGCGAAACGACTAAACCACGTCCCTTGCGAGCTCCTCTGTACACAGTCTCCACAATATCGATCATCTCCTGTTTATCTTCCAATGGCCAGTTAATCTTATTGTTGTTACCTGTACCCAAATCGATCATAATATGTTTGTTTCGGAAAAAGAACATCACTGTGCAAGGATCATACAATTCGTACCTTTAAAGAAAATAAAAAATTAAGAAATTTTTTTAAACGTTTTTAAACGAAAAAAATCTTACATTTTATTGAAATCAGGAACTTCTGTGATGTCTACTAAGTAAATGACGGCGAAATTTTTCACTTTTTCCGCTATGCTGTACATTACTTCGTCCATTTTCATGCATGCGGGGTCCCAATCGTGACCAAAGCGGATTACCTGAAAGGATTTTTTATGTAATTGGAGGTAAGAATTGAGATTTTTTGAAAACTTACGACTACTCTGTCATCTTCGCTTAAAATTGCTTGATCGACTTGCCAGCCGTTGTGGAGATGAGCTAACATATAAGACATTTTGGCAGATTTTTAATTTATTTTTTTGGGAAAGTGAAAAGTTTGATTTGATTTGCTGGAAATTTCTTTCGTTTTTAACAATAACAAGAGGTACTGTTTTTATTTGGATTTGATTCTTAGTTTGTTTTGGAGGAAGACAGTAGTTGAAGGTTCAATGGGATAAATCGCACACAGGCATTTTTTTGACTAAATTAAATTTCAAATGAAAAAATTTTTAAAAAGATATATAACGTATGTTCACTTACGATTTCCGCTATTCTACTATTGTTTTTCTTACCTTTTATACTTCTTTTGCATCTTCAATTTTTTTTAAATTTCTTATTATGTTTGCTTCTTAGGCCATTAAATTTAAAAATTTCGAAATTGAACTATCAAATTTAGCAAACGAAGTAAAATTCGGAAAACTTGGTCGATAAAAAAGAGGAAAAATTTTACAAACATTTTTTGTACTTTTTGATCGAAAAACAATTTAACGTCAGTAGAAATTAAGATTTAATTGATAGAACTCTTAATTTCAAACGAAAATAGTCGATCGACGTTTACCAGGTCGCAAAGTACATATTTTAGCTTCATCCAAATAATTTTGTGGTGAGTTTTCTTAAATTCTATGTGAAATTTTATTAGGATTTTGAATATGTGTCAAAGCTTTCACGTCCGTAATAACCGTAAATTTCCTCCCCCAAATGTAACTTCTGAAATAACGTATGGCTAATATTATAGCTGCTGCCTCTTTTTCAGTTGTGCCGTAGGCCTTCTCGGCATCGCTCCACTTTTTTGAGTAGTATGATTACTTTGCCTTGATTTTGGACTTTTCACAAGATCAACCCTTCCGCTAAATCGGTCTTCAGATTATTATTCTTTTATTTTTAATTCCAAAAAGAAAAAAAATGTTTACAATCTCGGTAACAAGATGGAAAACAAAGATGGCAGTCGGATGTGGCGTCCACAGGAAATGGTAAAACAATGAAAAAATATAATTAAAAAGTATCTGGAAGCAAAAAATTAAGAAAATCTAAATAAAATTTAAGATGCAAAAAAAAAAAAAAGAAAAAAACTTGTAAGAAAAACAAAAAAGAAGCGGAAATTTTAAATGAAACACGATATTTTTATTTAAAAAAAACTCAAAAACTACTTGAATTACTGAAAAAGTTTTCCATTTTCTACAATAAAAATACAATTTATCTATAATAGTTTAAGTTCAGGTTTTTAGAGCTAAAAATTGAATAAAAAACTAAAATTACCTTTTCTTAGTTTGTCAAAAATTGCATATGTGCGATTTATCCTTCAAATTCAGTTAAAATTTGAAATCTCGTCACAATCCTCAAGTGCACATTTATTTATTTACATCAGCAACTTTTCCGAAATTTACAAAAATGACGAAAAGAAAGCCTTTAGGTAATTTTTAAACCAATTTCCTCTTCAAAAAACTAAAATCCCTCTTCTTTCAGGAATTGGCCTCTCCAAAGAGGAACGCATGGTAATCGTCATCAACGAAATAATCCAAGAACTCTTAAAAGCACACGATGACGGCAAAGATGTCAACTTAAACGCAATGAAATCTCGTTTATCCTCCAAATACGGACTAACTCATCAACCACGTCTCACAGACATTATCGCCGCAGTCCCGTACGAAGCAAAAAAAGTTCTCTTACCCAAGTTACGTGCAAAACCTGTAAGAACTGCCAGCGGAATTGCCGTCGTTGCTGTCATGTGCAAACCCCATCGCTGTCCCCATATCAACATGACGGGAAATATTTGTGTTTATTGTCCCGGCGGACCTGATTCTGACTTTGAGTATTCGACCCAGAGTTATACGGGTTACGAACCGACTTCAATGAGGGCGATCCGGGCTCGTTACGACCCATTTTTGCAAACGCAGAATCGTGTGGAGCAATTGAAGCAACTTGGGCATTCAGTGGATAAAGTTGAGTTTATCGTGATGGGAGGAACTTTTATGTCACTTCCGGAGGATTATCGCGATTATTTTATCAGAAATTTACATGATGCTTTGTCAGGAGCTCATAGCTCGAATGTAGCTCAAGCAGTGAAATATTCGGAGAGATCCCATACAAAATGCATTGGAATCACGATCGAAACTCGCCCGGATTATTGCATGAAGAAACATTTGTCGGACATGTTGAATTACGGATGTACTAGATTAGAAATTGGAGTCCAATCGGTATTTGAAGACATTGCACGGGACACAAATCGAGGTCATACCGTGAAATCCGTTTGCGAAAGCTTCCATTTGTCCAAAGATGCCGGATTTAAAGTCGTTTCTCACATGATGCCCGATTTGCCGAACATGGATTTCGAACGAGACATCGAACAGTTCATTGAATTCTTCGAAAATCCCATGTTTCGAGCTGATGGCCTCAAAATCTACCCAACTCTCGTGATTCGTGGCACGGGATTGTACGAACTTTGGAAGACCGGGCGTTACAAGAGTTATCCGCCATCCGTTTTAGTTGACTTGGTTGCCAAAATTCTCGCTCTTGTTCCGCCATGGACCCGGGTTTATCGCGTGCAACGTGACATCCCAATGCCTCTCGTGACATCTGGCGTTGAACACGGAAATTTACGAGAACTCGCCCTGGCTCGAATGAAGGATCTGGGAACGACGTGTCGCGATGTGAGAACTCGCGAAGTCGGGATTCAAGAAATCCACAACAAAGTCAGACCGTATGAAGTGGAGTTGATTCGTCGGGATTATGTAGCGAATGGCGGCTGGGAAACATTTTTGTCGTACGAAGATCCAACGCAAGATATTTTGGTGGGACTTTTGAGACTTCGCAAGTGTTCTGATCAAACTTTCCGTCCGGAATTGAAGGAAAATTGCTCGATCGTGAGAGAATTGCACGTTTATGGCTCTGTGGTGCCTGTGAATGCACGGGATCCAACCAAATTTCAACATCAGGGATTTGGTATGTTGTTGATGGAAGAGGCAGCTAGAATTGCGCGCGAAGAACATGGAAGTGTGAAACTTGCGGTTATTTCGGGAGTTGGTACACGAAATTATTATCGGAAACTGGGATATGAATTAGATGGACCTTATATGTCAAAGTCGCTTGTTTAATTCAGTTTTAGTTAAATATTTACAAAATAATATTTTATTATTATTATTACATCCACTGTGCTTTTCTGTCTTAATTTTCAAGTCGTTCCTTAAATCTATTGGTTTGGTTGCATTGGAAGATTTTTTATTTGGGGGAAGGGGAGAGAGAGAATGTGTGATGATTAAATTCGTAAGGTAAGTAAAATTCTTGCTAACAGTCTTAAAATCTATGTGAGGGCGATACAAAAGTCGAAATATGTTTTGGATTTTGAAAAATTTTCAGAATTTGATGAAAAATTGAGATTAAAAGTTCGTTTTTAGAGCAGAAACTCATTTCAAGATTTTTTTTTTAAATAATTTTTCATTTTTAAGAGGTTAAAAGTTCATTTTTAGAGAATGTTAAAATTAAAAATGAATTTTCAGGCTAAAAAAAGTTCATTTTTAGATAAAAAATAATTTGATAAAATATAAAATTCATTTTAACAGATAAAAAGTTCATTACAAAACCTAAGAATTTATGTTCAAGAATGTAAAAATTCATTTCAAAAGCTGAGAAGGTTCATTTTAAGAATTGGATAAAAAGTTCATTTTTAAATCTGAAAGTTTATTCTAAAAAGTAAAAAAAAAAAAATCTTTTCAAAATCTTAAATTTTTTATCAAAGCATTTTGAAATGAATTTTAGTTTTTGAAATGAATTCTTCAGACCGTAAAATTAATTTTTATCAAATTCTCGAAATAAGTTTTTTGTAACTTTTTCGTTTTCAAAATAAACTTTTTAGTTTTCGGAATGAATTTTATCGAACTTTTAAGTTTCGAAATTAATATTTAGCTCTTAAAACGAACCTCTTGGTTTTAGCGTTTTTTTTTTTCGTTTTTGTTTAATAAATTTAGTTTTAAATTTTAGCTCTTAAAATTGAATTAATTAAATTAGTTCTCATAATAAGCTCTTTAGCTTTTAAAGTAAATTTCAAAAATTTTTCTAGATCATAAAATTAATTCTTGAATATTCGAAATGAACTTTTCAGCTTTTGGAATGATTTTTTTAGTTTTTGAATCTAATTTTTTTTTTAAGAATTTCCAGTTTCTTCAAATATTTTTTTAGTTTTTGAAATGAATTTTCAATTTTTGAAATAAACTAATTATCCGAAATTCATTAGAAAACTGAACCCAATTTTTTTTCTCCTTAAAAATCAAAAAATCTTTAAAATCGAAAACACTTTTGATAATTGTATCGTCCTAAATGCCCGTTAAATAAATACGAAACTAAACGCTAATGGGTTCCGCCGACGCAAAGAAGGCAAAAATGAGCCATCCAATCGTATTAATTGCAATCGAGGTGTGAAAAACGGCTGCCCAACTTGAGGTCAATTCCAAGATATGTCCTGCCAAATAAACCCCTAAAAAGCCAGGCACCGCTCCAAACGTATTCATGAGACCAAATACGGACCCGCTGTGATTTGGCGCCAAATCCTGAGGATTTATCGTACAACTTGAGTTGTGAAAGCCACTTGCTCCTTAATTAATTAATTTAAAAAAAATTAAAATTAAATAAAATTAAAATTAAATTAAAAAAAATATTTTTTCAAAATTAAAAAAAAAATTAATACAAAATGACAAAAAATAAATTAATTTTAATTAAATTTAAAAATTTAAAAATAATTTAATCTAATTAAAAAAATTAAATTATTAATTTGTTTTTTTAATTATTTTTTTTTAAGATTTTTAATATTAAAATAAATTAATAATTTAATTTTAATTATTTTTATAAATTTAATTTAAAGAATTTTTAAAAATTACCTGTGATAATTGACATACAAATAAGTGCAATCGGATAACTATTCGTGTGGCACATGATAAATAACGCACAATTCTGCGTCAAAAAGCACAAACTCTCAATAATCTTTCGAATTCTCGTGAGAGATGCTTTTCTCGCAACCATTTTGTCGGTTAACCATTTGGCGAAATACGTAAAAAATGGAATTGTTGCCCAGGGAACCATATTTACGAGCCATCCTTTGGCATTCGGATAATTTTCGTGGAAATATGTCGGGAGCCAAGACAACAAAACGAAAAAGCAGTTCATTTCGCAGGCGTGCGTGAGGACACAAGCCCAAAACGACGATTTCCTGAAGAATTTGAGCCATGGAACGGTATCTCCGGTATATGAGGCGCCACCCCCAAAATATCTATTTGGCTGATCCAGTGTCACAATTCGATGTTTTTCCGTCGCCATTGTGTGATATCGCAACACCAATGTCCAAATTAGCCCGAAAAAGCCAATTACTCGAAAAGCCACGGACCATCCAAAGTAATCGAGAAGTAGAGAGCCGAAACTGCCCGTCAGCAAAGTGCCGATCGCCGATCCCGACGTCAAAATACTGAAAAAACTTGTGCGTTCGCTGGGCGAGAGATTACGACTCGTCAAACTGCTCATCGCGGGAAAATGCAGACCTTGAAGAGCTCCATTGAGAATCCGAATGATGACGATAAATCCGATTGCGTAGTCCACGCCGAAGGCATTTGAGAGACTTATGATGTTGGGCATCCAAAAAGTGATGAGACTCCATCCGATCGCTGACAGCAGAATGACTTCCTCGCCGCCATATTTGTCGCTAAAATACCCGCCGAGCACCTGTGTGAGTGTGTAGCCCCAGAAAAAGGCGGACAAAACGGTGCCGGAATCAGTTTTGGACCATTTTTGTTCCGCAGCGACGGATGGCAGCAGCAACGGCATCGAAGTTCGCGTCGAATAGAGCATGCATGTTCCCACGATGAGTGTGAGGAACCAAGTTCGTTTTTCATTCCTGCCGAAGAAAAAAAAATAGTAGCGTTAGTGACACGTACGAAGGACAATGCGTTGCTAAAATGAATAATTTTTGGATAGCAACACGTCATTCGGAAGTGCTTACCGTGTCCATACGCTTTGATTTTGCTCTTCCGATCTGAGTAATCGTAGTTTCTGTTCCATGAGGGGGATGTTGAGCGTGTTTGTAGCTCACTTCAGACCGTGCATTCTACGAAATTAGGCTCTGAAGGCTCTTGGATGTTCCACGTCTAACTGAATGTTTACTAAACTCGAGATTTCTATTGGTTTCGTTAGTTGGCCAATCACGGAGGGGGATTTTGAACCACCAGAGGGAGCTTTTTAGTACTGTTTTCCTTTGAAAATGATTTTTTCAGTTAGAGTTTCCAAATTCGAGATTATTAGAAATCTCGAGTATTATTCGAATACTCGAACCGAAAAATTTTTTACGAGCAAAATTTTGATAAATTTTTGGAAAAATTATTTCTCATGAAAAATATATAATTTTTGATGAAATTTAAATTTTTTAAAAGGTTTATCATGTAAATTTAATTTTCAATTGAAAATTTCTTTTTTTTAGTAAAATTTTGGAAATAATTAATAAAGAATCGTTTCCATTGCAAAATAAGAAGATTTAGCTCAGTATGTGAGTCAAATTAATAATTTTTGAATTTAATGCTAACAATTTAAGGCTTTTCAGGTTAAATATCAATAAACCTCACTTATTGAAAAGTGACATTAGTCTTCAGTTGAGAGTCTTTAAAGGAGACACTAATTTAACACTAATTTGATCAAAAAAAAAGAATTGTTTAACTAAATTTTATAAATTTGAAAGATTTCAACTTATGATCTTCAAATTTTATAAAAATGATAAAAATTGTTTAAATTAATTTAAAAATTTACTTTACACTCAAATTTAATTAAATTTTTTTGGCATTTTTTGGTCAAAAATGCTCTAAATAAAAAGAAAATTTAAAGCATTTGTTTTGTTGAGAAAAAAAAAGGTTGAATTTCAGCTTAGAAGTCAAAAGAAGGTTTTTAAGCTTATTTTTGTTTACAAAAGTCAAAATCGAAATCATAAGTTTTAAAAAATTATTTTTTTCATAAAAAACCGAAGAAATGTCTTTTAATTCTTACCTTTGAGACAATTTGACAAAAAATAAGATCAATCTCAATAAGCGAATAATCATTTATTCAAAAGCATTAAGTTTTCTTTTGAAATATTTAAAAAGCCGATTAAATTCAATTTTTATCAAAATTTTAAAAATTGAAAAAATGTTTTTAGTTTTAATCTTCATCGTTTGTAGATTTTTTTTTTAAATATTTTTAAATATTTAAAAATTTCAAAAAATTTAAAATTACTTTTAAGAAATTTTTGAAGTTAAAGAATTAAATTTTTAAAAGTTTGAAAAATTTAAATTTAGCTTAGCAAAAAAAAAGTTAAATAATTTTTCAAAAAATTTAATTTTTAAAAAATTTTAAAAAATATTATTTTTTTTACATTTTCAAAAGCTTATTTTTTACAATTTTAATTTTAATAATTTTATATGCTCATTTTTATCAAAATAAATCTTTTTTATAGTTTTATGTTTATAAATATTCACACAATTTAAATATTTTTAATTGCAGGTTAAAATAATTGAGATAAAAATTATGTGAAAGTTGATTTCGGGTACTCGAGTATTATTCAAAAATACTCAACTCCGAAAATCGGGTAATAAAAGTTGCCGAGAAATTGGAATCCCTTCTTTCATCCGAGTCACAACACTCAACGTCATCGTCAAGTGTCAAGTTGAAACTGCAAATCATCCGGCTTTAAACAAAAATGGTAAGTTTTGCAAGTTTTTCTTGATAAAAACTCAAAAAACTTGCAAAATTTTGTTTCAAACTACAAACCCAAAACCGGAAAACAAAAAATTTCATTAAATTTCTTCCATTTCAGTTCCGAAACCAATACGATAGCGATGTTACTGTGTGGAGTCCACAGGGTCGTCTGCACCAAGTCGAATATGCGATGGAAGCGGTGAAGCAAGGCTCTGCCACAATCGGTTTGAAGAACAAGGATTTCGCCGTACTTATCGCCTTGAAACGTGCATCCTCCGAATTGTCGAGTTATCAGAAGAAAATCATTGAAATCGACGATCATTTGGGTATTTCAATGGCTGGTATCACCGCTGATGCTCGCGTTTTGAGGTAAAATTTATTTTTTTCTAAAAACTTCCAGAAATTAAACAAAAAATGTTTTTTTTAGTCGATTCTTGCGTCAGGAATGCTTGAATCACAAGTACACGTTCGAAGATTTGCATCCAGTTGGTCGCTTGATGACGAAACTCGGCAATAAGATGCAAGTTTCCACACAAAGATACGATCGACGTCCCTATGGCGTTGGATTAATTGTCGTTGGGTACGACGATCAAGGTCCGCATGTGTTCCAAGTGTGTCCTTCTGCCAATTTCTACAATTGCAAGGCAATGTCTATCGGATCGCGATCACAATCAGCTCGTACGTACTTGGAAAAGCATTTAGCCAAGTTCCCCGATTGCAGCAAGGAGGATTTGATTGTTCACGGATTGAATGCGTTGCAAGATACGCTGCCCAATGAAGTTGAAATGAGCAAAAAGGTGAGTAATGAATCTCAAAAAGTTGAAAAATTCGTTTTAGATGATTTCGATTTTGTGAATTTTTTAATAAAAATTTTTAAATAGCCGGAAAAAATTAAAATTTGAGTAAATTTTCGACTAGTTTTTAACAAAAATAGAAAATTTTCCATCAAAATAAGAAAAAAAAAAATTTTTTTTCATACATTTTTCAAATTTTCAATTATATTCTAAAGAAAATTATTAATTTCTCTTGAATTGAAAAATTAATAAAAAAAAAATAATAAATTAATTTAAAAAAAAAATTAAAATAATAAAAATTTACAAAAGTAACTAAAAATTAAATTTTACAAAATTAATTTAAAAAAAAATAATTTAAAAAAAATAATTTGTAAAATTTCTTAAAATTTTATAATTTTGATCTTTTCTTATGAAATTCTTCAATTTATTTTTTTTTTAATTTTAAAAAATCGATTTATTTATTTATTTTTAAAATTTATTTTTTAAAAAGTTAAATTTTTATATTACCATCAATATTTTTTTGTAGAACGTCTCCATCGGCATCACCGGATTGAACGAAAACTTCCACGTTTTGACGGAAGACGAGACAGAAAAGTATTTGGCGAAAATTAAGCAGCGCAAACCACGCGGAGATGATGGCGGTGCAGGTCCCAGTGGCGCAGGACCAGGCGATAGTCAACCCCCAGGTCCCGATGATGCCGTTCAAATGGAGGAACCACAACCAGATCCAATTCCAGATGTGGCAGTCGAGGAGAGACCATCTCAATAAACATGCAAATTTCGTGGTTTTTTGTTTAATTTTTCATTATTCTGCATTACATTTGAATAAAAATCATTTTACAATGTAACACTTCTCATTCATAAACATTACTCAATGGACAGTTGCGCAGAATTCAGGCTTCAAATAAATTTCATTCAAAACATATTTTTTTAACAGTGTAGCATCCTTTGATAATGTTAACTTGATTTTTTGTTGGTTAGTATTGTTTCATCTGTGGACGCGAAAGGATCTGAAAATAAAAAAAAAATAATTTAAAATTAATTTTTTTAAAAATCAGTTAAAATTATGCAAGTTAATTAAATTAAAAAATGTGAAAAAAATAAAAAAAAAAATCATAAAAAATAAATCCATGAAAATAATTAAAATTAAAAAAAATATTAAAATAAAAAATATATATTTAAAAAATAAAAAAAATTAAATTAAAAAAATTATTTTAATAAAAAATAAAAAAAAAATAATTTAAAATTAAAAATTTAATTAAATTAAATAAATTTTAAAAAAATAATTAAATGTTTGAAAGTTAATTTTCAAAGCTAAATTAAATCGTACACAAAAAAATATAAAAAAATCAAGGATAATAAGTGAAAAATTAAAAAAAAATATTACAATGACCTCATTTCCTGAAACAACGAACCACAATAATTTCGATGCAAATGAATCCTTTCCGTTGTTTGATTTCAATTTTAATAATGTGTTAATAAATACAAACATTTCGACAAACACCGTTTTCTACGAAAATCCAACGCACACCGATAATATCAATGCAACGAACAAATCGGTCATTATCGAATGGGATTCAATAAAATGGCTTTTGACAATGTACTCGATAATCTTCTTGCTGGCGACAATTGGCAACTCGTTGGTGATACTCACACTGGTGCAAAATAAACGAATGCGAACCATAACGAACGTTTTTCTGCTGAATCTCGCGATAAGTGACTTATTTTTGGGCGTCTTTTGTATGCCCTTCACTTTGGTCGGCATGATTTTGCGAAACTTTATTTTTGGAGAAATTATGTGCAAGCTGTTGCCATATCTACAAGGTAAGAAACCCTTTTTTTGCGCGATAATGAAATTAATTTTGATTGTTCTTTGAATGTTTTTTTTTTTTTTTTTTTTGAGAAATCGACCACTAATGAAGTTATTTAGGATGAAACAGAATTTTAAATGAAGATGGAAAAGATGTTAATTAATTTGAGTGTGAGGTGCGCGAAAGTCCGAAAGATGAGGGTGGATGCAACAAGCAAAAATGTCTCCTTTTTAACAGAAAATAAATTTATTTTCCTTTTCAAGCATTTATTTTTTTTTTTTCGTAAAAATTGTATATTTCACAAAAATTGAATATTTCACAAAAAAAACAAGTAAAAATAAATTTAAAAAATTAAAAAAATATTTAAATATTTTTATTTTAATTTTTATTTTTAGCCCAAAAAATTTTAAAAATATTTTTAAAAAATTTAGTTAAAAATTTATTTTAAAAATAAAATAAATTTTATTTTTTAATAAATTTAAAAATTTTAATTTAATTTAAAAAAATATTTTAAAAATTAAATGCCAAAAAAATTTATGGATTTGTTTTTAATTTTTTTCTTAAAAAAAACTTAAAAACCAAAATGCTTTTCCTTATTTTTTTCCTTTTTATTTATTTATTTTTAAATATAATTTACTTTTCTGTTTGAAACAGACGAAAAAATCTTTCAATGAACTATTTTTTTTTGTCATAAATAAAAAAAAATACAAAATAATAAAAAAATATAAATTTTAAAATCAAGTGATCAATTTTGTTTATTTATTTTTGTTTAATTTTAATTTATAAAAATTTATTTAATTTAATTAATTTAATTGCAAAATAAAAATTTTTTATTTTGGATTTTTTTTGGAATTAAATTAATTTTTCTTCGAAAACTTCTTGATTAATTGACATGACACAAAAAAAATCAGTTCATTAAAAAATATTAATTTTTTTAATTTATTTAAACAAATTAAATAACAATCCGTGTGGTGTGTGAAAATGTTGGTCAGAAGTTATTTTCACAAAAATTATGTATTCCTGGTGCGAGAAATTTTTAAAATTAATTCAACTTCTTTATTCATTAAATTTTTATAATAAAAACCACAAAAATTTTTGTGTTTAATTTTTTTTTTTTTGCATAAAAAAATTTCGTTAAAAAAAAAATTTTTAAGAAATTAAATTTTTTTTTTAAATTCTTGACCCAATTATTTTTGCTTTTTTGTAAAAAAATTTTCGCACTCGAAATATGGCTAATTTTTGTAAAAATACGTTCAGACCAATATTTTTACATACCACTCGAATTGTTTTTGAGAAGTTTTTAAATTTTTATTTTTTTTTCTCAAATTGATTTAATTAATTAATTAATTATTTTATATATGAATAAATTCTTTTATAACAAAATTTTAAATATTTTATTTATTTTTTTTAATTAAATTTTTTTTATATACGATATTTTGTATTTTTAGAACAGTTGATTTTAATTTCCTGAAAAATTTCAAAAATATAAAGTTTAAATTTTTCCCGTATAAAATAAATCTACAGAAAGATTTTAGCCTATGGTCAAACGGACTTAATTTAAAAACTTCTATACATTCAACATAGAAGACTTTTGATTGACGGACTTTTTACTCTTCTGATCCATATCCATATCAGAAGTTTTCCGTTATCCTTTGATGATTGAAGATTAAAAGTTTCATTAATTAAAAGTTCTCGTGTGATTTGTTCTGAACTAAATTTATAAAGAATTAAATTGACATGAAACAGTTTCTCAAATAATTTTTTTTTTTCAAAAATGTATGTCAAAAGGTAACGATTTTGCCCTTAAAAAATAAAACGAAACTCGTCAATCAATAAACTCACCTGTCAATAAAATGTCGAAATGCCAAACCATTTTCCGTGTTGCAAAAATCTACAACGGAATAATTTTCCGATTACTTTCTCGACATTGATGTTAAGTTTTTTTTTTTTTCAAAAAACGCACATTAGTTTAATCTATCGAGAAAATTAAATAACATTATTTGATAACACACATTCTCTTTTTTTTCTCAACACGAGACGATAACAGACAACAATACAAGAAACAAGAGAAGAAAAAAAGAAGAATGTCATCACGAGAAAATCGAATTATTCTATTCTTTTTTAACTTTTATCGTCGTTGTTATTTGAACGATGAACTTGGTTTACTTTTCACATTATGCCGCATATGCTTCAATAGTTTCTCTGCGACTTGGGTGCTAATGACAGAAAAAATTAGAAGCAAAAGTGGTCGTTTTGCGATATCATCGGGTGGCTGTGGTGCATTTTTTTTTGTAACTTACCGCTTAATTATTCAAAAAGTTTGTAATGTGTTTCTTTTGTGCACCCAAAAAAAAGGAAATTTTTCCGCTGAAAAGTTCTTTTTAGTCTGAAAAACGTGCCAAACAAAAGAAAAACCGAAACGCAACGAAAAAACTTATTTATAATGAATTTAATTTCTGATGCATGCCTCGAACGAAAGAAAAGTGGAAAATTATTCCTTTACAACTGTTCTCTTCTTGATCGCTGTCTTGCGAATTATTTCTTCGTTTTTTTTTCTCAGAACGGGCGTTATTCCTCCTACTTATTTCTACGTTAATCCGCACGTTAAGCTACTACTACGACTTTGTGTGTGTATTAGTTTTCCGTCACATTTGTCAAGATTAATGAAAATTAGAGCAACTTTCCTCGTTGCTGCCGTCTCGCTTTTAATAAATGCACGACAACCTCGAAGCCAAAACGTGACTTCGCAACCACATGAATGACGAAAAAAACTTTAAAGCGAGCAATGAGTTGAATTATTACCAAAAATTTGCAGTCAACAGTCTTGTGCGATATATCATGCATCGCCACTGAAACGCAATAAAAGTAATATCAATGAATTTTATATATTAGGAAAGGGCAGTTTTTCAAAATGTTTCACTTTTTATTTTTTTTATGAAAATCTAAGAAAATTTATTGAATTTTTTGGTAAAAATTGATAACAACAAAAAATATCTAAAAAATTATTTTTTAAATATTTTCTTGTTTCAATAATATTTTTTAAAAATTAAAAAAAAATTATTTGGCCAATAAGACTTAAAATATTTTTAAAAAATTATTAAATAAATAATTAAATTAAATTAATATTTTCATAATTAAATACAAAATTAATAACAAAATTTTTGTTTATTTATTTTTTTTTAAATAATAAAAAAAATTAAAAAAATAAATGATATGTTTTTCTTCACAAATGTTTGAAAAATATGTAAAAAAATAAAATTTAAATTCAAAAATAAAAATTAAATAATTTTTTTTTAAATATATTTTATTTATTTTTTTTTTTAAATTATTTATCACTTTTATTTTTTTTTATTTTTTTTTATAAAATAATATAGGTAATCTTAGTAGATAACTCGTTTCTTTTTTTAGGTACTCATGAGTCCCTTACTATTTTAATTAATTAAAATATTTTATTTATTTATGTGAATTGTTAATTAATTTAGTTATATTAGTTTTTTTTAATTTTGTATATTTATTTTTTTTAATTATAAAATAAAATAAAATTATTTCAAACAAAATTTGAATTTTTTCATCTTAATATTTTAAATATTTTTTTTTTTTTAATTAATAAAAAAATCAATAATAATTAATATTAATAATTAAAAAATTAATATAAAATAATAATAATAAAAATAAAATAAAAATAATAAAAAAATTAATAATAATTAATATTAATTATTTTAATTTTTTTTTATGAAGATTTTTTAACCAAAAATATTAATAATTTGATATTTTTTATTTTTAAAAAAATTCAAAATATTTTTTTTTAACTTTTGTGACAATTTTAATCTAAAACTGACAAAATTTAAAAAAAAAAATGATTTCAAGCCCATTTAAATTTTCAGAAAAAAAATAAATTTGAAACTTTTTTAAAAATTGCATTTGCTTAACAAACTGAAAAATGTGTCGGACTTGTTTGTTGCAAATATTTGAGCTTAGTGACGCAAAAATGTATATTGTTGTGGAAAATGTAAATACTTGCCTATACATTACAAAGCAATAAAAAGCAGTTTAGGGCACGTCGAAAGTTTAGAAATAAATTTCAAGTTCGTGTTTCGGTGTGTGCGACAATATTTACAACAACAACACCAGCTAAAGTAGGTAATGATTTGTAATTTAAGAGGATGAAACATTTTTGCTTGTCGTTTCATGGTTACGAGAGCATGAAAGAACAAAATTTACAATCATCACATTGTAAAAAATTTTTTTTTTGTGTAATCAATATCAATCAACTAGACACGAGGAAAAAAAAAGTTTTTCTCGGTTTTCCATTTTGTTGCACCTTTGACGTTACTAGAAGGCTTGAAAATGATACAAGTTTGCGTGTCAGAGAGTTTTTTTGTAACTCCTGACAAATTCTTTTGTCACATGTGTGCTCTTTAAAAGTTTTGCATGGAAATTTAAATGACCAAAAACTGGTATGATAGTTAGTGTCAGTTTGTAGGAAGAAAAACTTTTTTTTTTTGAAAAGCCTTATTTGTCGTGTAAAAAAGATTATCTTCACGAAAAGTAGGGCGAACGAAATAAAAGTAAAGCAACAATTTTTTAGAACTTTTTTGTGTCTTTGAATGACGTGCAATTTAATGATTAAATTTCAACAAAAGACTAATAAAAAAGGCTTTGACAAAGGATTTTTGCTGGATTTGGTCAATATTGTCAAAAAAGACATTTTTATTATATAAAGGAATTGACGATGTAAAAGTTCTTGTAAAATAAGAAAAAAAAATCTTATATAAATCACATATAAAAAGTCAGTAAATTATTAGTTTAAAAATATTAAAAAAATTCTTTAAAAAAAAGAATTAATAAAAAAAAATTAAAAATATTTGGAAAACTTTTAAAAATATTTTTTTTACAATATTAACCTTTTTTTCTTGATGAATAAAAAAAAATTTATGAAACTCCAATTTATGTTCTAAAATAAATTAATTAATTTTTTTTAATTTTTAAAATTTGAATTTAATAAAATAAAATAAAAGTAAAAAAATAATTAATAGAAATTTTAAAAAAACAATTTTTAATCAAAATATAAAAAAACATTTTAAAAAATTGCTTAGAATGCTTAATAAATATTTAAAAAATACTTTAAAACAATTAAAACATTTTGTTTAGTAAATTTTATTTTTTACACACATTTTTTTTAGTAGCTTAGTAGCTTTTTAGTTTTTATGCTTAGCTATTGCTGATATATTTTACATAAAAATTTTATTAAAATATTTAAAGAAATTTAAGATAATTTCAGAAATTTAATAAAATTTAAGTTTATTTGAAAATGAAGAAAAAAAATTTAAAAAAAGTACATAAAAAAAAAAATAAAAAAATTACAAAACATTTACATTAGAAATAGAAATTTCAACATTTTCAGAAGGAAAATATTTAACCTTTTCTTTTAAATAATTTCTTATATAAAAAAATGTTTATAAAAAATTAATTACCCACAAATGTTTTTTATTTTAAAAACATTAAATCAAATGTAAAAATAATAGAAAAAAAAAAATAAAAAAAATTAAGTCGCCAAATAAAATGTTTCCTTTTTTCTATTATCTTTATACTCTTTTGACTAAAAATAATGAATTACCTTTTAATCGTTTTTTATACAAAAATTTACATTAATGAGGGTCGAGATGCGTCTTTTGTAAAATAAAAGATAAAAAAATTACTGTTAACAAATAACGCAAATTAAACTGAAATTAGGTTACTACTTTGGTATCTTACATTTTAATCTTTTTTTGCATCAAAAGTTGTCAAGCTGCATAATCAGATTTTCATTTGAATACAACTTGACCAGCATTTTATTGCATTTTAATATCTATTTCACAAAAAACCTTTTGAATTTACGTACAATTTTCATTTTTCACAAAGAACTATATTAATCTCCATGACTTTTGAATTTTAGTCAATTCCCTTAAAATTTGGCAAACATAATTATTTTAGCGTTTTGAAACGATTTTCATTACAAAACAATAGAAACCACCGTAGAAGGAACTTAATATTTTAGAATGAATTGCAAAATGTATACAAGTTGGCGGGATTAAAATATAATTTAGTTTGTATCCACGTTTTGTGGGAGATTTTCCGTCATCCTACTTTAAGATCTTGTCTCATTTGAAACAAAAAAAAAACTATAGACCTGAAATTCAGAGTATTTTTTATTAAAAATGTAAAAAGTTTAGCAATTTGGCCTAATTCTTGTCTGGGTCGTTTAAACATAACTTGCAACATATCTTTGTCTCTAACTAAGTCGACTAAGAGACTCTGAAAATTGATTGTTTAAAATTCATGTCTCGCGAACCAAAATATTTGCGAGACATGAAAATTAACTAGATTAGGTATCAACTAACAAAAAGATTGTACATTGGGGCAAAATTTTAGAATGTGAATCGGGATGGAATTTAAGAATGTCCATTGGGGCAACATTTTTAAATATGCATTGGGACAAAGTATCAAATTGTGCATTGGGGCAAAATCATAAAATATGCATTGGGACATGCGTATTTTATCCCAATGCTCATTTTGAATTTATGCCCCAATGCACATTTTGAAAAATCAAATAATTGCACATTCTGAAGTTTGGTCCCAATGTACATTTTGAAACTTTGTCCCAATGCACATTTTCAAGTTTCACCCCAATGCACATTTTTAAATTCCAACCCAAGTCATATTGTCAAATCTTGCCCCAATGCCAATTTTTGGTTGATATTCTAGTAATTTTCATGTCTCGCTGATATTTTATCTTGCGAAATACGAGACGAAACATAGTTTTTTTTGAACCTAATGTTGAATAACATCACACACAGACACAAAACAATGCAAGATGAAAAACTTTCGCCAAGCAAGAAAAATATTTTAATGTATTACACACTCGAGTGTATTATTTTTCCAAACACATGAATATCTTTTATTGTAGTTTATTTTAGATGTTATTGGACTTGTAGCTCGGTGAACGACCATGTCTGTGTATAATTGAAACATTAAAGTAAAATATCACTGCTGCATGTTTCCGCACCCGCAGCTTGCCACTAAATTAAAAAAGTTCCTTTTTTCCATGATTTTTGTTCTATTTTTCTTTTTTTCCTTTTTTTTAGATAAATTTACCGAAAAAAAAATTCATTCAGATTTTTATTCACTCAAACGTTTGTTTATCTTTTGCAGCATCTTCCGTTGCTGTTTCGTCGTGGACATTGGTTGCGATATCTGTGGAACGTTATTACGCAATTTGTCATCCCCTATCGTCGAGACGTTGGCAAACCCTAAGCCATGCTTATAAATTGATTGTCATTATATGGCTGAGTTCATTGTTGTTTATGCTGCCAATAGCTTATCTTTCGCAACTTATACCGACACGAGATGGTAAGTGATGGCGCGTTACGCCATTGTCCCAACGAGTAATGACGATAAATTGAAAAGGAAATTTTAAACTTTTTTTTCGGTTGATGATAGATGCATGGAGAATAGTTTTTAGTCCCACATTGTCCCCCTTTTTTTCTTTATTATGAACGGCGGCTTAGAAGCCATTGTATCAGTGTTCAATATGACTCCCATTTATTATTACCCTGATACAATCAACATTTTTTGTGGATTATCGTCTCTTTGCTACTCGCATCGTATTATTTTATTATGTTTATGTAGTTGGAATATATTTTACCTCCAGTGGTGTGAAAGATCTTCAGTTCAAGAGCAGTTCAAAAAAATTTTTTTTAAAAATATTCGATAAAAAAAATTAAATTATTTAAAAAAAAATTAAATTAAATTTATTTAAAATTAAAATATTTATTATTTATTTAACAATATTTATTAAGTTCTTCAATTATTATAACTTTTTATGATTTTTATAAAAATTTTTAAATTTTTTTATTTATCTTAAAAAAATTTTTTTTTCACAAAATCTATTTTAGGTACATTATTTTTTTTTTTTTTTACAAAAAGGAAAAACTTAACTATTTTTTCTAAATTTTAAATAATTAAAAAAAAAATATTAAGTAAATATTTGCATCTTAAAATCATTTAAATTTAATTTTAAACTAAATTTAATTAATTAAATAATAAATTTATTAAAAATAATAAAATAAAATTTTATTCTTTCTAACTTTATTTGTCAAAAAATAAAAAAAATAAAAAAATAAAAAATAATAATTTTTGATTCTGAAAAATTAATATTTAATTAAATGACAAAAAAAAAAATTAAATTCAAAAATAAAATTAATTTAATTAATTAAATATCTTAATTAAATTCAAAAATGAGGCAATTAAATATATTTTTTTTCAATATAAATTAATTTTTTTTTAAATTAAAAATAAATTTTATTTTTATTTAAAAATAATTTTTGGATATTTTTTAAAGTTTTTGATAATTTTTTTAATTTTTTATTAATTTTAGGTCTTTTAAAGAAATTCTGTATACTTCGCCTCTGACTCTTTCCCAAAACTATTCTTCATGCGACGCATGCACTTTTTACGAATGCAAAATTGAGATAAATCCAATTGCACAATTTATTGCTTTATTTGTCTCGAGTAGAACCTCTCGAGTGTCCTTATGAGCAAAAGAAAGCATGAATAACAATAAAATTGTCCAAAGTAATCGAATTTTCCTCATTTTTTGTTTCTCTCTTTCATTTCTTAACGTTCTACTTTCTTTCTTCTTTCCTTTATTTTTCTTTTTTGTCGTTTTAGGGCATCATAAATGTCGTGAAAACTGGCCAAAGAATTCGGAAAAATACGAGCAGTCATTTAACTTAATCTTGGATGTCATGCTACTCGTCATTCCGCTGCTGATGCTGGGAGCGACATATTCGCTCATTACGCGAACATTGTGGCAAAACATGCGAACGGAGAGTTGTGGGTCATGCAAAGGTGAAACATCGGCCACTACCGGTCAAATTAATTCATGTAAGTCTGGTTTTCAAAGTAAATGTTTTACACAAATAATGACATCGAAGCGACATGATAATAAATTTATGAACAAAAAACCAACATCATAATATTGCCGTGCTATAAATCACGCAAGCGACACATCTTTGTGTGTGTGCAAGATTTTTGCTCGTCGTCTTGAGCCATTAACTTTTGCTGTTTTTTCTTCGTTTGCCGTTCATCCGTTTTTCATCTCGCCACTTCGCAGAAAAAGGAGAATTATCTCCGACGACGATGGCGAGAAAAAGAGAAATTTTATTGCTCTTATCTTTCGTCTGTTGTCTGTGATGCGAGAGAATAAAAGGAATTTTTCGGATAATGGGTCAAGAAATAGCGAGGGAATTGTTCACAATGCAGTTCATTTGTATTCAAGACAACCAGATTATTTGTCATTTTAAAGCTACTCCAACTGTCAATACAGAAAATCTCCAAAATATGTTCCCTTTTCGTCAATTTTACAACAACTGGCAACATGTGTCACTGAGTAGTAATCAATTTCGCATTATATCATTTCGTTTTTTTTTTGTTTGTCGCGGCATTCGTGCGTGAATCCTCCTCCATTGAATTTTTTTTTTCTTTGTGTCTTTAAAAAGAACATAAAAAAATATTTATTGCCAAAAATTTCCTGAAAAAGGAAAAAATTAAGATTTATTCGGGAAATTCACATGACAGTCGTGATCACGTAGTTATTAATTTAACTTCTTTTTTTTTTGTTTGGTAGCGACTAATGTTGTGGAAGTGTTCATAAAGTCAAATGGCAGTGCAAGCAGCAGATGTCCCAACAATGGATTATGTGAGAGTTCAGAGAGGAAAGATTCCAGAGGATGGCATCAAGGATGGTTGCGGGCGTCACAGGAGCTTAATAGTGTACCGGAAATTACGAAGATGTCAGGCGGGAGACATAATCCAGCGTTGAGGAAGTAAGTATTTTTATTTGTTTTTGATTTTTATAGCTGGTATCCTTACCACTAGACAATATGGGAAATTTATTTTATTTTTTTTTATTTATATTTATATTTATATTTATATTTATATTTATATTTATATTTATATTTATATTTATATTTATATTTATATTTATATTTATATTTTTATATTTATATTTATATTTATATTTATATTTATATTTATATTTATATTTATATTTATATTTATATTTATATTTATATTTATATTTATATTTATATTTATATTTATATTTATATTTATATTTATATTTATATTTATATTTATATTTATATTTATATTTATATTTATATTTATATTTATATTTATATTTATATTTATATTTATATTTATATTTATATTTATATTTATATTTATATTTATATTTATATTTATATTTATATTTATATTTATATTTATATTTATATTTATATTTATATTTATATTTATATTTATATTTATATTTATATTTATATTTATATTTATATTTATATTTATATTTATATTTATATTTATATTTATATTTATATTTATATTTATATTTATATTTATATTTATATTTATATTTATATTTATATTTATATTTATATTATATTTATATTTTTTATATTTATATTTATATTTATATTTATATTTATATTTATATTTATATTTATATTTATATTTATATTTATATTTATATTTATATTTATATTTATATTTATATTTATATTTATATTTATATTTATATTTATATTTATATTTATATTTATATTTATATTTATATTTATATTTATATTTATATTTATATTTATATTTATATTTATATTTATATTTATATTTATATTTATATTTATATTTATATTTATATTTATATTTATATTTATATTTATATTTATATTTATATTTATATTTATATTTATATTTATATTTATATTTATATTTATATTTATATTTATATTTATATTTATATTTATATTTATATTTATATTTATATTTATATTTATATTTATATTTATATTTATATTTATATTTATATTTATATTTATATTTATATTTATATTTATATTTATATTTATATTTATATTTATATTTATATTTATATTTATATTTATATTTATATTTATATTTATATTTATATTTATATATTATTTATATTTATATTTATATTTATATTTATATTTATATTTATATTTATATTTATATTTATATTTATATTTATATTTATATTTATATTTATATTTATATTTATATTTATATTTATATATATTTATATTTATATTTATATTTATATTTATATTTATATTTATATTTATATTTATATTTATATTTATATTTATATTTATATTTAATTTTTAAAAAGTATAAGGCGCCTCCATTAATTTATGAAAATTAAATAAATTTAAATTCAGATCCAATCCGGAAAAAAGTCTTCAAAACAAAAAACGCGTAATAAAAATGCTCCTGCTCGTCGTTCTTGAATTCTTCATATGCTGGACACCCCTTTACATCATCAATACGATCATCCTGTTCGATCCCATACTCATCTATCAAGACTTGGGCTACCACGCTGTGTCCGTTTTCCAATTACTTGCCTATTCATCATCTTGCTGCAACCCGATAACGTACTGCTTCATGAATAATGGATTTCGGAAAGCCTTCTTGAATCTCTTCAAATGCTTTAAAAGGTTCCGTGCGACGTCCTCGACAGCAAACACGACAGCCAGACGACAGCAACAGCAACATCGTCGCACAAGTATGAGCATTCCAGCAGCAGCAACAACAACAACGACAGTGCAAACACCATCGAACTTGAATGGCAATGAAGGAAATTCAAAAATGATAAATCGTGATTTTATGCATTCACATTTCGTAGCCGAGAGGAACTAGAGCAAGGAGTTGGAGCAGTAAAAGTTAAAACATTTTAATTAAAGAAAAGAACAAAAAAAAAAGAGTTGCAGATTTTTTAAACTTGATTGTTTTAATTGAAAAATTCCGAGAAGGTAAGTGGGATCGATAGAAATGCTGTGAGAAGAGAAAAATGTGAAAATTAAATTTTCATAAGCAGAAATCCCCTTCAATCTTCCTTTTTCATGTATTTAACGCACTCAGAAAATACCACAAATAAGTACGAAGAATGGAACTGGCATTACAAGAAACACAATAAAAAATTAAACTTTTTTTTGCTTTGGGGCTTAAATAGGCTTGATTGCATTTCATTTTTTTCTGTTTGTTTAAAAAATTAATTTAATTATTTTTTTTAATTGCAAAAAAAAAATTTCCCCATATAAGAGTTCAAAATTATAACGAAAAAAAAAACGAAAAATTCAAATTTAAACCGAATCCCAGTGCAAATTTCAAAAATCTAATGATTTGAAAATTTTTTTTTTTTTTTTAATTTAATTGAATTTTAAATAAAAAATTAAATTTATAAAAATTATTTAATTAAATTTAAAAAAAATAAATATTTAAATCAAATTATTAATTTTTTCTGCTAAAATTTAATCAAAAATTTTATTTGAAAAAAATTAAATTTATTTTTTTTTATAAAATTTTAATATAAAAATATTTTTTTAATTTTTAATTTATTTTTTTTTTAGAATTAGAATTATTTATTTGAACTTAATTTATTAAATTTTTAAAATAATTTTACAAAAATTTTCTTAATTAAAAAAAAAATCAATTTAAAAAAATTAAAAAATCAGAAAAGTTTGCAGAATTTTTCATTTTTAAAAAAGACAAACAAAAAAAAATACAAACAATTTATTTTTTTTTTGAAGAAATGCGCTTCAAAGTAAAAACTTCATTCAAACTTTTCCAATAAATTGCTTGCTATTTAAACATGTCTCTACGTCGTGTCTACAAGCGAACGTTAAATCAACTTAAATCCTGTGTTATCGAATAAATCGTGTGTTGAACATCATCATCGTTCACATTATCTATATCATTTTTACGACTGGTCAATTTCAAAGCCTATTTATAAAAATCTGCTTTTCTTCTCCTCCATTCACGTCTAATGCACTTTTCCGTTCAACTTGTGTATTCTTAGCGTCATGATAAAAATATAATATTTTTGCATCTGTTGTGCTTACTTAATATCGCTCGACAGGAATATGTGGCAAATGGCCAAAATTAATGGAAATGCTTTTTTCTTCCTCCATGGTGGTTGGGAAAAAGGAATTTGCACAAAAAAGGCATTTATTTGCAAGTAAGTTGCATCTCATCCGTTGTAGTAAAAGTAGACAAAAATAACATAAATCACGAATCATATGAGAGCCATGTAACGTGTACGTGACAACTGAAAGCGAGGATGAGAGCTGTGCAAGTGAAAATAAAAGGAAACATATCCAGTGCATGATAAGAAGAAAGATGGGCAAAAAGAAATTCTCTTCATTAAATAGTTGATTGTTTTGAAAAGTTTGTGTGGTTTAAGAGAAAAAAAAACAGGCAACTAATCATGGGAAGAAAGATGATGAAGAGATATGAAGTCTATGGCCGCTGGCAATCAATTGACCACTTTCATCTCGACTTTCATAAAACATTATGACGCCATAAATATTGTATTCATCAGAAATATCCTGTTTCGAGGAAAAAATATGTAATACAGCCTTAGGGCTTTTATACATTCTTTTTCTATATATTTAAATACCAACAGTACAAAATTTTTGAATATTTAAGAATTTCTTGGATATTTTGCCTTTTCGATATTTTTCATTCAAATTTATTAAAAATTTATATTTATTTATTTTTTTAATCTCCTTTAACAAAAAATAAATAAATAAATAATAATAAATAAATAAAATAGAATAATAAAAAAAAATCTTAAATAAAAGTTAAAAATCAATTAAATGTTTAAATAAAAGTTTTTAATTTTTTTAAATTAATTTTTAATTTGTTTTTATTATGTTAAAAAAACATGAACATTGTAAAGAAAAAAATTAATAAAATATAAATATTTAAAAGTATCTTAAATAAATTGTTAGAAATCAAAAAATAATTTTAAACTTTTTTATTTTAATTTTTTTTGTAATTTTTTTTTAAAATAATAAATTTTGTAAAAAAAAATTAATGATTTAAAAAAAACTTTAATGTGGCGGACAAAATTAATTTTTTTTATATTATATATAATATAGAAATAATTTATTGTTTGATTTTTAATAATTTATTGTTTTTTTCTTTTAATTAAAAAAAATTAATAAATATTTTAAAGAAATAAAAAAATAAATAAAACTAGAATTAAAAAAAATTAAAACTAAAATAAATTTCTAGGATAATTAATTAAAAGAAGAAAATTACAAAAAATTTCAATAAGCGAAGAAACTTACAAAAAAAAACCAATTTCCTTAAAAATAATAATAAACTTCTGCAGAATATTTTAAGAAAGGGAAAATATTATCAAAAAATCAACAAAAATTAAAAGTTTTTCTTTTTGAGGTAGTTATGAGTAAGTTTTTGAATAAGAAACAGGAGTTTTTTTTTAACACAAACAAAAATATTTTCAATATACTTTGTTTGTGTTTCCAAGAATTGTTAAAGACATCATTGTGCTTCAAAATTTGTTGACATTATTATTAAAACTTTTACTTGCAGCCCATTCATGAACTTTTTTTTTATAATTTTAGCATGAAAAGAATTTAACGGTCACAAAATTCAAATTTACATAAATTCTCTTTTATCAATTTCTAACGTCTCAACTTTCTCTTATCAGCTGTTCCTTCAGTTTCACATCAAAAACAACTCAGTCAAAGTCCATCAATTTCTTTTTATAATTTTTTTAATTAAAAAATATAAAAATGGCTGCTCCTTTCAAGTTTTTCTACGACTTGATGTCGCCTCCGACACGTGCCTTATACATTTTATTCAACCATTTGCGGGTGCCTTACGAACCTGTAAAAATCGCTTTACGTCGCAGTGAGCATCTTACCGATGAGTTCCAGAAAAACGTTCATCGTCTCTCTTTGATGCCAGTCATTCATCATAACGGTTTGCGACTCTCAGAAAGTGTCGCGATTTTACATTATTTAGCAAGAGAGAAAATTCTGCCAGCGGGAAATTCATTTTTTCCACTGAATGACGATAAAACTCTCGCACGAATTGACGAATATCTCGAATGGACTCATAATAATATGAGACTTGGCGCCGGAATGTTGTTCAGGTTAAAGTGGATAACTCCGTTCATTACGGGCGAAAAGCCAAGTCCCAAAGAAGTGAAGAGGTATGAAAAAATTTTCGAACAAAGTCTGAATACGCTGGAAAATGTGTGGTTGGAAGAGCAGAAATTCATTGCGGGAAATAAAATTACTTATGCTGATATTTTAGCGGCTTGTGATATTGAACAAACAAGTAAAAAAATAATTTAAAATTTACTCTTAATTTATGGTTAAAAAAAATTTTTTTACAGAAATTGCTGGATATCATCCCCTGAAAAACCGCCCAAAATTACATGATTGGCTAGAAACTGTTCGAAAAGAGACAAATCCAGTTTTTGATGAAGGACATAAATATATTTACAAGTATGCGGAACAATATAAAGGAGATGTTCCTGTTAAAAGCTCTCTATGAAACTCGAATAAAGAAATTTTTACTTAATTCATGTTTTATTTTTTATAAATTACCAATCGCTTCCATTTGATAAAATTGCCAAACTGCTAATTCAATATTTCTTTTCTTCTAATAGATGGCGCCTTTAAATCAAGAGGAGTATAAAAATGAGAAATACGTTATTTCAAGCAAAGTGCTGTTGGCTCAATTTATTTTTTTCTGTGTAGCGTACTCTTTTTCATACAATAATGCTTTGCAATGTAAAAGAAAATGAAGGCAAAAAATTTGCTTTGAGAAATTTTTGATAGAAAAAAAAATAATTTATATAAAATTTTTGAAGATCACTTAATTCACAGAATGACCATAAGAGGGCGTTTTCAGATCTTTTAACTTAATTAAAATGATTTTTGAGTGAAAAAACATGAAAAGTTGTAACAACAAGAAAAGATAAAATTTTATCAATTAAAGTTTAAAGTATTATTTTCAAAAAAAAAAAAAAAAAAAACAATAATCTACATTTAATTTTAAGATTTTTCTTTTATTTCTTCAATTTTTTATTTCTTTTATTTTATTTATTTCTATTTTTCAATTTTTACAAATTTATATTGAGTAAAGGCAACTATTGAGCAAAAAAATTTAGAGAAATTAAAAAGTAGAAAAAAATTTAATACCAAAATTTTAATAGATCATATAGTTCACGAAATAACCACATGAGGGCGTCTTGAGATCTTTAAAAAATTATAAAAAATCAAGTTTAATAATTTTTGAGTAAAATTCCAAAAGTTTTTAAAAATAATTTAAAATTTTTGATTGAACATCAACTAAAAACGTAAAAAAAGGTAAATTTGTACCAAATTTAGTTTCAATACAACGAACAATCAAAATTTGCCTCCAAGCTTCAAAAAAAAATGATCGAAAGCGCCGTTCGTGTTCTTCTCCTATTTTTTGCTGCAAATTCTCATTTTTCTTTTATTTCAATCTTCGTTGGATACTTTATCGCAATTTCAAATATAAATTTATAGAAAATGAGGTAAAAAACGCTCTATTAATATGCCTCGTGATAGTATTTCTGCCCTGATTATCATAATTACGGAGCTAATCGTTGGCTTGGCTCACGTCAAACGTATGCAGAGAAAATCATATCATGTCACTCAGGAAATTGAATCGCGTGCCAGAGACGACAACGACGACGACGTAATAAAAGGTTAAGTAAATGCGATGAGAGCTTCTGCTTCTTTTGAAAATGTCACTCAACTTTTTTTTTCGTTCTTAATCGAGAGTTTCGTCATTATTTTTTTTTTCATCGGTAAAAAAAATAATAATAAGAGCAAATCTTCTTGCTGATTTAACAAGTTCTCATCTACTGGTACGAACGCTAAACGTACACGAAACATTTTTTGGTCAATTTTTGCTCATTAAAATTGGCACAGAGCACGCAATTACCAAGAACTTTTTTTTTAGTACATGAGCATAAAATCCTGAAATTCATCCGAAAAATTAAATTCAATTTCGTATTACTATTAATAAAATAATTCAGTTGATTGACCTTTAGATTCACAAAATTCCCGTGAAAAAAAAATTCCATCAATTTCATTTCTCATAATGTTCTTGACATGGTCGATTGCGTGGTTGGTTGCGCCTCCTGCCCTCGAAGGGAAATTCGCACCTACTTAGTATCAACGAGGTAGCGAAATGCCAATCAATACACGAAAATCAATACCTTAGAGGTGTCACTTATTACAACAACAAATATTTCGGGGGAGCTTAACGAGGAGAGAATTTGCGGATCATGGTCGCCGGTGGCTCCATGATGAGAAGAATGCGCATTCAAAAGATTTCTCACGCCTTCAAAGATAACGAAAACAAAGAAATCACTTTTTTTTATTGTTTTGGCATTTCAGGCTGCAAAAAAGGGATCATATTTGCATGGTAAAATGTTGTTTTAATGACTTTACTTTTGGTGAACGAAAATTTAGTTGCTGCGATTTTTTTTGTGCCGCGTTGTTATTTTTGGCATATCTCTCATGAAATGCCATACAAAATACTTAACTATCGTTTAATGTGTTTGTTCTGACAAGATAAGACCCTTTTGTGTGTGCGATTTTGTTCGAGCTGTGTGTTTTTGGCAGATCTTTATTGCGAAAAAAAAATGATGCAAAAAGTACAGAAAAAAAAATGTTCAAAGCAAATTGTTTTTGAAAATAATGATGTTTTTAAATAATAATAAACTAATTTTGTGTTTCGTTAGAGTGAAACAAATTTTAAAAATTAATAAGAAATTAATTAAGGATAAATTTAATTTAAAAAAAAATTAAAAATATTAAGATAAATTTTTAATTATTTAGGTAAAAAGAAATTAATGATTACTTTCAAAATTAGCATATTTTTTTTAATAATTTTTAAATAAAATTTTTTACTTTAATAATTTTACAATTTAACTCTTTCTAAAAATTTAAAGTCATGAATTTTTGAATCAAACTTATTTTTTATTAATTTAATTTTAAAAATTATTTTTTTAACAGTATCGAGAAAACGTCGAAAAATTGTCAGAATCAAAGGCCTAAACGAGAGTAAACTTTCCATGGAATTCGAATTTTTTTTTTTTTAAAGGATTTTTTTTGTTTTTTGAAAATTTTTTTTTTTTAATTTTTTTTTTCAAAAATTTAAAAAAAAAAAAAATTTTTTTTTCAAAAAATTTTTTCTTCAAAATTTTAAAAATTTCTTTTTTCGCCTGTACATCGGAAACGCAAAATTTAGAAAAAGTCCAAAACAAAAGGCCCATTATTCAACAATTTTTAATTTTTTTGTTTTTAAAGTTTTTTCTGGGGCAAAACAAAATTAAAATATAAATTTTAAAATTAATTAATAATTTTTAGAAAAAGTCCAAAACAAAAGTTATTTTAACAAAACCTTCATTTTGAGACGGAGAACCGTGAAAATTTTTATGAGCCCTCATAATAAGAATTTTGACAATTTTAACTAATTTAAAAAATCTTTAAATGGCTCCTGTACATAAATAAAAATAAAAATTTTAGAAAAACTCCAAAATAAAATTTTAAATCAAAATTCTTTTGAATCAAACCGTGATAGCTTAATTTTGAAAAATCGGTATGTGAGCCCTCATAATAAAAGGATTTTTACTTAAATTTTTTTTCGCTAACATTTTTTTTAATCGAAAACGCAAAATTTAGAAAAAGTCCAAAACAAAAGTTGTTTCTAACATTTTTTGCTTAATTTTGAAAAATTATTGAGCCCTCAGGATTTTGACTTAAATTTTTTTTCGCTAACATCTTTTTTGTACATCGGAAACGCAAAATTTAGAAAAAGTCTTTTTTGTAATTTTTAGTACATTGTGTTTAATGTTTGTCCAGCATATGAAGAATTTTAATTTTTTTAAACAATGACTCGGTACACAAACGGGTTATGTAACAAAATATTTTCGAATTTGCTTTTAATTCAAGGTCTTTTTTAAATAATTTTTTGAATAATTTTTAATTAGTCTTTAATTAGATTCTTTAAATTTTAAATTTTAATTAATTTTCATTTATTTTAATTTCAACTTAACAGAATTTTGGACAGTTTTATTTAATTTAAAAAAAATATAAAAATTTTAAAAAATTATTGCAATTTTTAATCGGCGAATTTCTTTCAAATTTATATAATTTTAAAATTATTAATTTTTTTTTTCTAAAAATATTTATTTATTTTTAAGTTTTATAAATTCTTCACTTTTTGTTTGATTTTATTTTGTTTTGATTTAATTCTTTTAATTTTTTTTTGAATAATAACTCAATGGTAAAAAAATCGAGGTAAAAATAAAAATAAGAAAAAATATTGCAACTCATAATTTCCTAATAAAAGTTTCAAGAATCCATCCAAAAAAGTCTCCCACTCTACCCTGCACTTCTTCCACAATTAGGTACATGTTTCTCAAATTTGTTGCATGTTCTTTTCTTTTGTGTTCCATCAATATGTTGTAGTAGTTGGAGAGTTGTAGTGTATCATAAAGTAACTCTTGTTGCAAAGTACTTCTCCTTCATTAACATGTACTCATCCTACACAGGTCGGCATTTAAATGAATTATATTGGGCGTTGAAAAAACGTTTTTCGTTTCTAAAAATCAAACTTCTTCTTCGTTTCAACTTACATCAATCACTTGAACGCATACTTTTCGGAAATTGACCAATTACCGAAAAAAGCTGACGTTTTTTGCGCTGCTTGAGAAACTATATGCGAATATTTTTTGCCGTTGAAACAATTGAGGCAACATTGTTGCAGCGAAAAACAAAGAATTGCGCGAAAAAGTAAATATATCATTTAAATTATTTCTGGCAGATAACGATATACTTTTTCGTGTGATTGTAACACGCAACGATATGGATTTTTTGGAGAAAAAGTGTTAAAATAAAGCGCCTCTGTGAAGCAAAAATCAGTAATCGTGACTGCTTTTCTTTATAATGAAAGATAAATGAGCTGCAACTGTTACTTTTGCATCAAAATGATGAAAGAAAAAAAAACTAATTAAATTAACAAAATTCAATGAAAAGTTACAATATAATTAATAGACTTTACTTTACCTGAAATTCTAGGCAGTAGCCAGTTGTTATTTAATAAAAAAAAAAAGAAAAAAAAAACTTTTTTTTTATTCAGATAATAAATTGCAAAAGTACGATTCATTTCTTTTATTCTAACTTTTTTTCTCTGGTTCTGGAGAATCAAAGCCGCATTTGTCTTTGTCGTAAAGATTGGAGAAGCATTGCTTGCACTTTTGAATACAAAAGGTAGGACCAAAGCAAAAGAGAAACCGCCCGTCCGAAATTTCATGCTGCCTTTTGTTTGTTCTAAAAAACGATTAAAATGAGAAACAAAACGTGTTAAGTCATCGATGAGCACCTAAATTAGATGTTCATCAGAGACATCGTGGCATCATCTTGCCTATAAGTTTTTTTTATAAAAATTTTTATTTTATAATTTTTTTTAGAATAAAAAAAAATTATACGCCATTTAATTTAAAATGAACTCTAAAGAAAGAGTGATGACCAGAAATTTAAGAAGAAGTGCGTTATTGCACCAAAATTATCATAATTTCATGTTACACAAAAAAATTATTAAAACACAATGGAAATAACAAATTCTTCCGCAAATTTCTACAAAACATTCCCACTACATTCCTCGTAAATTCGTCCTTTTGTTTGGAATGGAATTCCTGAGAAAAACAAGGCAACTTTCTTTAAATGTCCGATCTCTTTCTCGCCCGTTCGTGCGTTTGTGGATGGCGACGACGCCCGACACACCAACATGTGTTTGATTTTGATGGACTACTTTGAATATTTTTACGAATGTGTTCCTCTGCACTCTTCGAGTGTATTGAGGGAAAAAGACAGTCAGACCAGCCAACCACAAACGTTAAAATAATGAGCATCTCCTACAAAATTAATATTTACGTGAAATAAGAAAATAACTTCCATTCCACATGTTGCTGCTGCATGTTTTGTACGGGGACTGTGAGGAATTTGTGTTTCGCAAATTTTTCATTCTTAAAAAAAATTGAAGGATGGTTGAAGGAAATTGCAAAACAACTGTACAAAATTCTACTGTAACTTTAAGTTTGCGACTTTAATGACTTTTGAGAGACTTTGTAGCCTTTTTGATGAAAATCGCCATCTATGCTAACGTTCGAGGCGTCAACAAAGCGAATTAGTTGTGCAAACGGGTCATTTCATTAGAGAAGAATCTGGTCATCGGGCAAGAAAAGAATGCAGCATTGTGAGAGGCTGTTAAAATCGGCATTTTTAAGCAGAGGACCCGCGCTTTAGCTAGAGATTTGCAGTTCGACCTCTGATCCGACATAAGTAAAATGTCTGTTTGAATATCTTCAGTTTTCAACGAGTTCTTTCAGAAATATCATTGTTATAACGTGCTTCTTTGCTTAGTCCAATTACTCAACTGATTTTTATTTTAATATTAATTGACTAAAATCATTTTCAAAGCATACTTCAATTAAATACGGGAATAGTAAAATTTTAAGGTTCAACGTGAGTGACAATTATATAGTCCGATGGAGCAGCAACTTTTTCATTTTATTTTTGCAAATTCTAAGTGATTAACAGGTTTTGTTTTCTTTGCAATATGAACTTCTTCACGCTGTATCTAAAGTCCTTTAGCCTTCAGATTTATCTTAAGAAGGCAACAGATTTGTTCATAAGTTTTTCAATATTTAGAACTTTTGTTATGAAACTTTTTAAATCAATTTTTGATGATTTTTGAATTTCCTGTTGGATAAAAAAATGATAAATCGATTAAAAATATCAATGAGAAAAAATTGTCAGATACATATTTACTTACCATTTTCAACACTTCCCATCATACCTTGCGAAACGCCAATTTTTCACAGTCCGTAGGTGAGCAAGTGGAAAAAATAATATAATAACAATAATAATGAGAGTCCCTTTGCATGTGATGCGATGTGTATGTAACAAGTGCATTTTCCATTGCTTCGCCTTCACCATCTGTTCATACATATGCACTTCATCATCATCATCATTAATTTTGTTTCTTTATTTGTTATTCTCATCATAAATGCAATTACAATTTTTCGTATTAGTGTTGCTATAATTATAAAATTATTATGATTATTTGCGACTACCGTAGCGTAGATCTCTTGATAATGATTAAAATTCTTGCGTTTTTTAATTGAATTAATTTAGATTTTTTTCTTCTTTCACGCTGAAATTTTTAATCCTGTAATAATGATGCCCTTAATTGATTTAAATAACTACCTTTCACATTAATTTTTTCGGATTCTAACAATAAAATAGTTAGCACATCCATAGAGAAGAGTGTTACACAGGACAAACCTCTGGTTGCATGTTATTGCCACATTTTACCCATATCATGTGAGCTGTCCAAAAAGTGTAAATTGAATTTTATTATATTTTCATAAAATAACACTAAACACATATAAAATTGGTTCCGTGTCCGCCTCTTTTAGATGTGTTTAAAAGCTCACCGAAGAAGACCGATGCTTGTCAATAAATAAATCTTTTTTGAGGGAAAAACATGTAAAAGATACCGAAATATCCTTCCGTGTTTGATGATGGGATTAACGGCAACTATAAAACGTAAAGCAACTGTCTAATAAACTTTTTTTTTCTCGTCTCCTAATTGATTTCTATAATTAATAGGTTAGAAGCGCAATCAGGTTCCCGTTCTTTTTTCTGCTGCTGCATGTTGTTGTTTCGTGACATGAACAGTCAAAATTTTTCTTATCACGCTAACACCATCTGTGATGATCAACAAGGATGGGTCACTTTTTCTTTCGTGCCTTGATCAATTTCACTTGCGGCGATATGTTTCACTGGGCAAATTCGCCTTTGCTAATGGTTTTTTGGTTCATTACACATGTCGTTCCTGCAAAACAAAATAAAAAAAAAATGAATAATATTCAAGAACGGAACAAATTATAAAATTTAGTATTTAACGTTACATTGTTTTAAAAACGGAGATAAATACCGGCAGTCACGCGACGTCGTTGTTGTTGTTTATTATCATCAGTAGAAGCAGAGGCAGTGAGAGAGAGAGTTATTTATGAGGACCAAAAGTTGTCATGAGCCGATATCGGTAGCTGTGTAAAGTTATATCTTCGTGTGCATCCATGGTAAACGTAATTGATACAAACAGGTAATAATTAATATTTTGCCAGAAAGGTGTTGTGCCTGTCAGATTAAATTATGGGTCCAATCAAATATATCTAAGGTATTTTTTATTTTATCTTTTTTTAATATTCTTTTTTTTTGCTTGCTCTCTTCGTTCATTTTGTTACAAGATTCGCACAGTTGGTTGAAATTCCAAGTGTTTACTTCCAGTTTTTTTTTAAAGATTTAATTTTTTTTACGAGTTTCGTTTGAATTTAATTTTTTACTGAAATTTTCAATATTATTGAATTACTTTTTTGTTTTAAACTTAAAATATAAAAAAAAAAAATTTTTTAAAAAAATAAATAAAAAATTTAAATTAATTTTGTAAATAATAATATGGTTCTTGAGTTTTTCCTCGATTATTATTTTTTTAAATAAATATATTTTTTTTACATCAAAAATTAGAAAAAAAAAATTAATTAAATAAATAATAATTATAAGAAATAAATCAAATTGAAAATTCAAGAGTTTAGATAATTAATTAATTTTAAATTTAATTTCAAAGTTTCTTATTTTTTTTAATTTTCTAAAAAAATATTAAATTTTTTCAAAAAATTTTAATTTAATTTTTAATATTAATTTTTAAAATAAATTTTAATATTAAATTTTAAAAAAAATTTAAATTTTTTGAAAAAATTTTAAAACTAAAGAAGAGTAAAAAATGTTAAATTTAATTCTACAGGTTCATAGGATTAAAAAAACACATAAATCTTGTAAAAATCAAACTTTAAATAAAAAATGCACCCTTATTTCGTGTGACTGATTATCCGTTTCAAAAATATTCCTCCCATCGAACTACTTTTGGATGTCACGTGTGTGTCTCTTCATGTGTGGGGTAAAAACTCAGTAAAAAATCAATCTGCCAAGTAACACAATAGCACCCAAAATTGGTAGGCGTGATTTTTGAGCGCCTTTAAATGATATTTTCGGAAATAAATAAAAAAAAAGTGTCACATTTAATTAATCTCAAACAAATAACTATAAAAAAGTAGCAATAATGGCAATAATAATCATAATCGTAACCATTTTTTACACCATTTTAACATAAATTAAAAAGAAAATCCCATCGTTTGGACATGTGTGTGACAAAAAAGGAATAACATCGATTAAAATTTGTTTTACTTCCAACATTAATGATCAATTTATTTAAATAATTGGATTACTTAATGACCACTTAGGTGCGTGGCATGGCGTGGTGCAACACGTTTATGTATATAGTACACACTTTTTAACAAAATATTTTGTCTTTTATCAATGAAGACGGAGATTAATAAATAAGAAGGTATAAAAGATGTCGTAAAATGAAGAACGTAACCGCATTTCAGGTTTGTTTTTTTTTAATATTTTTCTTTAAATATATTTTTTTTATTTAAAAAATTTTAATTTTTTTAGAAAATTTCCTTACTTCTGGATTTGACTCAGGTAAGTAAAAGTTTCTTTAAAATTAAAATTTATTTCAATTAATTCAAACCAAGCAAAAAATTTTACCAATTAATTCAAACCAAGCAAAAATTCTATCATTTAATCCAAACCAAGCAAAAAATTAAATTAATCCAAACCAAGCAAAAAATTAAACAACTCACCTTAAAGTTCCAAAACTCAACACTGATGTAACTGACAGACTTCAAGACGACATCATCAGAAACATTTCAACTCAAAATGTGATAAAAAGCTTGTTTTCAGAACGAAAACTGGCCTGAAGAATAAAATTACAATAAATAAGAATAACATTAAAGAGATTAGAAGTAAATTATGATGTCATTGAAGATGTCACCTTTTAATGGGCAGTTCCTTGCAAGAGTCTCTCTTTCTCTCTTATTCTCTGGAATTCATCATCATCATGATCGCATATCAGTTCTGTTCGGATCTGATCGACAAGAAAGGCATTCATCTATAATTAAAAAGAAAAGAACAAAATACTGCAACTCATCCTTCTCCTCATCCACATGCGTGATTTAGTCGAGTCAGAGATTCTCTTGGTGTTAATGTACTTCAAAAGGGCCGCAATTTGCTTGAAAAATATCGATGTTAATATCATAATGAATAGACAAACATACCGTTTAAAATGATTGGTCAAAAAAAATCATCTAGATCAATATCGTATTATTTTTTTTTTTTATTATTAATATCGACAGCGCACCAAACCTATCATTTGTTCGAGCAACGGAGTTAACTGTTTTAATGGATGATTTTTGTAAAATAATATACAAAAAAAATGTAATTACAGCTCATGAAGTGAGTCCTATACAGCGCAAGGAACGTTGAACAAAATTCCCTGGAAGCTGTGCTTGATTAATATTAATAATATTCTCGTTATGTCTCGCGATCAAAGATAAGGTTCCATTTCATGTCCCAATATATTTATAAAATAATAAAAGTAACGAAAAACAGATACTATTACACGCTTTCATTTGTTCAATGTGTCAAATTTTAATGATCGAACAAGAAATTATTATTGTGTGTCTTCTTGTGTGTGAGGTCTGGCACAGCAAATGCGCCGTGCTACATCAGCAATAAGAGATAAGTATAAAAAAATATCAATTTCAGTAAAAAAAAAAATATAAATATTCGTTGGTGTGGTGGTGTTGTTTTTGTATTGTTATTTATATTTAAATATTATTGCTACTACCGGTACACATTTTTTTCTTCTTCGTCTCTTTCCTGAAAAATAAACTGAATGGCGAATGTCTTGTAGTGCATACTTATTAGAATATATTTATTTAGCTGTCTAAGGTACGCGTATTTCTTTCAATATGCATCGCCAACATCAAGAAATAGAAGAAGAAACAGTAGGAGTTGAGAATCGTTATGTAATTTGAGTTAAATAATGAGTTGCGTAGCAAAGGAGTTGCAGAGAGAAATGATGACACACACCTCGATTTTGTCGCCGGAGACACATGATGTAAAATTATTTTCATTCATAAAACAAGCGAGAAACATTTCCGAATAACGATCTTTGCCATGCTCCATTGTTTTACATCGAAACTGATGGAATTCTGAAGCACGGTGCGGTGCCCGTTCGATGAAATAAGGTTTGACGTGAAATTCAAAATATTGACTTAATGTCAGAATATCATTACAATCCCATTTTATCGTGTACTTGATGAATTTTATTATTATTAAATTATGAAGACGTTTAGGAGATGATGAGTGTTTAAAAAAAAAAAAGAGGTAAAATTGTGCTGTATCATTGATATAAAAGTTTGTAAACGTTTAGTTGACTTGAGAAGTATGAAATGAGAAATATATTGATTACTGTTGAAACAAAAAACTCAGACTTGTAAGAAGTGATATCTTGGCAGATAAATGTTTAACATTTTTTGCATTCCAATGTTTTATGAATTTTTATATATTTTAATGCAAATCAGGATAAAATTCATAGATTTTTCATTTTTTTCAAATTTAAGGCTTTTCTATAAAAAAAAACTGTAGTTTAAGTTTAAGACTCATAAGTTATATAAGCGATGGTTTTAGTCACAAATTCTAATAAAAATTTAAGCTCATTAGAATCTTAAACGAAAAAAGTAAGTTTGATTTTTTAGAGGATGGCACTAGAATTTAGATTCTATAATTTTTATATTGAAAAATTAATAAGAGACTAGCGCCTTCAATATACTTTACAAAAGGTCCACAAAAGTTGATTACAGCTCTATCCAGTAAACCTTTGGTCGATTTATTGATTTTTTGGTTATATTAAAACTTCTTAAAGGTAGATATCAAGATCAATTAGGTATTTCCTTGCTCGATTCGACAAATTATATAATTCTTCATAGCTTCCTTCGAAGAATGTCTTTGGGCAAAACATTTCGGGTCAGAAGTTACTTTCCATTTGAAGAGACAGTAGTTACATTTACCTCGATTGGTTCTTATTCGGTTTAATTTCGTCCATGATTTTTTGTCTAAATCGTATCCTGGAACTTTTACAGTTGGATCATTTATTAGAAAACTGTTTACAACACTTTCGTTGTTCCAAGCTAATTTCAATACTTTTCTGCAAAATATGCATAATTAATTGAACTAATTTTAAGTTTTCACTCAACTTTATCGATAAAAACTTTCGTTTCAGATTTGAAAAAAAAATTGGTATAGTTCATTCTGAAAGGTTCTTTCCTAAAAGAGATCAATATTAATAAGATTAAAACATTTATAAAGATTTTTAATCAAATGGATATAATTATGTTATAAAAACTGAAAATAAAATTTTAAAGTTTAGGTTTATTTAAAAAAAAATCTAGTAAAAAAATTTAAAAAACTAATTTTTTTAAATACCTAAATTCTAAAATTTAACCCTGATATAATATGAACATCTCGTAACCCTAATTTAAGATCTTTCAAAAATTCTACTCACCTGGCTACCCGACGACATAATTAATATAAATTTTTAATCAACCTTGAATAATCAATCAGGTAGTCGAACAATGTTTGACACTCTAACAGATTGCAAAACCCTACATTGTTGCAGAAAATTGATTATCTTTTTCTCACATTTATTAAACCCAACCAGATATTCATATTGATGATCTCTTGAAGCTCGCCAAACATCAAAAAGATTTATAATTGAAAATTAAGCACAAAAACAATTAACTCAAAATATAACAAGAGTTGTGCAAAAATGCGTAACAGTTCATTACATTTTTGCTTTATTCAGATCGGAACATCGCATGGCTTTAACTACTATGATAAATTGATGATTTTTTGTTATATTAATGTTTTTTTAATGATGACACTTCTCTCTCGGATAATAGTTAACAATCATATACACGCCATTTTGTGCTACCACGGTCCACCATAATCACAAGTATTTATAACAATAATGAGCGAATATGACAAACTTCTTCCTGTTTTATTACATATTTTATTTTTTTTTTATTTCGTTTCAGTTAAAGTCATGACCAGCATAAGTTTTTTTTTTTTTTTTTGATATAATGTTCCATGAGACAACTATAAAATGGGAGAATTTGCTGAAGGCAGTTCCAGACTTATCCTTAGGCTGAAAAAGACTAAAGGGCCCCAAACATTCTTAAGAACTAATTTCTACCCAGTGGGACGAAATAACCTTTTTTAAGGCCCTGGGGTCTTGAAAATAAGGCCCTCAAACTTTTACATGGAGAAATTCCGAAATTTTTATTTTTTTGAAAAAAATTTTTTTCATTTTTTTTATTTTTTCAAAAAAATAAAAATTTCGGAATTTCTCCATTTAAAAGTTAGAGGGCCTTATTTTCAAGACCCCAGAGCCTTAAAAAAAGGTTATTTTGTCCCATTGGGTACAAAAAGGACTCTTTAACCTCAAAATCTATTCTAATTAATTCAAACCAAGCAAAATAATAAAGAAATCATGATTTTAGGAAAACTTAGTTCCGTCACTGACTTAAGGTAGTATAGATGCTAAACAAATAATAATGTGACATCATACATTACTTATTACTATATGCAAAGAGATTCATATATAAAATAAAATATAATCTCAAAAAATGCATAACAATCATATTATCCATGCAGTAGAGTAGCAGTTAACTTGTTGTTATTTATGATTATAATAAAGTATATAAAATTGTTGTTGGTAAGTATAAGTAAACATACTCACAAAATAAAAAAAAGAAACAACAACGACAAATAACAATAGTGAACCTGGCGCTGACATTTAACACTTTTTTGTCTGCACACAATATTTTGTAATAATTCTCCCTTTTTTGTTTTGTCTTTTTTTATTATTTATTTATTTATGAAAGAAAGAAGAGAAAAAAAATACTATTTTTAGAGCTTTCATTCATAGATATATAATGTGTATTTTTATGCGCAAGTTATGAATTTGAATGAAACATGCTTTTCATCACATGTTTGTTTGTTTGTTTCATTCAAATCGTCAACATTTTATTCATACCCAGACATTTCATTCAACATTTATATATAATACACAAAAAAGTTCCATTGTTACTCCACATGTGATCTTTTATTGATTAAACTTTTATTCTGTATACAATTTTATAGTAAACTTTTTTTTTTGTTATTATATTATTATTATTTCATATTATTTATAAATACAAGGGGCATCTTCATTTCGCTTTCATTAATTGTTGGGACTTTCTATTGTGTTTTTTGTTTTGGTCAACGGCCTTGACCTTTAAAGCTCTGTTTTTTTTTATTGTTGGCTATTAGGACACTCGATTTAGAGTAGAGTATGAACAAATCAGTTCGACTCGCACGTTAATTCGATGATTTTTTTTATTATCGTTTAAATGCTCTTTTAACCCACCTTCGGTCTTTGGTTTCGGTCGGTCTCATTATTATTAATAACATTTCGAGCAATGACTTTTAAAGGTGTTAAAGTTGAAATATTACTAAATCATGTTATTAATACATTTATACATTGCTCGAGTGTTAAAGTATAGCTATAGGTAACCACGATATTTTTTTTTACCGCGTTTTGAAGGATTTTAAGAAAAAATGTGAAAAATTGCCTTTTTTGTGTCTGTCATTAATATTTTTGATGAGAATCTGAAAAATTAAGAAAAAATAGTAAATTATTAATTAATTAAGATATTATTAAAATATTTTTTTAAAAAATAAAAATTTATAAAACTATTAGATTAAAAAAATTGCTTTAAAATTTAAAAAATAAATAATTCATCTGTGATTCAAAATTTTCTAATAATTCGGCAGGAAAAAGACGTGAAGCTTCATTCGAAAAAAAATAATTAAAAAAAAAATAATTAAAAAAAATATTTAATAAATTAATGTTAAAATAAATAATTTAATTTTTGTTTATAACAAAATCAAAATCAAAAAATAAAAATATTTAATAAATTTGTATATTTCAAAAAGATTAAAAAATTTTAATTTTTGTAAATAAATTAAATAAAAATTAAAATCAAAAAGTTTCAAAAAATAAAATTAAATAAAATTAAAATAAAATTAAATAAAAAAAATAATCAAATTCAAAAAAAAATAAAATTTCAAAATATTAATATAAAATTATTAAAATAAAATAACTAAATAAAATAAAAGAAAATAAATAAAATAAAATAAAATAAAATAAAATAAAATAAAATAAAATAAAATAAAATAAAATAAAATAAAATAAAATAAAATAAAATAAAATAAAATAAAATAAAATAAAATAAAATAAAATAAAATAAAATAAAAATAAAATAAAATAAAATAAAATAAAATAAAATAAAAATAAATAAAATAAAATAAAATAAAATAAAATAAAATAAAATAAAATATAAAATAAAATAAAATCAATAAAATTAAAATAAAATAAAATAAAATTAAAATAAATAAATAAAACAAAAAAAATTAAATAAAAAAATAAAATAAAATTAAAAAATAAAATAAAATAAAATTAAAATTAAAATAAAATAATAAAAAAAAATTTTCAATCAGTTTCAACAAGATAAAAAATTTAAATAGATTTGTAAAAAATATAGAAATTTACGAAAAAAACCTATTTTTTATTAATTAAATATATTATTTTTATTAATTTCTTCTAAATACGCTCAAGTCACCTTTCTAAAAATTTATCATTAAATTTAGATTTTTCCAATTCTACTTTATTTTAATATGCTTGTTATTATTTTTTTATGCGCGCGGACTGTTTTACAAGTAAAAAGTGTCGGTTAAATTCTAACCTCCTATCTCTCTTTCTCTCTATCGCATCAAAAATACAAAAAATAAAAAAAAAATTCAAGCACATCGATATTGATTAAATAATATAATTATCATGCTTGTGTCTGATTATTTAGAATGACGTTGCATAGTTTGTATCGTTTTTGTGTTATTAAAGTTATTTACTTTTTTAATCTGAAGCGTTCTTCAAGAAATGTGTTTATTAGTAATTTTTTTTTTCGTTCTTGAAGATTGTAATCTAAAAAGTTAAGGATAAAAATTAAAAAAAAAGAAAAAACCGAATAATTGAGCAGCTCCCACTTTTGCTCTGTGCGTTGACTCTTAAAACGTTATAAATTGAGGCAATATTTCACCATCACCTCAAAAAAGCAGTTTTCGAGAGAGAGAAAGAGCAAACCACAATCGGCGTATTTTTAATCAATGTTATAACATATCAATCTATGCGAGGCAACGTTATTTACGGCACAATTTTTACACTTCATAATTCATTTAAAGCCATTTTTAACGCTGTAATTTGTGTTTTTATTATTGTAGCATGCGGATAGGATGTCAGAAAATGACGAACGAGGCCGCTTCTGTCGACGAGGTGAGTTTTTCTAAGTTTATAGACAATCTAAGGTGCTTTTTTTTAGTACGAACGTGTTAAAATTATTAAAGATATCTGTGTGCGCGGTAATTGAACACATACCCGCTAAAATAATTAATGACTCTTTTTTCACATTCATCACGAGAAACATTCCATTTTTGTTCCTCGCGCATGAACTTTCGTTTCAGCGATTGGATTGGCGAGTGATTAAGTTGTTCAGGAATTTACAAAGCTCCGTAAGTAGTCAGTTAATTATATTTGCACTAAATGACTGTAAAGGTTAATTAGAATGACAGCTACTGCCGCTTATTGCAAAGTTGTAATTTTCCACATCCTCGTTGGAATTCTCCTTTTCTCTCGCGAGCACTTGTGTCAACAAATAAAGTTTAAAAGAAAAAAAAATGTGACAAAAAATGCATTAACATCTCTGTTTGAATCTCTTTATGAGCGGTCAAGCCATAAACTTCCACTTTTTATTACTTTGTCACTCTCTCGCGCAGGTTTATCATCGCACGGTTTTGATATCCGACAACGAAGAAGTCATAGTTCGAATTTTTTTGTCCGTATAATATATTGAATGAAAGTGTAAGCAAAACCAATTTAAAATATAAAATAACATACAAATCTTTATTTTTTTTCGATTTTTTTTTTAAATAAATGAGAAAAAATAATCAAACAGATACCAATAAATTTTATGTTAATTAACGCATCGTAAAAATACTTTACACACCTATAAAAGGTGATTTATTTCCTAAAATTTATTATTGATTTTTGTTTTCTTCTTAGGTACATGCTCGAGCATGTGATGAGAAGCTAGTTTTTTTTTGTTGGATGGTGTCATCTCTTCGTGTGTCAAAGGTAACGGAAGAGATTTAACATATGAATAAATATAAAGATGTTTAAGTATTTCTGACCGAAGTCGAAGTTTAAATTTAAAATAGGCTGGAAATTTGATGCCCCGAAAATTTGGTAAAGTTGTGAGAAGGTGATAGTGATCAAGGATGGGAATTAATTAAAATATCAAGCTCAGTTTTCACTGAACTGAAAAAAAAATTTAAAAGTTTAATGTTTCATTTAACATTTTGTGGTAAGTTAATCAACAAATGCAAAATAAAATAATAAGTTGGAACAGTAAATGAGAACAGTAAAGAGCAATACAATACAAATCAAACTAAACGGGAATTTGAAAAAGTTTAGATGCTTTTTTTGCGAAACAATGAAGCATTTTCAGTACACAAAATTTCAAAGAGGAGTTTTTCATACAAATTTAGCTTAAAACGAAAAATTTTAGAAGCTTTCGGTAAATTTTGAATACTTGATTGAACTTTTTTGGGCTGCAGGGATGCAAAACTTATGACTTATGTACTTTAACCTTAGTTTTAGTCAAAAGAGTTTTTTGACTTTTGATTAAGGTCTAAGTTTAAGACAAAGTTTAATTACGTCGAAAGTTAAACGTTTTTTGAAATTTTATACAAATTTTTATAAAAAAAAATATTTTTTTTTTGATTTTGGTCAATTAATTTGACTTAAGTCAAAAATTTTGTGATTTTATTTTTTGTGATTTTATTTTTATTTTTTATAAATTTTTTTTTTAAATTTTATTTGACCAAGTTTTTACAAAACTCTTGAACAAGTTAAGATAAAAAATTTCACAAAAGCAAATTTTAAATGTCATAAAAAATTTCCTAAAAGAAACAAAAATGCGAAAAAAAATTACCGAAAATCCCCAACACACATCACCCGATATCAGCATTTCATCGAAAAAAAAAATGGCATGAGATTTTTTGATGGTTTTGTGTTATTTAGGGCTAAAATAGTCCAAAAAACCTTAATTTAAAATTCTAGAACGAACCAAAGTGTTTCTATGCATTTTCAGTGAGATCGGGTATGTCAAAGAGGTACTTTTATATACTCAAATGCACTAAAAATTTTTCAATTCGTTTGAAAATTTTAAAACTTTTTCATAAATGTAATAATTAAAGAATAATAATTCTAATCATCACTTAAAAAGTAGATAATATCTTGAACATACTAAATTTCTTACCTTAAACAGCTGAGCATCCTATCTTTTGCTCAAAGTTTTACTTTCTCTAATGATAATTTCTGAATCTTGCTAATTTCTTTTGGCGACATTGTTTTTCATTTTAACTTGAATATTCGTTCTTGATATTTTCTAACAAATTCAGTTTTTATCTTTTGTTCTTACCAATTCATTTTTTATAATTCGAAATCCATCAAAACTCCAAAAAAATAATTCATAAAGTAACAATTTCACTTGAAAATCTTGGTCGAATCAAAATTCCAATCAAACACTCGACACAAAATGAGAAGGCGTAAAGTGCCCAAATGTAACAAACTTTCAACGCGATGACCCAGCAAAACATCTTTCGAACATCATTTTAATTAGTTGTCGAGTAGTCTAAATTGTACTAAACGGCTGCTATAAAAACATCGTTAACATTCAACTGCCTTTCGTTGAAGTGTAATCGAGCGAGAAGTGAAAAAAAAGTCCACCTACATCTGAACAAACTATTTGAATATGATAATTTTGCGGCTGAATTTCTATCATACCGAGCCGTGTGTTTGCACAAGAATATTTGCATTAAATTACTCATTTCGCTCTTTGCGATCGACACCGTGCTGCTTTAATGATGTACTTTTTAATTAGTTCGCCATTTTTGCAATCAACCCAAAATGCATTCAATCGCAAGTAAAGGTTGAATAGTTTGGGAATTAATATTTAATCGTGGTTATGCGCAGCTAGAATTTTCATTTCGTTAAGCAAATGTTAGTTAATAGCTGCTAGTTGTGTTTTCTTTCCTCATCGCGCTGCAGCAGCCATGCCAATGTTTGGATGAATTCATAAATTATTCGGGAGTTGCTCAAAAATTCATGTTTTCATCATAAAATAATTTCACGGATAACGTGCGGAACGGAAGAAAAGGGAAGGAGGTCGCACACGTGAACTCTTGTCACATCACTGCCTTTTGTTCCCGAACATATTTCACCTTCATCTTCGTCTTTCGTAACCACTCTACGTTACACTCGAGAAAATGTTGCTCGCGGCACTTTTTTAATAGACGATGATAAGGCAGCAGAAGCCGGTATCGTAGCAGCGAGAGAATGAGTGATAAGTAAGTACAATTTCACACATGCTCCCGACAACGACGAAGACTATCAGTATTGTGCGAAAAAAAAGATACACTTTATTTATTCACATTGCCGTGAGCGATGTGTGCTTACTCAGTTCCTTATTATCATCATGTTGCCAAGATGCGGGCGAAAAGAGGTCAGAAAAGGTGTGTCTTCATCACACCTCACGTGAAACTTTATTGGTTCGCGCTCCATTGTTTTAGAGTGCATTTTTATTAGTGCCTACATATCATTAGTAGTATATGAATCGTGAGAGAGAATCACAAATAAAAACCGGCCGATCAAAATTATATGCTTAGTGATTTGTATGCTGGATGTAAAGCTGAACCTCTAACAAGCTTGCTGTGTATTTATTTTATACGATTTATTTAGCAAGAGGTTGGTATTTCATTCATGAAAAAAAAACGTAACTGTAAAACCTTTTGTTTATTTTTTTATTGCTTTTTAAATGATACTCTTTTTTTATTCGATTGGTTGTCCATTCATAAAAAAAAATATTGAAAATATTTTCGATAATTGTCCGGCATTAGCATCGAAATGTTTTTTCGATATGCTGTGAGGAGTTGGTGTCTCGCGCGATAAGTTTTTTACAAAGAAGTTTGGCGACTAGAGTTTTATGAACTGGACTGCTGAATGTCACAAGGAGACCTTAGCTGGTTGTAAGGATGGCTTATTCAATATTCTTAACACATTTAACATATTAACACAATTTTTGAATTTTCAGGCATTGATGTCCTATAATATCATCATCTGAGAAACTTTTTCAGGGAGAGTAAAATACTTCAGAGAAAACCCAACCATTATCGAAGCTTCAAACACAACCAAATTTGAAAACTGCGAACTACATCAAAAAAAAATAATAACCAAGATCTCAGATTTAAAATATCCAACCAGTACAAACCAATATGCCCAAAACTTACGGAAGAAACCAAGCCAACATGGAATATTATCAATCAATTTCAAATATTGCAAGAAGCCATAACCAGTTAACTTTTATAAAAGTTAATTTTACGAAATTTTTTTAACTAGCCACTATTGATAAAAGAATTTGTTAATGTACTGGTTCCGCAAATTCTCATCTCAGACAATCACAAACCATTGATGGGAAGAAGGATGATAGAATTATTGAACAAGTACTCCATTGTGCATTGGACCATTGCTGCCTTCCACAGCCAGGTGAATCTGGCGGTGAGATATGTGAAAACTGTGAGCGCTGCGATAAATTCAAATTTAAACCGAAATCAAAAATCTAATGATGCAAAATGTTTGTCTCGCGCAAAAACTTTTGTTCAAATTGAAGTGACACAGTCTAAAAGTGATCATAGGTCGTCGGAAATTCGAGACTTTTTGGGAAAAACTGAAGACGAATATCGAGTTAGCTCAACAAAAATTTCGCGCAAAACACGACAAACAAACTAATGTCCTTAAGTTCGATATTGGGGAGAGAGTTTGGCGGCGGAATCGGCAACAATCTAATGCGGTTTCTCATTTTTCACAAAAATTGGCAAGACAAGAGGAATCTGGAATTCAAGTATAACTTTCTTCGATAAAACATTAGATAATTTTTCATCATCTTTACCTAATGACCAAATATGTATCTACTTACCAAAAATTATCTACTGGAATAAAGGATAATGAAAAGTACGTCTTTTCAGTAACTTATAAATATGAGACGAATGTACTTTGAAAGTAACGTCATGAATCATTAAAAATTTGTGCTAAGATACTTTTATTTTCAAATTTTATTAAATTTAAACTATTTCATATTTTTTAATATTAATTTTGTGGTTCATACGTTATTTAAAAAAAAATACAAAGTTTGTACAGCAAAATTAATTTTTATTGCTCGCACTGTATCTCGCAATATTTTTTTTACCTTGCGAAACACAAACTTTTCACATTATATTAAATGTTCGGGTTATCAAACATGACAAAAATGACCTCAGCGTTATAAAAATAAATTGATGATCTGCTTCCTTGCCTTGTTGTTGTTACTGGCTGTTGTTTTTATGTATCCCAACAAGATATTATCTCGATCTATCTCCATTACCGTCTCACACCAACGACTAAAGTTCGCAGACACATCTGCAGGATTTCAACTGAAAGATAAGAAAAAAAGAGAAATGACATTGTATGACTAAACATTTATCACAAAAATATGTAAAAATTAATAATTTTCAATAATAATTTCGTTTTTTCGACCAAAAGTACTTGAGAATTTCTAGCAAAACTATCGAAGTGACTTCCAGCTGACAGAACGAGGTTTGAAGCAAATCCACCATAAATTACTTAAATGGACTTTTATGTTGAAATTTACGACACATTTTTGTGTTATGGATCAACTGAGACCACCTTGAGAGGTCGCTCACGTATATCGTCACACAAATCTTCGTGCAGAGTCCATTTATTACCCAAAAAAAAAAAATAAATAAATAACAAGAAAAAAGAAATTAAAAGTCAAGGCAAAAATTTTATTGATTGATGTCTTGCCAAAGTGTGATGTTGCATGTGTTGAACATCTCTCACACGACACAGAAACAACTCTACACAGCAAAAAGACACACAAAATAAGGTTGTAAAACTAAATGAGATGCACCACAGGCATCGCACAGGGAACATATGTATTTTGGCACTTTTTATTACTTACACTCTGTTATGGCAGATTTGAGGAGAGGATATACATTGTAAAAGTCATTTGTCTTACAAAATGTACCTACGTTTGTACTGTAAATAGCAAGCAGAACGAAAAAACGAAGAAATAAAGATGAAAGTTTTTGGCGTAAGTCATGCTGAGTTTGTCCTCAAGGCAAGTTGAAACAGTTTTTGCTCTTCTTCTTCGCATTCTTGTTATCCTTAAATAAGTCCTAATTGGTTCTGTCTTCTAGAACATGTCAGAAACGAGGCAATATTACGCATTATCAACGCTCTGTTTTTAAAAAAGCTCATAAATTTTATAAAAATTGATATTTTGTCTGTCCTTTGCAAAAAAAAAATAAATAAAAAATTTTTTTTTCGAAAAATCGAAATATTTAAATTCAATTTTCAATAAAAATTTGTTTTAAAAATAAATTTAAAAAATTAAAAAAAAAATTAAATATTAAATTTAATTTTTAAATAAAAATAATTTATTTAAAAAAATTAAAATAAATTTTAAAAATATTTAGAAAACAAGTCCTTTAAATTTAAAAAAAAATATTTATTTTGTAAAATAATTTTTAAAAAAATGTGCTTTACATTTTTTTTTTACCGAAATTGCAACTTTTAACGTATATTTTTTGAGTTCTTCGAGTTTGACCTACACACACATCAATAACGACAAAGAAGACAGTAAAAATGAGGCTGCGGTCGAAAAAATCCACTTTGAACTGAAAAATTTCTTTCTTTCTGCATATATTAATATTAAAACTAAAAATAAATAAAAAAACGATGATGTTTGTATTGTGGTATTCACACTTCAAAAATATTATTACGACATGTCTGTGTCGCTCGCGCATAACTAGTAGACCCGACAACGACGACGACGACAAGAAGTGTTAGTCAGCATCAGCAGCTTCGCATATCGATGAAATAGAGTACCAATGACCGGTTAATCGATTGTTTTACCACCATCATCGTATTTTTTTGCATTAATTTCACATTTACCGTCTTATCAATATCTTCTTTTATTTTATATGTATTTTTTTTACATATATATTTATGATTATTATTATTATTTTTTTTCTCTGTGGTGAATAAATGCGTTTTTATGATTATTTTGCCACACTTTTAAAACACCATCTAAATATTGATGATGTGTGGTAGCGAAAACAAGAGCCGCAGATGAAATGTTTTCGGGCAATCAGTCATCCCGCCATAAATTAGTCATGTTCGATTATAATATTTATGTTAAATTATTTTTGACACTTTTTTTGTTGTTGTTTATCTGTTTGTTATCGTGTCATCGTCTCCTATTTCCCCAAAAAATTCATCTGACAATAAATCGATATCAGATAGAAATCTTTCTAAAAATGTTCATTTTATCAAAGTCTTAATAAAAATTATAATGAGTATCGCGTGTCATCCGAAACATTTCCATACCAATTTAAAACCTGTAAAACTGCGGACTCAATCACCTTATTAAAAAAACATGATCGGAGTGTTATTGACAATTCTCATTGATTTCTTCTTCTATTTCGTTCTGCTTTTTATCGATGTTCGCTTGTGTCTAGCATGTGTTCAAATCACCCCAGAAAAAAAAACAAAGTGTAAATTAGGTGTTGAGTCATGTAGCTGCTGCTGCTGAATGTCATCGTAACCGTGAAATGAGAGACTTGAAGGAGTTTTTTGTCTTAGAAGACCAAAAATTTAAATGAAATAATTTTTTATTGTATTTTTTTAAAGAGTTTAAAGATTTTTTTTAAATAATTGTAATTAATTTTTGATTTAAATCTTTGAATTAATTTAAATTCAAATTTTATTAAAATTTACTTTGTTCATCTAAATTTATTAGAATTTAATTTGATAATTAATACCTCATTTTGTTCTAAATTTAATTTAATTTATGAATTTAATCGATTAATGAATTTAATTTATAATTTCTATTTTTTTTAATTTTTTACAATTACAATTCAGTTTATTATAAAAAAAAAATAAAATAAAAAATTCGAATAAAATAAAATAAAAATTATTATTAATTTTTTTTTGAAATTATAAATTAAATTTATTAATCGATTAAAATCATAAATTGAATTATTTTTTTTAGTTTTCAATAAAAAAATATTTTACCAAAAATTATTAAATACAAAAAATGAAAACATAATTAAAAAAATTAAAATAAAGATGAATTTAATTAATTTTTTTTTTAATTGAAATAAAATTAAGATTTATTTTTTGACTTTTTATGAGTTAATATTATGAGATAAATGCTGGTAAATTTTTAAAATATTTTTTTTTGTATCGAAATATATTTTGTTTTAAATTTTTTGATGAAAAATGTATTAAAAAATCTAAAAATTCTCATATGAATCTCAAGCTTTAAAAAAAGAAAATTTTTGAAAAATTTTTAATTTAGATTTGTTTTAATCCTCTGAATTTTTTACAGCTTTTAATATTTAAAAAAAATTATTTAAAAATTTTGAAAAATTTACAATTTAACTTTGATTCAATTTAGATTAAGATGAAAATTTAAATATTATGACTTTAAAAATAGTTTCTGACAAGAAAGAAGATTTGAAAAAAAAAACTGCAATTTCTTATTCTAACAAAATTTTAAACCAAAAATTGCATTAACCAAACAACAACTTTCTTCATTAAAAGTATTAAATGGAAACATCGACATCATATTCTCCGACAACGACGACATCTCCATCAAGAGCCTTCCTCTCCATCAATCAATCAATAGTCGAGTGGCTTTCCTCTTTTCTCGTGAAAACTTGAAAGAAATATTAATACTTAACGCACAAGTGACACACTAACGCATTACACAAAGTGTCATTTTATCGAGAAAAAAAAGTTATTAACTAATAAAAACAATATTGTTGATGATGTCGTTGAGACTTGAGGCTTAGCATGAATGATGATGAAGTGAAGACGATGAAAAAAAGTAGGATTTACGCATTAAAACAAATATTCCGAATCGAATAACGGCCGACAGCATGAATTAAGACATCACCTCTTCTTAAAAAAAAATTTTTTTTCCAAGACTTCACATAATTTATCATCAGCTAATACTATAATTTAATTGATAAGCGGCTAAGTATGTGACATTACGGATTATTGTTATTATTTACATCCTCATTTCTCGTCGTGATGATGATGATGTTAGGTTTAGAAGCTCTTCCAGCAAAAGCTTATCATACAAATGACTAATTTTCGGTATAATTAAATGGGCGGCTTTGGAAATGTAAACAAAATAAATTTCAAAAGACCTGCCTCTGGGGGAAACAAGACCCAGGGACACAAATTCAGCGTTAACGAGAAACATTACCTACAAAGATTTAATCAGTTACAAAGGAATAACAAAAAAAAATATAGATCACGCGGTGCCACAAAGCCAAGAGTCAGAGTCACGTTGCACGATTTCTCTTTCTTATTTTTCTCTAAAATCGCACCGGTCGATATTGTGTGTTATAAACACGGGGATTATTAGAGATAAAATTACAAGTGAATTAAATGGCCCCGAATTTGTATTTATTTCTGTCGAAAAATCTCTCGTCGATACACGAAAAATAATAAAAAATTGTTATTTTTAAAGAGGTGTATGTTATAATGACGTCTTGTCTAAGGCACATAGACACGCTGGAGCGGCGGCATGATACTATATGGCTTTCGAAGCCACGAGAGACGTGAGAGACGTGTAATTGAGACACAAGAAAAGAAAACAATGTGTACCATCTTAACGTCAATGCCAACAATTTTTTCGTTTAAAAACGTACGTACTAAATTTAAATAGCGTTAATAAGCATTCGAAAAATATACATAAGAGTCTATCATATCATTATATCTCAATTTACATTTTTTTCTTTCTTTCGTCTTTCTAAGTTTTTTCAAGAGTGTAGGAGAGAGAGATGAAACGGCGCGCGAAGTGTCTATCGAAAATAAAGTAAATCAATCATCGAAAAACGCTTTCTTTAAAGCGAAGTTTAATCGCATAGTGTTCAGGTGTTGCGATCGATGAGTTCTCGAGATGAGGTCAGCAGTTATAAGCCTCATTTATCTTTCTTTAGGTTTCGTTTGGTCGGGTACCGATTGACAGAGATCTTTGATTTTTGACAATTTATCTTGACGGAAGCGTTAACGGTCTGTGAGAGGCATCAATATTCGATTGATGGAAATTGTATTCAAATTTAAAAGTTCATAGATTTTTAAGATTTGGATAGGAACTATACTGATATTTAACTTTTACTTAACGTTGATGAACAAATTTCAAAATTAGAAGAGAAATGTGTTTGTAAAATTTTTTCTAGAGGGCTTACAATCAGATTTCTCATGTTGATGGAAAATTTTGAAATTTGTTCTTTAGAGTAATTTACTTTTGTTGTTGTTGTATTTTTTTCCATCATTTATATGATATATTCACTTTTTTGTGTTCTTAATTTGGGCTAGTTTACTATATTTTAATGTTTTTAATCACATAATCTTTTGCTCTTTTTTTAAATTGATTCAATGTTAGTTCACTAATATCACAGGTTTTTGATAATTCGTTGTATAATGCTGATCCCTTGTAAAATACTAAGGGAGCCAGTTGGTTAGCAGGTTACTTGAAATGGGTCTTAGTTGAATTTTTTCTTCAGGTCAAAAGGTAATTCCTGCTTACTGAAAACGTTTCCAACATGTATGAAGTACAATAGGATTCTTTAGAGTACCGCGGTGCGGGCTGTAAAATAAGAGGACTTGATGGTCTTTTGATTGTTTCTTCTCAAAAGGTAAGGCTGAACGTCTCCAACATGTGATATGTTTACTCTTAGGTAGTCGGGCAAGAGACCTTTTACACATTTATAAGTAAGGACAAGCACATTAAAGTTTATTCTCTGTTTGACACTCAATAATTCAGTTTGTTTCAACATATCACAGATTCTAGTATACCGATTTGATTCAGTCAGTGATCTTAAAGCTTGGTTTTGCACTTTTTGTAATTCATTCAAATCAGTCTCGTTGTTCAATATCAAAATTGAGCTACAATAGTCTATGCACGACCCAACCATAGATTTATATGGCATCAGTCTTGTTTCTCTATCGATCTTGTTTCTGTTCCTTATCAAGAAACCAACCTTCTTTGCAGTCTTTTTTATCACAGTTTTGAGGTTTTCCTTCATATTCAATTCTTCATCAATAGTGATTCCCAAGTATTTGATTGTTTTCACTCTTTCAATTGCTTCATCTTGTAAAATTAATTCAGTGGAAATCACTGCAATCCATCAGAAACTCAATACTTCCTTAAAATATTTTTTTTTTAATTTGTGCAAATTGATTTGAATTCTTCTTCTCATTGATAGTTCATAAGAATCCTAAGGTTCTGAAAAAAGTAACTTTTTTTATTATAATAAAAATTTTTAATCAAACTTCAATATTTTTTTTCAACCCTTTACCTTATAATTTCTGACACGCTTGACTTCCAAAAACACACATCGTCATCATCATAATCCAGTAATGCACTGCACACTTTTCATTAATTTCTTACCTTTCTCGCATATGCACGTGTGTCATAAATGGATGAATTTCAGTCATTTACTGCAATTTGTAAGGTGAAAGCTCGTCTTGCCTTGCGACAAAAGGATATCACTGTCATTATTGTCATCATCAGCCGAAAGCCTTTTAGTGTCTATGACAACGTCAACAATTAGGATGTCCCGCAACTTTATTTTTTGTTTTTCTTTCTCATAAAAATTCCTCGGTCACCCCATCAATTAATTTTCCATGACGAAAAAAAAAGTTTTTTTTTTAATGGACTTTTAACGTTTTAACGAAAAACGATACATTTAACTGATTTGCTGCCACCACACGTGTCACTTATGTGCCAAGACTATTTTTTTTTTGCAGTAAATCCATTATTTGTAATTATTAGAACACTTATGAGTGACATGTTGTACAAATTTTCGGCATGTCAATGGAAATGTATCACATAACAATGTTTCTATAGCGGCACATTATTATTAATGAAACAATAAACTTTTTGGTCTAACAGAACGCCCATATGTGTACATAATACACACACACACCCCCGTTGATGATGAGTTTTTTTTTCGGATTCCGAAATATAATTACAATACGTTGAACATGAAATGAACTGACTGACTGCTGTTGTGACCTGCAGCGGTCAAATATTATGAATCATTTATCATTCTGAAAACCAAAACCGACTGTGTTGTTATTCGAGACTGTTATGACCAGAAAGATTTGTACTTTTTTTTATGTTGTTTTGGTGTTGTTATTGCTCGTTTTACTTCATCGGTTATCGAACGAACGAAAGCGGCTTGCGTCATGCGAGATGAGTTAAACAGTTGGTACAGGTCACAAGTTCACAATTGAAATTCATATTTTATATATTTTTAGAAAAAATATATGATGTCGGAACTGTCGTGGAGCGAATAAATTAAGCGCTTTTTTTAAATTTTTTTGACATGTTATAGAACTTTGATAAAAATCTAAAAAGAAAAAAAAAATATTAAAATTAATTTTAAAAAATTAAAAAAAAATTATTTTAATTATTTTAAAATAAGAGAAAAAAATTAATTTTTAAATTAATTAATTAAAGTAATTAAAATTGTGTTTTTTTGAATTAATGAATTAAAATTGTTTTTTTATGTTTTTAAAAAAAATAATTTTTTAAGTTAAAGAAATTAATTTTTAATATTTTTCATTAAGAAGTATTTTTTTAAAAATTTATTATTGATCTTGTAAAAATTATTCTTTTTTTATTGTTTATTAATTGTTATAATAATTATTTTAAATTAAATTAATTTTTTTATTGTTTTTTAATTTAATTTTTTTTAAATTAATTAATTAAATTAAAATAATAATTTTTTAATTCAATAAATTAATTTTTACAGAAATTTATTAATTTCTACATTAATTTTATTATATTTTTATTTTTTTAATTTATTATTTTACGACATTTTTCATTATTCCTTGAAATGCTTCTCAAACGAAAATCAAGATGATGGAATAGTTCTCGATTTCGAGCTGGATGACTAGTAGAAAATTAATATTAATATATTAATCGGTATTTTTTCTTAAAAAAAATATTTCATAAAAAATCATCTCATCAAGGGATGAACTGCAGTAGGATGATGAAATACACAGAAAAAAATGCATGGATAATCTCTTCACAAAACACTTCTTTGCATAAAAATATGCTGCATTTAAATCGAGAAATGAAGGAGAAAGAGATGAAAGGCGGTATGTTTATTTAAATTTCAGGTGAGAGACTCAACATTAACAGCTTCAGGATAATTCGCAGTATTGTTTAGTCATTTTTGCGATGAATTGGGCAGGGGCGTAGAAAACTAATGAAATTTTGACTTATTGGAAATTTTACTTAAATAAATAAATTTATATTTTTTTTTTAATTTAAAAAAATGTTGATAAAAGTGAATTTTTTAATAATTTTGTCAAAAAAAATTTTTTATAATATTTTTACAGAATTTTTTTTTAACTAAAAATTTTAAATTCCTTAAAATTTATCGAATAATTAAAAAAAATGCAACTAAATAAAATTTTAAAAATTATTTTTTTCAAAAATTACAATATTTACCTAAAGACTTTTTAAAAAAAATATGTTTATACCTATTTTATTTCCAATATTTTTTTTTGAAAAAATCTACGCCCCTGCATTTCACTTTTTCATTTTTTTTTTGAGAAATCATGAAATTGAAGTTACGAAGCAAATATGTATGTAAAAAAAAATTGGCAAAAATATTAGGATTATCATCTCTCTTTTTCTCTCTTCCAACATGCATTTTTTTCTATTTGCCAAAAATAATAAGAATAATAATATGCTAGATTTAATCATGTGCAATGTGCATTTCTCCCTTTTTCTGGTCCTCATCCAGCATCCAATCTAGGATTACCGATAATGATTTGAATTTTAATCCGGTTCTCGGTAAATTTGTTGGATTTTTGAACAAATAGATTAATTTTTCAAGTTTACATTTCACTTCAGATGCTTCAGAATTTAACAAAAAAATAAGCTAAATGAGAATTTTTGCACTTTTAATATTTTTTTTGTTAGATTTTCTCTTACAACTCTTTTGATAGATATCAATTATTGGCCATTAACGCGCAATGCAATTAGACAATTTAATGGATTGTGTCATTTTCACAGCTTGAGAGCTTGATAATTTTTTAATTGCAAGTTGGTATTTGGAGAATGACAATAATTTTATCATTATTTAACTATTTTCTCCTCGCACTTCTGATAAATAAATTTTAATGGTGTGAAATGAATTGGAAGATGATGTTCGGAAGCAGTAGCACTCATATATCTCCTTGTTATTGGAAGAAAAGATACGAAGACAATACGGAAAAAAATAAAGAAGAAGTTATTTTCTAATAAATTTCACAGTTTAATTTCTATACTGCCTACTTTTTTCTGCTTCGCCTCATTTTTTATTATTTTATTAAAATATCAAATATTTTTTTCATGAAATAATATTTTTTTTATCCGACAAAAAACCGAACACATTAATCTTAGCGAGATATTTAAAAATATTTTTAAAATAATTTTTTGTCGTTTTTTGTATTGTTACGTTGAAAAAAAATTCTTTAATTAAAAGGATTAAATTTATCAAGTCATAAAATAAAAAAAACCAATTTATTGAAACCTGAAAAAAAAGTTACGGAAGCCGGTTGATAATTAATGATAATTACTGTTAAATTAAGTTAAATTTGAGAAAATTTGTTTAAAAAATGCGATCATTAGATAAAATCTGACAAAAAAAATCACCGTTCTGTTACTTTTACATCACATCAGCTCCAAAGAGTCACGCTTGACCAACTCTATGAATAATAATGATGATAAAAATTTGTGAAAAAATCACAAACCGTTGCACTTGTGTATACACGATCAGACATGGCAAGCCTATAAATACGTGGATACGCATAAGTCACCTGTCATTTCCGTTTTTCCGTGCCGAGCTAGTTCCGGATGTTTTCTAATTAGCATATAAATTACCGTAGTTACTTTTGTTTTAATTATCGTAGGTGAGCGATTTGATGACTCTCGCAATTCATTTGAGCAACAACGCTACAAATCAAGCCGTGACAAATTGTTTTGTCATGTATGGTACATGCATAATAATGTTCTTCTCAATCGGCATTCGATGTCGTTGTGGTGCTATTTTTTGCTGAAGCAGAATCAAAAAGATCATTAACCTTCGTGTGCGACGAAAAAAAAATCATCGTCCTGCTTTCCAGACAGCACCGTGAAATTTTTATGGTCTTCGAATATCAGGTTTTTCTTGCAGCAGTGTTGTTTGACATTCAATCATCCAATTTATTCAACACCCTGCCAAATATTGGAATAAAGAAATTGCAACTCGTCGAGGTAAGTTATGAGAGCGCATTTTATTTTTTATTGGAAAAAGGTAAGTTTATTTATTTAGTAGTAATTTATAAAGTAAGTTTTTTTCAATAATTAATTTTTTTCAGTTGTTTTTAGATATACCGAAAAGTTCAGTTATAAGGCGTCATCCATTAATGGCGTCGGCAGTTTAGGGGGGGTGGGGTTCATCAGATTTACGACGGATTCCGACGAGGGGGGCAGGGGGGTAAACAGAAATGTACGACGTCGTAAAAATATGCCATATTCACGACTTAAAAATTTTTCGTTTTGAATTATTTAAAATAATTTTTGAAGTATTTCAGACTTTGTAATCTTTTTTTTTCAAATTTTCATTAATTTGAGTTTTTTTTCAAATTTTCATTAATTTGAGTTTTTTTTTTCAAATTTTTCACGAGCTTTCTTTGAAATTTGAACTGGTACTAAAAATTTCCTTTTTAGTGAGGGGGGGGGGGGGTCATGTTAAAAAACACGTCGTAAATTAGGGGGGGTTGTTGAATTTCGACGGTTTACGATTATAGGGGGGGTGGGGGTCAAAAAATGCCCTATTTTCGCCGACGCCTTTAATGGATGACGCCTAAGATAAAATTGAACAATATTACCTGATGATTTTTTTAAAAAAAATTGCCCTATGAACTTGATTTTTACCTTTTTAATTTGATTTAGATTTTTACGCTAATTGTCACAAAAATTAAGAAAAATCTCACTCTGAAAGAATAAGCGAACGAAGAAACATGTAATTTTATTCTTCTAGGTAAAATTTAAGAAAGAGAACCATTTGTGACTTTGAGAATCATCAATTAAAACATTAATTTTTGTTATCAGGCCATATTGGATCAAGTGTGGCATTCATATCATCCCCCATTTTGTTTTGTCCAAAGATCAATACCACAAGTTAAGAAAATTGGTTCTACCCTGAAGACTGATGAAACTCTACATTAATACAATCAAAGAAGAAAGTATTACTTTAAAGGCAGACGACATTATAGGAAGCCAATATGAAAGTATCGCTGTTTTAATAGAAGAATATACCAGGGCTGCAAAACTTATTCAGTCAAAAGACTTAAACTTAAAGTCAAAAGTAAAAGTCAATTCAGCTTAATTACTTAAGGTTAAGTAAAAGTCTTAAGTCAATTGGAAAAAAACTTTTACTTTGACTTAAGTCATAATTAAGTCAAATAAATTTCAAAATTTTCAAAAAATTTTACATTTTTCATAAATTTTTAATTTTTTTTTATTCGAAAATTAATCTCAAATTTAATGGCAAATAATGATTTTTTTCTCGCTAAGGATTAAACGCAAACCATTCGTTGAAGTTTTTCACTATTTTCATCAATTTTTTTAGAGCAATTGCACCTTCTAATTTGAAAGAAACAATTTTCAACACTTGATCTAGAGAGAAAATCCTCCAATTTAATTTTCAAAACTCCTGTAAATCGAAAACTCAAAATTTAGAAAAAGTCCAAAATGTTGAGCCAAAACCTTCATTTTCACCGTGATCTACAAAAATTTTGATTGAGCCCTCATAATAAGAGGATTTTTAAATTTTTTTTAATCAATTTTTTTCGCTAACATCTTTAAATGGCTCCTGTACATCGAAAACGCACAATTAAGAAAAAGTCCAAAACAAAAGTTGTTTCAAACATCAAAACCTTCAGTTTGAGACGGAGAACCGTGATCAAGCTCAATTTTCGGTATGTAAAATAAGAAGTTTTGGTATTTTTTTTTCATCAAGATCTTATCATTAAATTAAAAAAGGAAAAAGTTAAAGTAAATTACGGAGAACCGTGATCAAGCTCAACTTTCAAAATTTGGTAAGAGAGTCTTACTATTAAATTAAAAAAGGTAAAAATAGGTCGAAAATAGGAGTTTTTGAGCGTTCCAAAAATCAAAATACCTATAAAAGGGTATCACTTTGACAGAATTTTTGGATGAGTGAACACATAAAAACTTATTTGACTTTTGACTTAATCTTAAGCTCAAGCCTAAGATAAGTCAATTAAAATGTTTTGACTTAAGCTTTTACTTGAGCAAAAGTCTAAAGTTTTTACTTAATAAGCTTTTTACTTAAGCTTAAGTCAAAAGTAAAATTCATTTTGACTTAATGACTTAAGTTTAAGTTAAAGTCAAACTTTTTTAAAAGCTTTTACTCAAGTTTAAGATTAAGTCACTTAAGTTTTTGAAGCTTAAGTTTAAGTCATAAGTTTTTGCAGCCCTGGAATATACTTTAGAACTAAAAGAGCTCTTGTTGTGAATTAAGACATTAGAAAACGACAGTCATTCTGTTAACAATTATTCAATATACCTTCTAGTTTTTTTTTCTGAGGTCATCTGAAGCATTTAAATTCCTTTATCACTATAACTTCCGTATATCGTTTAATTCATGGAATTTCTAAACTCAAAATTGTTTTTCTTGCATCTTAAACATAATGACCATTTGAACATTTTATGCTTTATTTCAACGAAAAAATAATTCAAACATTTCACATATTTTTATGTTATTTCTTGAGCATTAAAATATTGCAGTGAATTTTTTTTTAATGAAACTTTTTCATTACAACTGATCTTTTTGATCAACTGATCTGAAAATAACTTACGGACAGACATTGTCATAAAATTTTTCTCATACAAAAAATGTACGATGAGATAAATCGTAAGTAAGTAAGCGCACTGTCATTATCACCAATTCATCAATAAAATTTTGCACACCGTGATTTTGTCAATTTTTTTTTATTTCTCGCCTTTTTCTTGTTCACGATTGTGATTGTTGCTGTTATTATTATGATTAAATTAACAACACATGCAGCAACAAAATTAACGAAGATGACGAAGCGCGCTAAACTTTTGCAGTTAAATGTTTAATACGTCAAATTACTCTTTTTTTTGCGAGATTCCAAAAGATGATTGTACCGCAAATCATGTTGTTGCTCAATAACCTGCACAAATAAACAAACAATCGGAAAAAATAAATATAATTCACAAACAACAAATTCTTGACCCAAAACCGGTCACTGTGTAAATATTTAGATTCTCCCTGGCTGATAAAGTGAGCACATAAATAAAAACAAATGTGTGTAATTACTAAATCAAATAGCGATAAAGGACACCGTACCGTAATTTTTTCATTGTTTTCCCCTCACTTTTTTTTTGTTTTTTCTACATGTTGATATTCCCACGATAAATATAACGAACGGAATAGCATCAGCCGTGTACAAGGCCGTTTACAAGGGTTCTAATTTTCCAGAGAGTAACTCAGTTCATTTAAACACGAACATGCAGTTTGTGTGTGTGTGATTTAATCACAGAAATAACATTCATTTGATTTGATTTAATTTAACTGATTTTGAATAGATATCAAAGTAAATGATTTTTTGATGTTGTGATTATTTGATGCAGAATATACTCAAAAAGTGACTCAAATTGATTAATTTCAGCATTAACTGAACTGCAATGTAATTTACTTGATTGAACCGATTGATTTTACACGCTGTCTCATATATCTCGTATGTAGTAGTCGAAAAAAATTGTTCCGTTCTGGTCACCATTTAATCAAAGCAAAAAGGGGTTTTTGCGAAAAATCACTGTATGAAAGTCTATTGAACTGGAAATTTGCATTGATACCCATTTCATTAGAAACATCAGAAAATTTGAACGCTTTACTTGGCTGAAACAAAGGAGACTGAACATCATCATTGCTCGCTCTCTTTCTCTCTCTCTGGCTTGGGAGATGATCACGGTATAAATAACCTTTCAAAGCGAATCAGCGGTATTAGGCGAAATATATCCGGTTCCGGCTTTGCCCAGCTATTAACAGAATCCGTTATTTTTATTCCACATGAGAGCGAATTCAGTCGTAGTCGTCGTCGTCAATCATTGACATTACTCGCATTCGAATGAAACAGATTTTCCCCCTTTTCATTATTTTTTTTTACATCGCATTGGTCTCAGCTACTATGTACTAATGATTGTCAGCTGTATCATAAATTTCATACAGACACAAAATTTTTACATTAATAAATGCACGCAGTTATTCAATCGAACAACATATTCTGGGTAAGTGAATATTTTTGCCATTAATTTCTCTTTTTTTTCCTCTGCTGCGTTGCAATATATTTACATACATTATTATTATTTTTATGAAGAGCACTTTTGTAATGGACTGGACAATCAATATAGTCGCTTATATAGCAGTATAGGTGAGTTATGCATGTTTGTTTTAATTAAAGTGAAAGAACAACTTGGACATATTTTCGGTGATGATGTATGGGAAATAACGCAACGATGCATACTATTAATTTTTGAAATTAACACATTTTTTAATTTGGAATTTTTTTCGTTGCCTAAAATTTAAAAGAAATGAAAATTGTCATTTGTTGGGATACCTTGAGTTAAAGAATACCTGGTTCTACCCTTTTCAATGAGGAATGATTTCTTGACACGTGATCAAAGTCACAGCTGTACGATGTCTCTTTAATAGTAAAAGTCGTTAAAGTTCAATTCTTTGAGAATTTATTAAATTTTTTTTGCATTTCTGGTAAGTTTAAATTTTTATTATTTTTAAGATTTTTATTTTAGAAAACTATTTCAAAATGTTTTATTTAAAAAAAATAATTATTTAGAATTCAGGTCTTATAAAATTAAATAGATGGAAATGTTTTAAAATTAAAAAAAATACAAATTTTCTTAGAATTTAAATAATTAATTTATTTTTATTTTATTTTATTAATTTATTTTTTTTTATTATTTTTATTATTTATTATTTTTTTTATTTTTTTATATTTTTTTATTAATTTATTTTATTTATTTTTTTTTTATTTATTTATTTATTTTATGTATTTTATTTATTTCATTTATTTTATTTATTTTTTATTTTGTTTATTTTTTTTATTTATTTATTTTTTTAATTTAATTCTTTGCCAAAAATTATCAGAATTTGATATTTTTTAAAAAATTATGAAGAAATTAAAAACATTTTTAGCCTAATTTTAATCGTTTAAATTATAAAAATCAATCATTGTCTTACCTTCGACGAAAAACAAAAATCATTATAAAAAATTCGTCTAAAAAGTGACTTGCTACAAATTCTTAATCCGTCCTTTCCGCAGAATCTCTGTCAACGAACAGATCAAAAATCTCATAAAATCACAAATAAATTACAATTTTTGCGGAAAAACAATAAAAAAAATCTGCCTGCTCGTGATCAACGACGCACAATTGCCTAACAGCTTAATTTTAATGCTTTTTAGAGCTAAATCGTGTGGTGACTTACCACAACAACAACCGTTCAAATTGCGAGTAAATGATAAAAGGAGAGCAAAAAAGGTGTTCGTTTTATGTTTAACCACGTCCATCAATTAGTTACAAATCGTAAAAACGACACACCACATCTTTTTTTGTGCATATATTTAAAACTTCATCCTCCGATGTTCCGATCTATTTTTATTTATGAATGTGAGACGAATTTCACGTCTAACTTCACCTTATATCGCCATAAACGAGGTAATTTATGTGTTCCTCTTGAGTATGATAAAAAGTCGTTCTCTCCACTCGAAAATGTCTGATGAGACACTTGTTGTACTACGACCTAGTAGATGATAAAAAATTATAATCATTACCGAATGCAATACAAAATTTTCTAGCTATGATGAAAAATAAAACATTTTACTATCACAAAAAATAAAAACATATCAAATACCGAATAAAAATAACAGGAAATTGATTTTCAGTAATAATAACAATAATATCGATTGTTCCGTGTCGTCGTCGTCGTTCTCATCATCATCATTATTATTACTATTATATGATATTTTGTTATCGCAATACGCTTCATCAGTTGTTGTGGGCTTCGTTCGATCTGCTTCTCTATGCTTCAAAGCGACATCGACACACCTGCATTATTATAATTTTTTAACGTAAAATCAAACCCTTGTTTAAACTTCAAATCACAGCAATAGCGGCAGATAATCAACATTTACCTGACTGTCATATCTCTCTCCTCGTACATGTCATATGCGCATTATTGTGGTCTCTCGTAAATATAAAACGTCCTTAGCAATTACACAGAAAAAAAAATATGGAAAGATGAGCTGATTCTGATTACTCAACAACAAAATTCTGTTCTGACATGCCGCTTCTGTTTTGCCGTACCCTTCCATCAGAGCGTAATAATTTTATTTTTATAAATAAATGCAATAAATGTATATGAGGAGATATTCTTTTTCAGGGGCAATTGGTGCATTCATTTCATTATTGTGGTTAGCAATTATATGTTTTTGGAGTGTGATATTGATCAATATTGCTCAAATAAGTGGATATGGTAAATCTGTGGTAAGTAGTTAATGAAACATAAATTTTCCGTGGGTAGATTTGCGAGAAAAATTAAATGGCTTAATTAAGCTTAGAAATTACTTTCATCTGTTAATAATACAATTATTGTCACATATTTCTGTTAAAATTTAAGCATTATATGCGGATTAACATACAAAAACAATTGTTATGACCGAGTTACGTATGTAAATTTTTTTGTTGTACCTTTTCGTCGTTTATAACTCTATTACTATGTTAATTTTTTTTTGCTTAAGGCATTTTATTAAGTAAGAAAAAAATCTCTAAGTTTTTGTTTTATGTCTGTCTGTTGTTTCCTTTTTTTTCAGGTTATAAAGTTAAAAGTTCAAAAACCATGGAAATACAATTGGATCGAATAAGACTAACTTAATGGAGAATAGGACATCTGTAGCTAAACACTTTCACATAAAAATTAGTTCCTATATTTATTAAAAGCCACAGATTGGGAATACCGTAATAAAGAATAGAATACCAGACTGAGATACGAACAAGGTTTGACCTTGCTTTTGAAAACGAATTAAAAAACATGGAAGGAAAGACTTGCATACAATGCTAAAAGCAGCCCTGGTTATTAAATCAACAAAAAATTCTGTAACAAAATACTTGAACCTCGCATTTACTTATGAGACTTACTCCTATAAGACGTCATTGCGTACAATTTATAAGTTAAATACAAAAAAAAACAAAGACAAAGTTATAGCCATTAAATGTCTTTTTTGCAAAAATTATGATGAGAGTTATATTGAGGTACTCTTTGTAACGTTTTTCGGTTATTGATGCAGGACCTGTGCAGGATATAAAAAGATGCTATGTTACCTTACACATTTTCTATTTAATTAAAGCAGGACTTGGCTAAAAACGGATTAAATTTTTTTTTCCAATTTTATATGAAGTATTTTTAAGAGTTCATCTAGTCGATGAATATCGATAAAAAAAACCATCTACAAACATTGGTTCCCATTAGATTCAAAATGCGCTCTCGTTCAATTGAACCAATGTGAGTTTTTTTTATTTTTTTCTTAGATGAACTAAGAGTGACAACAATTCTCACTTGAATCGAATTGATTTTCAAATTACTTTCAAAACATCTCAACTTAACTTCACAAATTTATGTGAAAACTTAAAAAAAAGCATTAAACGTTTAGTCACTTTTTACTGTTTTTTGCTCTCGTCTCAGAAACGCGCAAAAAACGTTTATCTGGTCTGTTTTAATTGAAATTAATGAGACAACAAAACTCATTTCCGTGACAATCTTTTTCTCTTAGCCAGATGCACGCCAAAACACAATTACCACCGTGCATTTTTTTTCGCGCGCTGTACATCCTTCTTCATATCATTTAGCCACGTCATGAAATTTTATTTTATTATTATATTATTAAATAAATATGTTTTATATACAAACATAATCCCCTATTTATCCCGTGTTATGTTATGTTCAGAGTAGCAGAAGTAGCTGAAATGAATGAAATTTATAAAGTGTTTCGAATTTTCATTCAATAATAAATATGGATTAAAATTAGTGCTCGTATGCGCTTCTTCTTGTGACAATGAGATATAACATTTTTTTTTTCATCTTCTTCTTGTAGTTATTTATAAATGATCACGGGAGAGAAATATTTTTCGTTATTAAATTCTTGTAAAGTATCCGATAGCGTGATAAGCTTTCATTTTTGTATCGTTTTCTCATTCACTTTGCAAGTAGATTTGGATTTAGATGAATGATCGAACGCAATGACCCACTACGACACACTTTAATCCTTTCATTCACTTAACACCCGTATTATTGTCAAAATCTAAACAAATTTGTGTCGAAAAAAAAAATGTACAGCAAATCGAGAATTGAATTGAAAGGCGTGTATCGTGGTGCGTAACCAACAATCAAATCATGCTGTCAAAACCGGATGATCACAAGACAAAAAATTAACGGTGGTTGGCTTGCGACATATCAAATGATAATTTTTTAATGCTTCTTGATCTGCCAAGGTACGAGCAACACTCTACAGGTGTATCGATTTCATGCGTGAAGAAATTGAACTTGTTGATTTGCAGTGCTATACCGAAAGGAACTTTATACAACCATAAATCCTTTTTTATTTTGGGTAAAGAAATAAAATCTTGTGATATCGATTTCTGGTACACATTTCCTGGGATAACAATGGGTAAATATCGATCAGTGATTACCTACCAATAAACACAATGCCAAGCGCATACAATGTCTGGAGTGACAATCATAAAAGGAATCAATGATTTTTGAATAAATGAATGAATGAATGAACATTCTCCTTCTCTCTCTTTCGTTTTTTTTATTATTTGTTGTAGTATTAATAAATGTTCAAAGCAAAAAAAAAAACAACAACAACAATGAGGAAGAATAAACCAGAGACGGATATGTTTAAAGACTTCGACCCTCAGCCAAAAAAAGTTCTAAAAATCCAAATCTATTCCAATTAATCCAAACCAAGCAAAATTTTTACAAAATTCAAAATTTTTTTAAACCAAAAAATTTGATTCCGCCACTGACAATAACAACAACAGCTACTAAAGAGGTAGTATCATAATTCAGAAAGAAAAAAACGTACGATGACAACGCGACACATTTATCATATAGAGGCTTACACGAGTTTACTCGTTTCAGGGAGCGAATACGACGACGACATAGAAAATCAGTGATGCATCAAAGCAAAAGGCACTTTTATGACACCTACACATTCCATATTGTGCTTACGATATAAATTATTATTACAGAATTAAATAGCAAAATAAAGATGACACAAAGAAAAAACGGAAGCAGAACATGACAATTATTCAAATTATGGCATGGTCATCGTTTTCAGCTGCAACTTCGGTTTCATAGCTAAACAAGTGGACAAACTTTCGAAAAATGCTCCATGAAAAATTACCAAAAAAAAAATAAAGTTTCAAAAGGACACACAAGTTGCATAACTTTTAACGAAAAAAATAAAAAATGTCGAATAAAGGTAGACGAATAGACGCCCCATGTACATCATCAATTATTATATTACACCTAGATATCCCTGAAAAAAATTTGTAACAATGAGAAATCCTGTGCACTTTTTTTTAAGGATATTTTTTTCCTATAAATCTAAAAAAGATGACTTGAAAAAAAAGAGATAATTAATGAACTTAAACAAAAATTCCTGGAATCCAACATTTTTTTATGACACGTTGTTTTATGATGTTCCAAGGAATACAAAAGAAGAATTTTTCAAAAACGAAAAAAAATTTGTCATGGTTAAAAGACGTAAAAAAATGACCTGCACGTTTGCGCCGCATTGTCTAGCGAAATGGTTCTCCGAAAAAGTTAAAGTAATAATCTATTTCGTTTGTTACTGAAAATTACAATCCGCTCAGATTATCAGTGTGGAATTAAAAGTTGTTGCTCCAAAAGGAGATAAGATTATCACTGATTATGAATCTCGGGATCTCTTGCAAAATACTTGCGAAAAAAAAATTGCAAATTTCTCATGCAAACTGCTGCTGATGGTGTTGTAAAACAAAAAAAAAAAAGACTAAGACAAGAGCTCGAGCACCACTTAAGTCGTAAATACTGCAAATTGCACATTTAGTGCTTCTACCTGATGTCAACGCATGCACGTCAACACGATGACTTATTCAAATAGAAAGGACAGGTACTTCTTTTAAATATTTAGATAGAAAGCGCAAGGAGAAAAAAAAATGCACCTGCAAATATCTCTGAACGTACATATATTCATGAGATGCAAGAATAATAAATTGATATCCAAACAAATATTGATCTGTTTATTTAGTGCTTCTCGTCGTTGCACCTTACTGCATGAGATACTTACTGCCTGGCAAGAAGGTGTTTGTTATTTCATTGAAAAGAAGGATTTTCGGCTTGCTGATGGTTATTATTATTATTTGTGATCATTTAAACTCGAATACTAAACGATGGAAATCGGATTCGACAAAAAAAAACTTTCGTTCGTTCGTTTGCACTTTCAGCAAATGTAGAGTAATAGAGATTTAAGAAGATTTGTGAGGACCAATCAAGATTGCATTCATAATTTTAATGACAAACCAGAAATATAATGTTTAATCCTACGAACATAAACACCACATGGTTTCTTTGCAGTAACAAATTGATTTCTTGTATCAGAGAAATTTGCAAGTTTAAATAAGGAAAAGGTGAAAATTTAAGTTTTTTAAAGTAAAAGCTCTTAAAATGATAAGAAATTATAATTTTTTCACAATTTTGATTCTTATAATTTTTTAAGGTGTTTATTAACCTCTTTGGAAATTCTGGAGTTATGAGAAAATTTTCTCGAATGATTTCTCAAAAATTTCTAAAGTCTTTTAAGAAAGTCAGTACATTACTTGATTCGAATATATGACCTTTAGAAGTTTTTCAATTGATTCTTCTTCAAACATCAAGAAATTTCAAAGCAAATTAAACTGCATTAGCAAAAATTTCCTTATATTAAAATCTACCCAGTGGGACGAAATTACCTTTTTTAAGGCTCTGGGGTCTATAAAATAAGGCCTTCAAACTTTTACAAGGAGAAATTCCAAAATTTTTATTTTTTTGAAAAAATAAAAAAAAAATGAAAAAAAAAAAATTTTTTTTAAAATAAACATTTTGGAATTTTTCCTTGTAAAAGTTTGAGGGCCTTATTTTAAGACCCCAGGGCATTAAAAAAGGTAATTTCGTCCCACTTGGTAATAAGCTAAATGCTAATTTGCTTCAAAAATTTTTTTAAAGGGAAAATTTTTCTATAAAAGTTGTAGAAGGAAGCTTTGAAGCAGGCTTGTATAATCTGGATCACGATCTGATCTGTTTTGCATACATCAGATTAAATTACAAAAGATTTGATTTTTGATTTGATTTGCAAATCTAATCAAAAAATTTTCAACCCTCAACTAATTTTGATTTGATCTGATCTAAAAAATCCACAAAATATTGAAGCCAAAAAATTTCTTAATAATTTTGGATTTGATCTGATCTAATTTTGATTTAAATCAATTTTTAGATCATATCAAATCAAAAAAGTTAAGATTTGAAAATTTTTTGATTAGATTTGCAAATCAAATCATGATCTGATCTGTCGCCTCAAAAAAGATCAAATCTTTTTTTTTGATTTTGATTTTTTAATTTTGATCTAGATTATACAAGCCTGCTTTAAAGACCTTCAAGGTCAGTTCAAGGACAATTATTGAAAACTTCTCTGAAGAGAAATAAAAACTATTCTGGTTCTATATTGAACTTCTTTAAAGGTTTTTTGATCCTTCAACTTCCATATAATTCTTAAAGACGTTAGAAATGAGGAACATTTCGACCTCAGAATACATAATTTTTCTCCTTTTTTATAAAGTCATAAAATTTTACAACTAAAAAGCTCAATAGTATACGATAAAAGTTTAAAAAAATTGTTATATTCAATAGAGATATTTTAAATTAAAAAAATTATGAATAAAAAGTACATTCTGTGAATCGAACAAATAATTGTGATTTAAAAGGCAAAAAACTGAAATATTTAACCTATTCTTACCTTTTTAAAAACTGATTCAACAAAGATAAGAATACTTTAAATCTTTCTAATTTTTTTAATTTAAAATTTGTATATTTAAAATATTTTTTCAATCCACAAGATATAACACCAACACGAAAAATTTCAAAACTTTAAACATCTCGCTCAAATTTAATAACCTGCGAAACATAAATCCCCTACAATTTTAAAATGACTCATAAATTCCATTACTTTACGATTTCCGAGCGTGTTTCGAGCCAATATTTAATCATTTTTGCCACTACATAATAATTTTATAATTAAGAGACAAGTTGGACCAGGTGAACGAAAAAAAATTATTATTGCAGATTAGGGCTGCTGCTTCTATACGAGAGCAAACACTAAATTGAAATTTATATTAATACAAACCACATTCATAAAATACTAAAGTTTATGCCTTAACCTCAGCCGCCTTTTAAAGCTTTTGGCATGCAATATCTCGAGACATGCAGATCGTCTCTCGCTCTCCGTATCAATCTCATCCACCGCCTGGTGTGTCTCTGTCACATAAACATCAGAAATCTCGTTGTTCAACATAAGTGGAAGAAGATTGGCAAAAAAAAAAACAAACTGCTACTGTGACGTGTATGAAAGATTCAGAAGGAAGGAGAGAAGAAAATACAAGTAGCAAGTAAACATAATAATGTTGTTCCCCTGCTGAATGTCTTATTAATCTCATGTGATATTCGTTTTTTTTTTGTACTTTGCAAAGTTTAATATTTTTTAACATGTTGTTTTTCTTGTAAAATAAAAAAAAAATACCTTTTTGCAATAAAACATGAATTACATATGTTGTTTTATATAAATACTTCTGAAATGTTGTTTCAACTTGAAAAAAATTTAAACAGAGGCAAAAAATTAAGGCAGGCACCAAAATAAGAGACGAACCAAGCCTGAAAAATTTTTTTAACAAAAACCGACATACTTTTAGACAAAAATGTCAGATTGTTCTAATAATGAGTTTTTTTTTGTAACAATTAGGCACGAGTTGATACATATTCTTTTTTTATTGTTCATCAAATTAAATGACTCCGTTGAATGAATGAATGATGATGATGCGCTGATTAGCTTCTTTCCACGGTATGATGATTTTATGATATGATTTGGTTGTTAATTGAATTAATTTCTTGCGATTAGAATGATAAAGGTAAATATAATTAACTTTTTTTTGTGGGTTATTTCGATGACACATGTTTAAAAAAAATAAAAAAAACAATTTTTTTTTTGTAATTTTTAATTTTCTTTTCTATTTTTTATTATTTACTTGTATACATAATATAATAATAATTTGTTTTTTTCTTCTTTTCTTATAAAATTTTGTTTGACAATAATTAATTTTAATAAAAATCATAATAACACGAAAGAGAAATGGATAAACTTAACATCTACGATTCAAATTCATTGAAAATTTACTACAAGTTTTTCGCATAAAAAAATTATTTTTTTTTAAATATTAAGGAATACATTTAAACTGAAAAACTTGTCCTTAATATTTTTTATACATATCATTTTTATATTAATATATATCTATTAATAATATCGTTTATTTTCATGGAAAAGTATATTTTTTTTGATCAATATTTACATAAAAATTAAAACAAAAATAAAACTTAAAAAAAAGATAAAAATTAAGAAAGTTTCAGTCTGAATTACTGAATATTCTGTTTATACCTTAGATTTTATAAGTTGTTTTTTTTGTGTTTGTGTAAAATTATTAATATTCAAGTTAATATAATATAATTACAAGAGTGCGAATATTAATAATTCGATAAACATACAGAAGAAGAATGATTCGCGCGGGGTCATTATCTACGATTTAATTTAATTTAAGGTTATAATAATATTAAATAATTTAAGAATGACATTTTTTTTTTGTGTTGTTGTATCCGATGTGTTTATTTTGGCCTATCCTAGTTTTTTTTTTGTTGTATATAATTTGTTATAAAGTTATGTTTTATTTTTTTAATTTGTATGAGTTCGATTAAAGTTAATTTATTTATTATCAATTACTTAATTTTGCTCCTATGTTTTTTTTAGTAATTATTTTATTTTTTTTATTAATATATTTATTTATTTATATATATTTATAAATATCAAGGCTCTTTATTTGCCAAGATTTTTCTTGTTCTTTTTTTGTATACTGTTTTATTGTTGCTTCTTTTTTTTAAATTAATTATTATATTTTATTTGTTTATTAAACTATCATTATAATGTTATATTTACAAATGAAACAAAAAAAAAGTTAAAGTAAATATTTGTTTGGCGTTTGTTTTTAAACTACTATTTATCTTTTTTTTTGTTTTTTTTTTTAATAAACTGTTTTTGAATGAACAATATTATTTAAAAAAAATAATATTATTACATTTATTTACAAATTTTCTGCACTTGCCACTCTTCAAGTAATAATTAATAATTTATTTTTTAAAAATGATCAAATTTTTTTTGGGGAATGAAGGTGATTTAATTTTTTTTTATTATTTTTTGGGATAAACTCTTTTCAACAATTATTTTTTGTGACCAGCACAAAAATTTTATTGCACAAAGATGCAACATACTTTGTTAGAAGAAGAGAGGGTTTGAAAATATTTTGTGTAAAAAAAAAGTACCGACGGCAAAAAATCCTTTTTTTTTTGCAACAATAAAAAGGGTAGAAAGTTGTATTTTCTGATTTTTTTGACCTGTTTCTCTGAACTGAATTTTTTCTTCTTCTCATCAACATGATCGTCAGTTTTCTTTCAAAAGACGTCATTATAATAATAATTCATTAAGAACTTAATTGAGTGCATCACTTGAGTAAATAAACAAACAATTATTATTATTATTACTATGGTTAACATGATGATGTTATTTGAAATTTTTTCCTACTTTCCTCTTCTTTTTAATTATAACTTTACACTATCATTATTATTTCAAGTACCCAGAGAGACGACTTTGTTAGTTGCGAAAAAAAAAATGAAAGAGTTGAACATCAAAGAGAACAAAAAAAAATTGTCCAAACATGAAAAACGCATGGAGAAGGAGGTGCGGAGATGAAATGATAAGGCGCTACTTCACGATAATTAATACGTTAAATTGCTTGTAGACATGACATGATAATTACATTAAAAGAATAGTGTAAACAAGAGTGTTATAATGAGAAGCATTTTACTGATATGAATCTTTTGTTTTTTTCTTTTTGCTTTTCTACTTTTTAAGCTTTTCTGATTAAATCAGTACTTATCAAAAAATTAAAGAAAACAAAAAAAAATTTTTTTGACGCCATGATGTCTGATAGAAGAAGAAGAAAAAATCATTTTTAAACTAATAGATATTTATTCAGTTCATAAGAATTTTTTTTTTGATCATTTTACAACTTAATATTAAATATAATTAATATATAATAATAATTTTTTTTTGTAACAGAAAATGAAAAAATGTCAAGTACAAAAATCAGTTCAAATACCAACTTTTAATGGTGTTGATGATGGCGGACTTCGAGGTTCGTCGTCTTTTGTAACTTCGAGTCACTTTACTTTTTTTTACAAAATATTTTCAAAAATTTTTTTTCATATTTTTTTTTTTTTTTTTTGATAATTCATTTGATCACACTTCTATCCCCAAAAATAACTTTTCAAAAAAAGGAAAAATGTTTCAGAGCACTTTTTCATGAATTTTTTGTTTAATTACTTTTTGGAATACGGAATAGTTATAAGGATGTCGAAATGTCCATAATTAAGTTATTTTCAAGTTGCATGAGTCTCGAAGAGGGATGAAGATTCGAAGCGCTATTGTTCATGTAGTTGTGATGTTCATTGAGGTCTCACATGTGCGTTAGGGGTGCCATTGTCCGTAGGTTTTGTTGTTGCTGATGCAGTTCGGGCGACACACTTTGCTGGTAGTGATGCATAAGATTGCGTTGGTGTTCTTGCTGCATGCCCTCCGGGACGCCATACATGTTAATCAAGTGATTCAGATCGCCGCCCGCTGGCTGAACAACTTGTTGTTGCTGCTGCTGCTGCACATAATCGCGCTGCTTGAGGAGATTGTTGTTTGTGGGACTCGGCGATACCGGTTCGGATTTCACGCTGGAATCACTGGGACTGTGACTTTGGCAGGACTGTTGATTGAGGCCATATGGTGATCCAGGTGCTTGTTGTTGTACGCCGCTCGAGCTGTTGTACGGAGAACTGGGCGCCTGATGCAAACTATAGGGCGACGTTTGACCACCGGAAACTGTGCCATACATGCCATAACCTGCCGCCGCATTCATATAAGTATTGAGACTCCCGGCACTGCCCGAATGCATTTGACTCATGTCGTAGCGAGGATAATTGCTCATGTAGGCAGCGGCATGCTGTTGACTTTGGTACGCTGCTGCCGAAGACGGATCATGCATCATATACCCATTTGGCATGTATCCGTTCGGTGGCATTTGATACATATCGCGATTACTGCCCGTACTTTGGGCTCCCGAGCTGGCATGCGACGACGAGTTACGCGTCGAACCGCCTGTGCTTTGTGTCGATTCGCCCGTTTGCAACAAACCTCCAACACCCATCGGATACTTTTCCTTGTTCTTTGTCAGCGTTTTGGTTTTTCGTCGTGGTCTATATTTGTAATCGGGATGCTCCTTCATGTGAACGGCTCTTAAACGTTTTGCCTCGTCAATAAATGGTCTCTTTTCCGTTTCACTGAGATCTTTCCATTGCGCTCCCAGTCGTTTACTAATCTCGGAATTGTGCATCTTTGGATTGTCCGAAGCCATTTTGCGGCGTTGCCCTCGTGACCAAACCATGAACGCGTTCATGGGACGTTTGACGCGATCCGCTGCTGCTTGAGCAGCTGCCTTGCTGGCGGATGTGTTGTTGTTATTATTGTTCATGCCACTCATATGATGCCCTCCGTGCCCGCCATGCCCGTGTCCCGTACTCGAGGAAATGTGATGGGATGGGATGCCGGATGGCGAAGTATTTTGCACGACAGAATTGCCGGGGCTGATGCCCGCTTGGTGCGGCGAATGGTAGTTATTTGTGTGACTTAAGTGTTGTTGTTGGTGCTGGCCCAAGTTCATCATCGACAGGGGCCCGAGACTTCCGTAGCCGTGCGAATGCAAAGATGACGGGTGATGTGGGGGCATTGTCGCGTGTAAAATTCCCCCTTTCATGTCAGATTCCATAGTCAACATTATTCTTCTTTTGTATTTTTTTTAAAGTATTTTTTTTTCAATGTCTCGCAATTATTTTTTTTATCTTTAATTTTTTTCTATATCACCACTTTACAATGTACGTGCATTGTAATATTTTTTTCATTGATTTTTTTTTGTATCTTAAAAATTCTTCAACACTTTTTCTTATTATCCTTTTTATTTTTTAATATTTTTTTATTATTAATGGATTTTTATTATTATTTATTTATTCCATTAATTTCTTGGATTTTATTTATTTTGTTTTTTAAATACACAAATAAATAATAAAACTTTTTCCGTTTTTCTCTTAGATTTTTTTTTATTCTTTTTTAATACTGCTCGAGTAAATGAGGTTAAACGGAGAGCTTCGAAAAAATACCTCCATACACTAAAGCAAAGAGCACCTTTCTGTTAACTTTAGAAAATCTGTTGTTCCGAAAAACCTGATCTCTACCGTTTGAATCGGCAATGCTGCTGCGTCAGCCAATCAGCGGCGATAGGAGTGGTAGAGTTTCCCCTACATGCGTTAGTAGTAGTGTCAAAAACAAAAGAGAGAGCGAGAGAGAATGACAAAAAAGCGAGAAAGCAGTATGTCAGCAATTGCTTTCAAACTGCTTGTATAAATTTGAGCTCATAGAAAGCAGCTTTTTTTCCAAACAGTAAGCAGAAATTAGTTGGTTTAAAAAATTTTTCCCCTTTGCATCTTTTTTTTACAACATTACTATGCTTCATATTCTTCTTTTCAATTTTTTTTTCAAATATACAAAAAAAAAATCTTAAAGAGAATGATGAACCAAATTTCAAACTAAACAACTCAAGGTTTTTGAAGGTCTGACCATGTGTAATTTTTGCACAACAACGTGAAAGAGGAAAAAAAATACAAAATAGAGTTCGAGTCTATTCAAAATATGGGTGCATTAGCCTGATTCAATGAACTGTAAACCAAATAATAGAATATAAAATCTTTTGTCTCGCATGTCTCTCAATGCGTATTATTATTACTAGCTTTTTACAATTACTGATGTAATGTCAAGTGTTGATTTTTTTTTGCCTTTCTTTGTCTATGACACACAAAAAAGCAGTCTGAGGAGAGAGAGAGGTGATAAGTCATTCACATAATCAAACACTTGCAACCATGACAAATTCCCGAATAGGCCTTTTCATTAATAATAAAATAAAAACAGGTCGAAACTCTTCTCTCTGCGCAACGAGAGTCCTTTTGCACCACCTGAATCTAATATGATTTGCATTTTAGAGCACACATTAGCATACGATGTACGAAAAAGAAACAAGAAATTGGTAAAAGGGTTTCCACTACATCAAGAAAAGGGAAGGAACAAGTCTCTTGAAATAAATGTTTTAATATTCACTGCATTAAATCCTTTCCTTTTCGACAACATTTCTACTCCGCTCTCAACTATATACTTACTTTAAAAAGTTGTATATCCCCCTTTCCCGTCACTCCGTTCTGCGATTTTTCACAATAAAAGCGACACAGACACTTATCAACAATGCACACGATGTACACCGAAAGCAAGAGATCGATAGAGAATAAAAATCAAATGAAACGCAAAAAAAAAATCACTGACTAAATTCAATCAAGTGTTAAAAACACATTTGCCCTTCAGACTCTTTTTTTTATTATTATTATTCTATATATATTCGATCAACAATAATAATAGAATATTTACAAATAAGTCACCCCAATAACCGATAAAGGAATGTTGCTGCGTGCCTCGTCGTTGGCGGTGTATGTGTGCAAAAAAAAAAGTCAGTCAACAAAAAAATATCAACACAAAAAATTTTGATGGACAAAAACTATCATCGTCGTACAGTCGTCTATGTAGAATAAAATATAATATTGCAGCAATACGCGACATGAATTTATTTCACGTAATTTTCTCGTGCTTTTTTTGTTATCAATGTCGACTGAGAGTAGAGGCAGAGAATCACAAATAGATTCGCTTCTTGTCACGTCTAATACGTCAAAATTGTCATTTCATTCGTTTTTATTATATTTTTTTTCGTTGTTGTTGCGCTGTTGCTGTTTTTTTTTGTAGAATATTGATTTTTTATTTTATTATTTACTTATTTTTATTATTATTTTTTTTTTTATCAATATTAAGTTAACTTTTTTTTATACTAAAAATAGAATAAAATTAATAATTATTAATAAATTTTATTTTAGCTTGAAAATTATTTTTTTGCTATCTAGAGATCTGATAAAAAAAAATTGGGAAAATAATTAATTTAAAATTTAATTAATTTTTTATAATATTTAAAAATATATAAAATATTAAAAAAATAAATAAATATATAATAATGAACAATAAAATAATTTTTAATAAAACTTTTAATATAAACATTTATAATATTTCAAAATATTTTTTGTTTTATAAAAAAATAAAATTTTTAAATTTTCAGTAATTAATTTGGATGACTTTTATTTAATTTTTTTTTAATAAAATATTTTTAGTTTATTTAATAAAAATATATTTAATAAAAAAATATTATAAAACTAATCAAATAAATTTAAAAAAAAAAAATAAAAAATATATTTTTTAATAATAATATTTTTTTATTTTGACTAAATTATGTCATTTAATTATTTACTTATTTAATTAATATTTTTATTTTATAAAAAAAAACAACTCTAAATTTAAGATATTAATAAAAATATAATATTTATAAAATATTATGAAGAATTAGTTTTAATAATTTTTACTTATTTCTTTTTTTAATAAAATATTTTTAAAATAATACAAAAAAAGAAAAAAAAATTGATTATCTTAAAAAAATAATTAATTAAATGATCAAATAAAAAAATTTCTCGAAAAGTTTTAGTTTAAATTAATTTTATTTATTTTATTAATTTTATTTTAATTAATATATGTATTATTACTTATAAAAAAAATTAATATTAATTTTAATATTTTTTTAAAATTATTCATTATTTTTTTTCTGAGATATAAAAAAAAGTAACGCGATATCACTATTTTTTCTAATCTCAAAAAAAAAAATAATAATAAAGAAAAATACAAAAAACTTAAGCCACGGTAAATAATAATAATTTCACAGTCACTTAAGTTTTGTCAATTTCCTTAAGTGTTTAAACAGGAGCAGCGCACACACAGGCACCCTTTCTCTCCCATTGATGCCGATGACGAGGACAAAAAAAATAAAAATGCAATTGTAATGCAACGTAATTTGATTATTTATCTTTCTCTTTAACTGAATGATAATTGTGTGACAACAACGAAAAAAAATTAGAAAAAAGAATCTTGAGGTTGGATTTATTTACATTTTTATGTCGCGTTTGTTGTTATTGAAATAAAGAGATGAGATAATTGAATTTTCTTACGGTGTAATTATTCTTTTGTTATCTTTTTTTGATAAAAAAAAGTTTTATTTAGAATTTTTTTTTTCTTCATCGTTGATATGCACTTCCGTGATTTATATTTTTTTTTTCGTTTATGAGAAAAATTTTTTGGTTCTCATGAAAAACTTACCTCTAATTTATTGAAAAATTATCATAAAATTTCTTTTTCCATCATCGCGGTCTATCAATGTCCATCTAAAAAGAAAAAAAAAATAAATTTTTATTAGATTTTTTTATTAGATAACAAAAGACATTAAAAAACAAGTTTTATTTTAAAAAATTCCCGTTTTTCTGGTTATCGCGAGAAATTTTCACACAAAATCACCGTGTATCAAAAATCCGTAGAAAAAGAAAGTTCAAAAGGTGTCCTCTAAATTATGGCGATGACGCTACAAGAAATTTGCTTTTTTTCTCGACCGCTGCTGAGAAACCGGTTCTCCGCGACTACTTTTACTTTTGTATTTTTCACCCCTCGAGAATCGGGAGTTTTTTTTTGTTTTACGAAAGAAAAAGACCCCGCTGATGATTTTTTCGAAAAAAGGTAAGGAACACGTGGTTTTTGTTTGTTGCGTCGTCACCGTTTTTATGACTTATTAAATTCAAGCGAAAAAAAAAATCGTGGAAAAGAAAGAAAAGAAGAAATGAAATGGAAAAGACGCGTACCCTTTAACTTTATTTCTGAAAAAAAAAAATAATAATTTTTTTTTCGGGATAGTTTTTTTTTCGGGCAATAAAGTACGTGTTTAGTTTTAATCTTTTATTTTTATTGTTGTTGTAATAACTATTGTCTATTAGTCTATCTCATTGAAAAAATGCGAAAAAAGGGGTGTAGCGCCACATTTCGAGTTTTTATTGTTGATAAATACTGAAAATTACATTTTTTTTTGTTTCAATTTCTTCCTTTTCTTCTTTTGTCATGGCAAGACGAGAGACAAGTCGTGTCGATGTCATAAGAAAAACATTAAAAGAAGGGTTTACGCAAACCATTCAAATGCAAATTAGTTATGTCACATCACTAATTTTATTGTTTATTTATTGAAATTAATTAATTTGTTACACACAGAAGTTTTCAATGCATTTTTATGAAGAGAGTATCTTCTCATGCGTTCTTTGGAAAATACAAAAAAAAAATTTTAATTTACTTGTCCATCTTTCTCCTTCCTCTTTTTGCGTGAATGACCGTTTCTTGTCGATAAATCTGTCTAAATTCTCATTTAATAATAAAATGAAATAAAAATGTTTTGCTCGCTCGGCATGTCATGTGATGTGACACAGTGAAGCTCGATGGTCCAGCTAGCAGACAGCAGAGGAAATGATTGTCATGCAAAACGTGTCAAAAACAGGATGGAAAAAGTTTCGAAAATCTTATTCCGGTTTGCTTTTGCTGCTCGCCACACTACTCGGGCATCCATATTGGTAGTGGACATTCATTTGGCACAAAATAGTTCGTATCTGCAACATTTTTTTTTTGGTTGGCGACAATTTTATTTTTTTCGAGTTATTTCTGGTTTAAGTGTAGCTACTTTAGGATGGTGCAATTGTTGAAATGGGGTTGTGTCATTAAATATTTATTTTTTTTTAAATCCAGTTATTATCTGGATTTTTATCTTTAGTTTTTAAATTAATTCCTTCTATATTAAAAAAAAACTATTAAATAAAAAAATAATTTAAAATTAAATAAAATTAATATAAAAATCTAATTTTTAAAAAAATAAATCAATTAATTTTATTTATTTTTTAAATTTTTTGAAAATTTTTAATTTTTTTTTTCAATATTTTTTTTTAAATAAAAATATTTGATAATATAAAAATATTTATAATCGACACCAAATTTAATCGAAATTTTTTTTATAATTTTAATAAAAAAAATTCGTTTAAAAATAATTAAAAATTTATTTATTTTTTTAAAAATTAATTAATTGATATTCTGGAAATTCATTAATTTTAAAAATTGAAATTTAAAATTTTTTTTTAAAATTTTAATTATAACAAAATTAAATAAATTATAAAACATCAATAATTAAGTTTAAATTTTAAGCTTTTAATAATCCATTAATTAATAATTAATAAATAATTTTAATAATTAATATTTTATGAATTAATTTGATTTTATGATTTTAATTTTAAAATTTTATCTGAATTCAAAAATTTATTTACTAATAAGAATTTATAAATTTTTTTTATTTAAAAAATTTTTTAAATTAATTTCGAAAAAAAATATGTTTTAATTAAATTTATTGAATAAAAAATTCTATAAATTATCAAAATTTAAATATTTTTTTTTATTTATTTAAAAATTATTAAATTATTATTTAAAAAAATAAATTTAAAAAATTCGAATAATAAAAATCTTTAAAAATATTTTTTAAGATTTTTCAAAATCAACTATTTGTCTGTGAATGTTTTTTAAAAATAATTCTTTTTAATTAATTTTAAATAAATAATAAATTTTAGTAATTCAAATTGTGCTTTAAAACTTATTTAATTTTAAAAAGTTTAATTAATTTCTAAAATATTAAAGTTTAACAAATTTTTATAAATTGATTTTTTTTTAAATTAAGAAATTTTCTAATTATTTTTGCAAAAAAAAATAAATAAAATAAAATAAAAACATTTTTTACAAAATTTAAAAAAAACCTACATTCAAAAAAACCAAATTAATTTTCAATTTAAAATAAAACTTAGGAGGAATAATTTAAAAACATTTCCATCCATCGCATCAACCTCTTAAAATTTTTTTCTCATCGATCAAAGTACGTACGTTGAATTAAAATATAACTTTAATTGCAATGTAATTTGAGAACTCGTTTCCGCTTTCATTCCTTCTTACGCACTAAATATATGCTTCATACTTCATGAGATTTCTTCATATTCCCAAAAAAAAAAAATAGTTGAACAATTTTTTTTTTCATTCAAGTTCTCGTAAACAGCATAATTGCGTTCTGATACCAATCTGATTCATCTTACGTACCAAAAATAAAAAAAAATGGAGGAGGCGCTTGATTTACAATCCCAAAATATTTGTAGGTCACAAATGCAAAACTAACCACAGTTGGATGTCTTGCTGTCTCTTAATTACCTGTTTTCGGAGAAATTTGCGTGAACTTCGCCTTCCAGGTAGGTAAAAACATTAAAAAAATTTAAATTTTATGACTGGAACTTTCAATCCTTCTTTTCCTTGTTTTTGTTTTTTTTTTCTTGAAAGCATTTTTAAAATCCCATTTTGTAAATTTTACGTAATTATCGGAAAATAAAAGCCCAAGAGCCATTCACAAGTCGCCTAATAATGTTCATCAAGTCATCGTCGTCATTCAATATAAATAAAGGCACTTCCATTAAAAAGGTAATTTTAGCATTCAATGTGTCACATATTGGCAAACAAACACGATTCAAGTGAATATTGAATCGAAAAAAAAATTTTTTTTTTGAAAAGAAAATAGCTTTTCATTGCATGTCTGCCGTGAAAGCAAACAGGTAAAAACAAACTCGAGCATGTGTTTAGTATTATTTATAAATAAAAGAAAAGCACTTACATGTGAATATGTGCAACAATTTCCATTATTTTTTCTCTCTCTCGAACATTTTTTTTTTTTTATGAAAATGTGTGGAAAATAAAAATTGAGTTTGTTCCATTAGTTTAATTCATTTTTTAAAATGCTTCCAAGTACTACGTGACAAACGATTTTTTGTTTTGAAAAAAAAGGAGAACAGGCGATTCCAAGTAAGGCGATGAGGGAAGTTTTTCAAAAAATAATATTAAAAAGGAGCCTGTCAAACCATCATTCGGTTCTCATTCATTTTTCTCTCCTTTTCTGATATTTCATCCATTCATAAAATTTGTGATAGACCTGAAAAAATGGCGTCGTCATACATTCATGGAAAGACCAACGACAATCTATCATCAGAAAGGCTGTCAATCAAAAACTCTGTTGAATCCCGAATTTCTACACGAACGAAATATTTTTTCCTCTTTTTTTTCGTCGTCGACGTTCCGTTGGTTAGTTCGGCTGAATCCACGTAACATGCTGCGTAATGTTTCGCTCAAATTATGTTACGACATGCCTGCACGTTCCCTTGTGCAATTTTATTTTTACATTACCCTGATATTTTATTTTAATAAAGAGTGTGGTGAAATTCAATACATTTTCTCGACAAGACGAATGTTTCATGCTGCTTGGAAATTATTACACAAAAAATCCGCTTCTTATGTTCAGTCTGAGGTTTGGACAGCAAAAATACGTGAAAAAATTTCCGATAAATCCTCGAACGTGATTCTGACTAAAATTTCTTAATTAAGATGAACTTTTGAATCTGATCCGAAGACAAAAAAAAAATAAAGGCCAAATATCCAATTACCTGAGTTTTGATCGAATTAGAAAAGTAAGGAACGATTTTTATCAGGAAAGGAAATCAACAGAAGTTCCCGGTAAGTAAAAAGGTATTTAATACGGTTGAGGTTATCTTATCGAATTACTTCTGCAAAGCAGAGCAACATTTTCGACCTTTATCAAAAATTGCATCTTCGTCTCTCTTTCTCTCTCGTTTTATTTTCTCGGTGTGTAAATAGATCCATGTGGGAATATTTATTGTTTTTGCTCTATGATTTCTGCTCTTGAACTATGATGATGTTGTGAGTTGTGTAATTTAAGGGCATTTTAAGAATTAAAAAAAATTTTTTCATGTCATAAATGTCTGTCATGTCTGTTCATAAATTTTTGTAGAAATTTTCGAGTATTAAAAATATTTTTAAAACATTTATATTAATTTCATAATTAAATATGGAATTTTAATTAAATAAAATTAAAATAAAATAAAATAAATATTAAATAATTAAATATGAAATTAAATATTATTTTAAATAATTAAAAATTTTTATTATTTTTTTACATTAATTTTTAATTTATTTAATTTTTATTAACCAAAATCGAATTAATTTTAAACAACACAATAATAAAAAAAATAAAATTTTTAATAATTCAAAATAAAATAAATATAAATAAAAAAAATAAAATAATAAAAAAAAATAAAAAAATAAAATAAATTAAAAAATTAAATAAATAAAAATAATTTAAATAAATAAATAAAATTATTTTAAAATTTCTTTAAAAAAAATCGAACTATTAAATAACAAAATAATAATGAAACAAAAAAAAAATTAGTTTCCAATCTAAAAAAAATAGGAATATATTTTAAAAAATGTATAAAAAATTTACTTTATTTAATTTAATTAATTAAATAATTGATTCGAATAATAAACTATTTTTAAAAAATAAATAAATAAATATTTTAAAATAAATTAAATTAATTATTAATTAATTAAATAATTTAATAAATTAGAATGATCAAATGAAATTAATTTAAAAATTAATCAATTTAAAAAAAATTACTCAAAAAGATTTACATTTCATTTTATTTTTAAATTATTTTATTTTAGAAATTATATTTTTTAAAGAATTTTTTTTTTAAATTTTAGATTTTTTTTCAAAATTATTTAATTAATTAATTAAATTTATTAATAAAATTAAATAAAAAAATTTAAAACAATTTAAAAAAAAATATTGAAATAAAATTAAATTAGAAAAATTATTATTAAATTATTAAAAAATTAAATAAGATTAAATATTAAAATTTAAGAAAATTTAAAAAAATTATTTCAATTTTTAACTAAATGTTTAAATTGAAATAAATTAATTAATTAAAACAATAGAAAATTAAAAAAAAAAATAAAATTTAAAAAAAAATTAAAACTAAAATACGCTCAAGCAATTCAAATCATATAAACTTACAAATCTTACAACAAAAATCTTCATATTTTTTTTTTTGTTTCAAGACATGTTTCAAACAAAAAACATTGAAAGATATTTCCGACAGAGAAAACTCAGCGAAGCATTAATAAAAGTTCTTAAATTTTTGTGTTCACTTCAGAATTAAATTAATTTTAATCTTTAAACTTTACTGCACTGCACAATATTTTTATATTTTTTTTTATGCAAAGCCTTATGGGATGAAGAAAGAAACGCCGCCGCCGACGACAACGACGTCTTCGATGCTTCTGTGCATTAATATTTGTTCTTCTCTTAAAAATTTGTCCGGCACGGATTATGCAACGACATGGAAGACAAAATCCAAGACTAATTAAGTCCTTTTTACAAAAGTTGCACACCGAAGACCGCAAAAATACCGCATCTTATGAGCTCCAATTATGACTCCCTTTTGGATTTTGTTTGGTTTTCTTCGCCAAAGCGAAAATAGAAGAGAGAAAATAGACAAAGAAAATTCTTCTTCTTTGTATCTTGGGGCGCATTTTATCCGTCTTTGTAGTCAGCTTTTCATGGACATTGGCGACAACGACGACGACGACGACATTAATTGATGATACTTGTTAGTCGTCCGTTTGTCAAAGCAATTACGTTTAATTGAAAAATTGATATCAATTACCATTAGTTTCAATTATTTCCTTTGGTTCATCTGAGCAAATCTCTCGATTTTGAGCGTTTCTGTCGTGAAATTGAATTTTCTACCCCCAACTCGAAAAAAAATTGCAGGTAAAAAAAGGACAAAAGGATAAGGATCAGGTACAATAATTTTTACGAAATTTTTTTTTCGGGTTCCAGGTGGTCTGCAAAATGATTTCCATGAAATAGTTGATGAATAAATTGACAGAAAATGGCAAAAAAAAAATTAATTTAAAAATTAAAAAAAATGCGAAGGACGTTGATTGATAAGGCTTAAGAATTTTAATTTTATGATGGATTTATCCCGGAAGATTATTGTTGCAAATTTTCACTAAAATTACCGTGTTTTTATTTTTTCCGTAATTTTTTTTTAAATTTGTGACATTTACCTTTTTTATTTTTTGCTGTAAATAAACGAGCAAAAATCGGAGCACCAGTACAATAATTTTGCGCAAATTTATTATCCTCCTTCCAAGAACCATATATCAACTTTTGTGCCTTTCTCTACGTCCTTCGTTCTTATCCTTTAGACACATCTCCATGCACACACACGAAATTTTTGCCATTTTTCGTCTTACCTCCTTCGTCTTCATTTTTTTTTCTTCAGGATTTTGTCTCAGCAAACTAACGACGATTTTTCAAAATGATAAATGTTTTTTCTTCTTCTTCGGAGTGAAACATTTACCTGTGTGTCGCAATTGTTTTCGTCGTTCGTCGTCTTGTAAGGACTTTAAGGATGCAAAAAAAATTACTCCTACAGCGATTTGTTTTAATTTTGTAAGCTCAGATTTTTTCAAAAAAAAAAAACTTTTCTTTAAAAATTGTCTCGCAAACCTCAAGACTTGACCGAAAAACTAGTAAAACAGGTTGCGTCAGATGTTAATTTTTATGCGCGCAAGGGGTGATTTTATCCCCTAATTTATTTTTGAAAGAAAGAAATCTAGCGAAAGCAAAAACCTGTATTTTTTATCTTACGTCGTCGTCGTCGTTTTTTTTGCTCTCTTGATTAACATAATTTAACACGGTTTTTTTTTAAAAGGAGAGAAGTAAGTTGGAAGCCATTAATAAGGAGGTTCGCGCAACATAAAATTCGAAAGGAAAGAAAATAACAATGTCGTCGTTTGTTTGGATGGAAGCCAGTGGCGTTTTTTTTTCTTCTTGTAGCGAATTTAATTTTTTTTTCACGGCATTTCTTCAAAGTTTTAAGTTTATATTTCTTAAATTTTTTGTTTTTAATTTTTTTTTAATATTTTGAGCTCTTTGATGAGAGTTTTGCGTAAAATTAAATTAAAGTTGACCTTCTTATAAGAAAAAATCTTTCAAATTGTAACAATAGACAATTTTTGCTCAATTTATGACTTTCTATTCAATTCAGGAATGAACACCTGTAAAAATTGCAGAAAAAGACATGAAAGTTTTCTGTAAAGAAAAAGGAAACAATTCAAATCTTTTAACAATTTAAGTCAAATATTATAAAATAAAAGTTACAATTTTTATATGAAATTCAATTCAAAAATTAAAATTTTATTTCATTTCAACTAAAAAATCTAAAAAAATATCAGAAAAAAATATTTTATAGAATTAAAATTTCAATGAAAAAAAAATTAATTTAAAGCATTGTATAATTTATGACTTTTTTTCATAAATTAAATTTAAATGAAATTTTTTTAAAAAAATTTAAAAAATAATTAAGGCATAAATAATTTATGACTTTTTTGACAAACAAATTTTATTTAAATCAATTTTTAAAATTAATAAAAAAATATTTTAAAAAAATTTTAAATAATTTTTATTAATTTATTACTAATTTTTATTATTTTATTAATTTAATTAATTTTTAAAATTTTTTATTTTTTTTTAAAATTAATTTTTAATTAATTTATTAATTTAATAATAATAATTTTAAATTATTTTTTAATAAATTAAAAATTTTTATAAAAATATTAATTTTAATTTAATTTTTTTTTTTAATAAAATTTAAAAATTTTAATTATTTTTTTTTATTAAAAATAACAAGCAAAGATAAGAAAATCAAACAATATTTTATAATTTTTTTTTCTATAAAAAAATATTTGAGTACACAAAAAATTAGAAATGCTTCGTAAAATTGAGAAAAAATTTAAATTAGAATATTTTATTATTATTAATGTTTTATTTATTTTTTTTTTAATATTTTTGTTTATTTTATTTTTTATTTTATTTATTTATTTTTTGTTTATTTTTGCTGATTTCATATCGAAATTTAAAAAAAAAAAATGATTAAAACTATAATTGAAATTAAAATTAAATTAATTCAATGATTCAAAAATAAATAAAATAAAAAAAAAACATTTCCTTTCCTCTCGTGTCATATTTTAAAACCATCTGCCCAACCATCAACTGTCAAATGACCTACAATGGACCTCAAACTGTCAGAACAAACTCAAAATATTTTTAAAAAAATTAACATGTCAAGAAACAGTAAAATTAACTAAACAAAAAAGTTTTAAATTTAGATCATCAGCATAAAGTCATCATCATCATCAACACACCAAAAAAGCCATCGCTCGTAATAAAGTTCTCTTGCAACATTTGAAAAATCACTTTTTAATTAGAGATATTTTTCATGTCAAAATATTTGAATAGATTTTGTCTTACAATTTTTTTTTCTCGTAGCTCTTTAAATGCGCGTCAAGAAATCTTTTTTACAATTGTTGTCGTGCTTCGTTCGTGAATGAAAAAAAAAGAATATTAATGACAGAATCAGAGCAAGAACACAAATCTGGAGATACGAATTTAAATAAAGGTGCGAGACGAGGGCTAACGTGGCGACGAGAAAAATTTTACGCACTCAGAGATTAAATAAAAAGATATGCAAATGTCTTGATTAGTACTGCTTGATTAAGTCTAACAAGGATTTTCCCTGCTAATATTTTTTTCTTGTTTTTTTTTTATCTTTTTAAGACAAGAAAAGGACAAATTTGCTTCTAATTAAAGGGGCTTGAATTTTTTTTTATAAAAAAATTTAAAATTAAATTGATGATTAATCAAAATAATTTTTTTATTTTGCTACAGGAGATGATAATTATGACTTAATATGCGTATTTGGACTGAAATGATACAAACACGATTCTTGTCAAAGGGAGAGCAACAAAGACGAGAAAAAACATGAAAGATGATGACTTAAAAATATGATTAATAACGTATGACGATCATGATGATGAGTTAAAAAAAAACATTTTGGTCATTAGTCAGTCTTTTAATTCTTAAAGAAATTATTTTTAATAAGGATTTTCTTGCTGCGAGATTTTTTTCCGATAAATACAAAAATTTAATCGAATATGATCAGAGGAATTTCTGAACGGCCGGTCAGTGGATGAAAAGGTTGAAGCGGTAAATTTCTCTCAAACGAGAATGATTAATCGATTTTAGTTTTTTTTAGAATTTCATGCGGCGAGCGCGTCACTCTGTCTGGCAGTTCGCGCTCCTCCGACAACGATGCCACGCTGTCTACCATTTTTTTATTTCTTCACCTTATGGCATCGATTGTTTTAAGCAACTTTCAAGTGTTGAGAACAAAAGATTTATTTTTTTAGACAACTGCAGATAATTTCCTTGCAATCCTCCCATGGATTTAATTTTTTTTTTATTTTTTGAGAACCTTAAAAAATTCGTACCCTTTATAAGATAATAAAAAAAAGACAGGTACACCTTCGCATACAAGAAAAAAAATCTAAAAAAAAATTGATCCATATATCATCGAGAATTCTTTTTTTTTTTCATTAATAAATTCATGTGTGACAAAGGATGCATGGAACCCTCCTACTGCATTTTTGTGACCCAACAACTTGCAGAAAAGGAGAACGTGATTCATGGAAAAATCTTCTTTGTTGAAAAATAAAACTATTTTTACCTGAAAAAAATCGAGCGCAATTCAAGTAAAAAAAAATACAAATAAAAAACTTTAAAAAAAATCCACAATATCATTAATTTTTAGTTTTATCTATTATGTTGTTATATTGTCATATTGGTTGAAGTTGATCGTTGTTGTTGGAGAAACAAATATAATGACAATAAATAAAAATAAAAATAAAATATTTATTGTCCAAAATGGTTCACGTTGCCTTTTTTTATTACAAAACCACCTGAGGCATTGCATTGCAATAAAAATTATTTTTTTAAATTCTTCTGGGAAATTTTTAAGATCGATTTCGTGTTCGAGTGTGGCCTGCAAATCTCTCGGAATTGCAGAAGTTGAAGGATCTTTTTCCGTTTTGATGTGCATTTTTTTGCTTAATATATAAAAATATATTATATAAAAAAATTAATAAAATTAAAATAATTTTTTTAAAATAAATAATTTTATAATTAAAATAATAAATAAATAAATATTAAAATAATAAAAATATTCAAGAAAAATTAATTTTTTTTTTAAATAATTATAATTAAATATTAAAAAATATACATTTTTTTAATTAAAATTTTTTAAGCTAAAATTTTTATTTTTAAAATTTCATAAAAATTTTTTATTTTCCATTATATAAAATTAATCAAACAATAATTGACTATTTTTGTTTTTAAGTCTAGAAAAAAAAATGACAAATATTTTACAGCTGCTAAAATTTTATAAAAAAAAAATCAATTATTATTATAAAAAATTAATTAATTTTGGGTTATAAATGGTTAAAAAATTAACAATTGAAAAAAATTATAAAAAATTATAAAATTTTCAATTTAATTTAATGAAATTTTTTATTTAGTTAAAATTTTTAACTACCTAACAATTTTTTATTTCTAATTTATTTTTATTTTCAAGTAAAAACTGAAGGACTCACGAAACGGGAAAGTCCAGAAAAAATTTAACATCTGCTTGAGTTTTTATAAGAAAAAAATAAATTATTGCATAATAATTTGGCGTTAATGGTTTAAAATCAAACCTCTAAAATAAGCTTTATTATTTTATTTTTAAAAATTTTATGGAGCTCTGATTTTTCTTTGAAATAATAAAATAAAATAAAAATATTTAATAATAAACCTATTAATAAATCTATTATATATTTTTTGTCAGAATCTTGAATTTATTTTTATTTAAACTTATTTTTTTTTGTTTTTAGAAAAATATTAAATAGTCTTACAAATTATATTTAAAATTTTTAATTAGAAAAAAAACGTAACAAATAATATTTTATTTTAAATAATTTTTATTTTTTTTCAATTTTTTTAATTTTAATTTTTTTTTTATAAAATGAAAAATATCCTTAATAAAAAATTTTCTTCCTCATTTAGCAAAAAAAAAAATTGATTCCAAGTTCTTAATATATTTTACAATTCATAACAAAATTTTATGTCAAAACCATTGATTATTTATTACAAAATCTCATGTCATTCTTGCCGTTCTCGAACACAATGACTCCATTCCATTCATTAAAAATTTTTGAATTTCATATTAAAAATATTGGGACGTCGTTTTGACGTATGATTTAAAATTTATTATTTCCTTGTAAGAGAGGGCGGCGTTCGTCAATCAAGGCTGTATTGTTGGGACATCTGTGTTTTTACTTTATGTTTAAATTTTTAGTCAAATCTTGCTTCAGACATGTGTCCTTCAAAATATTTGACATTCAAAAACCTCAAAAAAAAATCCAGTTTCTCATGACTTTTAATGGAAAAACGCAATTTTTCGAAGTAATTGCCAATCAATCAATTTTCCATTTATTTGTTTGAACGATGAAGAAAAAGGCTTTTGTACCAATTTGTGTCACCCCTTTTTTGCGTCAAGTGTGGAATTCGGAGTATTAGCACTTCTAATTACTTTCCATTAGGAGGTTCTTCAACACTTTTGCACAATCGTCTCTTTCTTACCCCAGTGAATTTGATTGCTTTTTATTATTATTAATATTGTGACTCGTTCGTTGCAAGACGACTTGGCAGGCAGCAAGTCATGCAGCACGCACCAAATGATTTACCATGACAAATGTGCGGTGTAAAAACCGTGGAAACAGTGCAGCAATAATTGGGAATTTTAATAATGTTTGCATGATTGAGCGCATTTTTCCTCGATAAAATATATTAAATATCTTCGTTCTTCATTTCTTTTTTTCCTCTTTCCATCAAGAAATTTTACGCGGGTTTTTCGTCGATATTAAAGTGAGTTAATTTCCGTGCAATTTTTGACATAAAAAATTTTCATAAAATTTGTTAAATAATAAAAAAATTATTCAGTTTAAATATTTTTTTTAAAGGTTTTAAAAAAAATTCTTGATAGTGAAATTTTTTTTAAATAAAATTATTAAATTTATAAATTCATGAAAAAATACTATACACATACCTACATATAATATATTTGAAAAAAAAAATTAAAAATTGAAAAAAAAGGATAAAAAAATTCAATAAAAATTTGAAAAAATGTTATGAATAATTTAAAAACAAAAGAATGATTTAAAAATTTCAAATTAAAAATTTCTTCGTTATTTTAAGTTTTAATAGTTTTTTATAAAATAATTTTTTATTTTTCATTTCTTAAAAATTTATTTATTTTATTTTATTTATTTAAAAAAAAATATTTTATTTTTCGTTATTTAAAATTAAATTATTTTTTTATAAAATATTCTTTTAATTTTTTGTAAAATACCTATTTTTTATTATTAATATTTTTTATTTATAGTTTTCTCGCGTTTTTTTATTTTTTTTTAGAATTTCCTTACTGTCTTTAATTTTTTTTTTTTAATTTTTTTATTATTTTTGCCATTAAATTTTTTTAAAATTTTAATTGAGCAAAATGAAAAATTTTTTGAAATTGAAAAATTTAAAAGTGTACTGAAGAATTAATATGATTTTAATCAATAAATTAATTTTTTTTAAATTAAAAAAAAAATAATATTTAAAAAAAATAAATAAAAAAAAATAAAAAATCTGGAAACATAAAGATAAAAATAATACAATTTAATTTAAAAGCTCTTCTCAAATACATTTTAAACAAAAAAAAAACTTCAAAACAAAAAATTCTTGATACCCATAAAAAACTTTAATAAAAGCAATGACGAACAAAGATGTGACTATCACAGCTCCAACGCTCAGGGAGAGAAAGTGCCATATAATAGAAAAAGATGTTATAATTTAATATAATAATAAAATACAAATAAAATCTAAAAGTTTTTAATGAGAATCCCTGATATTTATACACAACACACTCACTCATAATATAAATTTCATAAGAAAAGTTTGTGAATCTACTTGGAGTAGAAGATGTGGTAAAAATGATAAAAATCATTCATTAAAGTCTCTGCTAACTAACTGGCATCGCAGAGAGTGGAAGACAACATAACAAGCAGATTTTCACTCGAATGCTTAATTTAATCGAGATATTTTTAATCAAATGGGCAACTTCCGTTCATCTGAAAAACTAGAAATAAAAAGTTTTTTTTTTTTAAAGAGATGAATTAAAACGAATTTCTCCGTCTTTTTTTCTCAGTGCGTTTTAAGTACCATTTCATTATAAAAAAAAATAATTTCTTCGGAGAGAATAATTTTTTTTTTGATACGAAATAAAACGTAATAAAGAGCACAACGTTGTACATTTGTCATGTCGATGATGAAGATGATGATGATGATGGTCAACGCATCTCCTCTGCCATGTTTTATATTGTCTACTCCGTAATAAACATAATCAAATTATATCCAATTGAAGATAATCGCAGCTCAGGCATTTATCTGTGGATAGTCGCACAGAGGAGAATCATCCGGTGGATGAACACGAAAAAAAAATTTTCATGCACAGCGCGAGTGTTGAGCGAGAGAAAGTGAAGTGCCCAACAACAACTTCTACGTCGGAGTAGCTTTTATTATTCCGATCATGAAAAAATAAACATAGAATGCGCATTTCTAGCGTTTCAAGTGCCATTTTTTTCTGTAGAGAGACGCGTCGAAACATCAAGTGTCCCGGACTCGGTGGATTTGATTGAGTTCATTAAATTATTGCTAATTTAAGTCAAGTGTCTTGTTCACATGATACATTGAGAGATGGTCATGATGTTGGTTAGAGGCAAAATGGACGATGATTTTTTTTTTGTGAAATGAGATTTTTATGCGAAATTTGATTTTTTTTTAAATATTGAAAAAATATAATAAATACAAAAATACAAAATAATTTTTTGTGATTTTTTTGAAAACTATGAATTATAAAAATAAAATAAAATAAAAATATACCTAATAATGGATAATGAAAAAATATAAAAAAATAAAAAAAAAGTAAATAAATAAAATAAAAAAATTGGTAAGGTAAATATTTTAGAAAAAAAAATTCAAAATTATAAAAAAGTGACAAATATTGAAGTTAAGTTTTGGTAAAAATTTTTAACAAACATTTTTTCTTTTTTATGTGTTTTTAAAATATTTTGGCAGTTTTTATGTGCAATTTTATTTTTTTTTTATTTCGGTAAAGAATAAATTTTAATTTAAAATAAAAATATTTAAATTTTGTTAAAAAAAAACAAAAATATAACGGGAACTCAAAAGAGAAAAATTATATAAATTTTTCTGATGTTAAAAAATAAAAACAAAAAAAATAAGAATAAAATAAAATTTAATTTTTCCAAAATTAATAAAAAAAAATAAATAAAAATTTTCAAAAGTTAGATTTTTTTATAAAAAAAAAATTATTAAAAATAAATAAAATTAAAAGTTATTAATTTTTTTTTTAAATTCAAAAGAAAAATTATTTCTAATAATTTCTAAAATTTTCAAAAGTTAGATTTTTTTATAAAAAAAAAATTATTAAAAATAAATAAAATTGAAAATTATTATTTTTTTTTAATATTCAAGAGAAAAATTATTTCTAATAATTTCTAAAATTTTCAAAAGTTAGATTTTTTTATAAAAAAAAAAAATATTAAAAATAAATAAAATTAAAAATTATTAATTTTTTTTAATATTCAAAAGAAAAATTTTTTCTAATAAATTATAAATTTTCCAAAATTTTTATTCTAATAAATTATATCCCTAGTTTTTTTACTCATACTTTTGTGAAAGCATTGCAATAACACTGAAGCACCAACGTGAAAAATTGCATTCATCATAATAAATTTGACGAGAAAATGTCTCAATGGAATGTTGAGGCAAAAAGCGAGAAAGAACACAATGGACAAGTGTAATTAAGAAGTTGTGTCGTAATTATCTCAAGTTAAGTTATATGAATGCATTTTTAATTATTTTTCACACCTTTTTAACGCAATTACTTCACACGAGTGTGTGCGACAAACAATGGGAAAATTTTTTTAAATCAAAACGGATGCTTTTATATTTCCACGCGGTAACGATGTGTTTTCCTATTATATCGCGCGAATTATGAATATAAATAATAATAATTGCACAATAACACTAATGACAGAACTTTTTTAAAAGCCGCTTGTTATGCTTCTTCAAGACAAAACGCAACGGCAGCACTTAATTAAAAAGACTTCTAATTGTCGTCGTCACGCAAATCTCGCACCTTTTTGTGGAAACTGCTCCTCATTACGGCTCGACGAGAGTATTTACTTAATCCGGCAACGGCAACGGCATCATCCCGACAATAAATTTGAAGATTGTAATTGAATTTGAAACTAAGCATATTGATGCAATCATCTAATCGTATTATTATTACTCTGCACCCTGTCAAGCATTAACCCCACATGATAATTTAATATCAAATGAAAATTTTATTATCTTGTTGCCACCATTCCAGATTGTCTCTCCGTGCGTTGTTCGACTGCAGCAGATTAATTTCCAACTACGAGGGTGGTGGCGAACAGCTTTTGGCGGTAACGTAACCCCTTGTTCTTTAATATAAATCAAATGTTTCTAAATAGCGGAGACTATTTATTTACGCCGAGTGGCTTTCGATCGCATTTATTTCTCGGAATATCCATAGCAACTTTTTTTTTCGTTGTTTGTTTGTTGTTTTTTAATCTAGATGTGCAAAAGATACAGATTTAAATTTTTTTTTGACATATGGTTAAATTTGGAATTAAATGATTAATTTTGTCGCCTTGATAAAATTAAATTTAGAGAAAAAATATTTTTTACAAAAATGAAAATATTGAAAAATAACTCAACTTTAGAATTTTTAAATAAATTAAAATATTTATTTAATTTAAATAAATTTATTAATTTAAAAATATTAAATTATTTAAATTTTTATAATTAAATATTAAAAATTTAAATCAAATTTTATTTTATTTATTTTTTTTTTTTTTTTGAAAATGGGATTTTATTTTATTTTTAACTTCTTTCATAGACAAAAAGATCCTCAAAAAAGAACCTAAAAAAAAATATTTTTTTTTTTTTTTAATTCAAAATCATTTCATAAAAATTCAAAAAAAAAAAAAGATTAAAAAAAAAATTTTTTTAACAAAAGTTTTTTCAAAAAAAAAATTTAAAAAAAAACATTTTTCATAAAAAAATTTTAACAAATTTTTTAAAAATTCATCAATTTTATATGATTTTTTAAATATTTCAAAAAAATTTTTAAATTGTAAAATTTTCCTAATTTTCTCATAAAAATTCAAAATTTTAGTATATTTCTCGGGAAGGCTCCCGCATTTTTTTTTTAAATTTTAATTTTATTTTATTCGTCTCTCACTTTCTCTAGTTTTTTTTTTATAAAAAAAAATTAAAAAAAAAAAATAATTTGATTTAATATAATAAATAATAAAAATTTAAATTAAAAAATATTTTTCATCATTTTTATTAAGAAATATTTTTTTTGTTTTTCAAAAATAAAATTAATAATTTAAATAAATAGTTATTTATTAATTTTACTTTAATTTAATTTAATTATATTGAATTAAATTTTATTTTATTTTAATTTATTTTTTTAATTTTACTATTAATAAAATTTTTAAAAAATTCAATCGAAAAATGAACCAAAATAATGAAAAAAGCAAAAATTAATTCAATATCTCAGAAAAAAATATAAAATTCACAAAAAAATAGCTAAATTATACAAAATTAGGTAATTTTTAAATATTTAATAAAAAGAATCAACAAGTAAAAAAAGTAATAAAAGAGAAAAAAATATTTTTATAAAAAATTCATAAAAATTTTCCTCAAAACCAACAACAAAACACGCAACAAACCAATTTTTTTAGTAGTTCGTTAACATTCATCGATTTCTCGTATTTTTTGATAATGACACAGAAAGGCACGATTCCATAGTGACTTGCTTTTTTATTTTGCACAACATTCATTATCAATTCCCTTTTCTTTGTTGTTGTTGTTGTTGTTCATGACGATCATCAATAAATACTTCCACACAAAAACTCAAAAGAAACGAAGACAATTCGCCTTAAAGTGACGTGTTTCAACACTTATTCTTCTCTCCGTCTCTCGAGGTAGTGAATAAATCGTTCTTTAAACATTTATAATCATGATAAATAAATACAATCAACATTAAAACAAAAGACAGGAAATACAATAACAAGACTTTTTTTTGCTGTTTTACAATTTTCTCATAAACTTTTCAGTCGCAGTCTCTCATTACACAAAAGCGGGAAATAAAGGTAGCAGAAAAAAGTGTGATTCTACGAATATTTAAATGAACGCCATTCCTTTTTTTCTCATTTTGTTTTTTTTATCATCCTCATCATAAGCTGCGTGTGCAAAAAGTTGTACATGTAAACAGTTTAATTTGTGCAAAAATTGCGCATGATCAGATACGAAAGTCTCCGCTTTAATGAAAAGTAGTTATCTTAATGCACACTTGATGGTCAAGTAAATTTTACGTACGACGGGAATTAAAGTGACGCGTTGGTGGCAAAATTCCAATCAAAAGTTCTCTCTTAATCATAATAAATAAAAGTGAAAAATGAAAACAAAATGGCTTCATTTGACTCTGTCGTACCGAAAATTGCTTATCAAAATGCCCTGTCAGAAACGTACACACAGTATCAATCAAAAAAAATGTTTTTTTTTGCTACATTCTATCGTTCCCCCCGAATAGCATTGACGTTCATTAGTATTTTGTTTGGGTAACCAATTTACTTCTCTCGTCGTCGTTGTTGTTGTTGTTGTTGGCACCGACATTGGCTCACAGTGGGGTTTAAATTAGTTCAAAAATAATTTTTTTTATAAGTTTCTATCAAAACTTTGAAAAACTTCTTAAGTCAAAATTTTCTTTGACTTAAGCTTAAGTTAAAGTAACTTAAATTTGACTTATTTCAAATTAATTCTTAAGTTAATTAATTTTCAAGTTAAAAATTGATGATTTTTACCGAAATCTAGTCGAATAGCTGCAAAATATTGACTTAATAAAAAAAACTTAAGCTTAAGTCAAACTTAAGTTTTAAGTTAAAGAAATGTTGCAAGGTCTTAAAAATTTTGACTTAACTTAATGGGCTCAAATTTGAGCTTCAAACAAAAAATAAACGAAATAAGTTGACTTAAGTCAAAGTCGTTAAGTCAATATTAAAAATTTTGACTTAAGCTTAAGTGCTTACATATATAAACGAAAATTTATTTATGTTTTTGATTTAAGATTAGTTATTTTTGCAAAAATTACGAATATTTGAAAATACTTTTTTTGTTCGAAAAATTAAGTTTCGACTTAATCGATTTAAAATTTTGACTTAAGAATATTTTCTTATTCTAAACAGTTTTTAGGTATTTTTTTTTCACTTTAAGTCAAGGCATTGAAATTTTTGCAGAGCTGCAAAATTTTTGACTTAAACTTAAGCTTGGAAAACTTATGTGACTTAAACTTTAACTTAAGTTTTAGTCAAAAGATTGTTTTTACTTAATTGACTTAAGTTTAATAAAAAATTAAATTAAGTCAAATATCAATTTTTTTTAGATTTTCGACCAAATTTTGTGAAAAAAATTCCATTAGTTTTTTTTAAATATTAAAAAAAATATAATTTGCTTGGTTTGGAATAATTAGAATAATTTTAAATTTTTTTTCATTTTTTTTTTAATTTTTGGAACACCGTGCATCGTCCCCATATATAAACCCAAAAGCAATTATAATCTCCACATGCTTGCTTGCTCCGTTATTTATAGCACAGTGGTACGTTGTATGGGACTGAGCCAACGCTGATAATTATGAAAAAGGGATTTTGTAGATGAATGGATCCAAATATACGCCACGCATAATAGCTAAAATAACGTCAATCTCAAAAAGGAGGTAAAACACATCATCATCATCATCAACAAACCTTCCGCTTTCTACGACGACGAGCTACGGGCAACGTGTGATAATTACTATTTGCTTGCTATTTGCACACAAAATGCATTTGGGCTTTGAAAAAATTTATTCGACCATAGGTAGATTTTAGAAAGTGCAGGCATGCAGGAAAATTTTCGACGCACACATGAATTAATGCATTCATATTTTATTATCTTTCGTCGACCATGAGTTTATAAAAATAAAAAATTTCCGAGCATTATTTTAAAATGTTTGTGTTTTTGTGTCGCACATGACACAAAAATAAATGAACAAGCAAAAAAAAAAAAAAAGAAAAGTTTGTGAAAAAAAAAAAAAAATGAGAAAAAATTAATGATCTTCTTATCGCCAAAACCCAAGGCAAATTATATTTTCATCGATTTTCTCCATCTTCTACTGCTACTTGTGTTTTCGTCTTCGTTTTTTTATATGGTAATGTTTAATAGAAAGAAAAAAATGTTCAAAACTCGGCGATGTAGGGAAAAATTGAGATAAGAGTGCTTTTTAATATTTTTTTTTTAAATTTAATATAAAAAAAATAAATAAATCGAGAATGTGTTTTCATAAATTTAAAAATTAATTTAAAAAAAAATACAAGAATTAAACTCATTGAATTTTTTATTTATTTTTTCGAAAAATTAAAAAAAAAATATTCTAAAATTATTTTAATAATTTTAAGTTTATTAAAATTAAAATATTTAAAAATTTATAAAATAATTTCAAATTTTTAAATAATTTTAGATAAATATATAAAAATAAAAAAAAAAAAAAATTATTAATTTTATAATTTTATTAATTTATTTAATTAATTTATAAAAAATATTTTTATTGGTTGAACATGAGTTTTTTAATTTATCTAAAATTTAATTTTTTTTTTTGATCATAAGACATATTTTCATGAATTAAAAAAAAATTTACATGATCATTAATTTTTTTTTCAAATTTGTGCTAATTTTTAACATTTTTACCGCAATTAATTTTATTTTTAGAAATTAGATGCAATTTTTGTTAAATTTTAAATAACTTTAATTTTTTCTTTTTTTTTTTTTTTATTTTTTTAAATTTTGTACAAAGAGATAAATTATAAAAAATCTTTAAGATTTTCTAGTAAATTAATTATATTTTTTTTATTTTTTAAAAAATTATTTTATGAATTTATTGAATAATATTTTTTAATTAAAAAAAATTTTCCATTTAAGGTATTTCTTGAAATTTTTTAAAAATCTAATTAAAAAATATTTTTTTTTTCTCAGACAGACAAGAAAAAGCACATCACAAGTAAAATTTTACCAAACAAAAAAAAAATCACTAAAAGCTAGCAGATTTTGTCTTTTACCCTTATAACATAGAAAAAAGCAAGATGAAAGAACATTAAAGAATATTTAAATGGGAACAAACCATTTTCGGGTCTTCTTATCTTAACAAGACGGTCATTTTTCACTTCCGACGACGACGAAGAAAGGAGACGACAACATCCTCTGTATGATAAGGGTGTGAGCACACAAGCGCTGTCATAAAAATGCATAAAGGAAATTCATTCCGAGACTAAATGTACCGACAACTAATAATTTGACTTCCGCCTGGTAATGTCCAGTCACATGCATTAGCAATAAAAGTTAAAGTTGATTTTTTTCCGAATTTTTTTCCCGATTAAATTCTTTTTTTCAGGACATTTTTCGAACGTACAAAGGATGATGATGTCCACCCCTCGATTATTTCGTTTCAAGGCAAAATGTTATGCTAATGGCTTTTTTGGTTGTTGGTTCCTTTAAATGGAAAAAAGACGATAATGATCATGTAAATTATATTTTATTTTATTTTTTTCGGGTATATTGATATATTTTATGAATTAACAACGGAAACATCTTCGAGCAAACACAAAAATTTTCACCGGATAATTTCAATGGGAAATGGAGAAAAATTGGTTTGGATAATTTATGGTCAAACAGCCTCTTTTGAATTTTTTTTTCTCTGGCGTTGAATGGAGTCTGACATTTTTTTCTTTGCTTTTAATTTGTTTCAACATTCAAATCGCGATTTGTTGCCATGTTAACTGATAACGCAATTAAATGTCAAAAATTCCGTTCCCAATTATTTTTTCACATTCGTTTCTCGTTTCATCGTCAGAAATTCAGAAACGTGTCAGTGTGATTGAAAAATAAAAGAGAAAAAGTTAAGCGGATTGAGGAATCACATTATAAATATTCATTTTCTCTCTTCTTTTCATCATCATCGTCGTCATCCCTTCTCGTGAAGTAGCAAGCTAAATATCAGCTTCATCATTTTTTTTCGATTAGTCGTGTGTGTGCCACACAGAAATTCATTCATCAGCGATTTTCTTTTTATTTTTCGACTTCTTTTTTTTTTGGAAAACTTTTTTTTTGTTTTGTTTGTTGATTTAGCTGAACACACACATTTTCTCATACGTTTCTAATCAGGTGTATTTTTTCAATTAATTTCTGAATAGAAGCGGAGAATCCTTACAACGAACGCTTGTGTGGATGAAAATGATGTGTAGTCTCAATTATTTTTTGTGTTTGAGGAAAAAATAAAAAGAATTGAGAGAAAGAATGAACGCAATGTGATTAATGATTAGATCGCACCTGTGAGTGGCAGTGTAAAGCTGGAGTGGTTTGACGAGTTTGCGAAGGATTTTGTGGATTTTTTTTTTGAGGAATTTATTGAAGATTTATTTTTAATTTATTTTTAAAAAATAATTTTGATATTTTTTAATTTATTTATTTATTTTATTTTAGAATTTCTAAAACATTTCGAAAAAAAATTTATAAAATTATAAATTAATATTAAATTAATTTAATTTAATTTGATAAAATTAAAAAATTTAATTTAAAAAAAAAATTAAATTAAATTAAAAATTATTTTTTTAAATCGATAAAAAATTTTTTTTAAATTTATTTAATTATTTTAATTTTTTTTTTTAATTTAATTTATAAAAATTACTCACTGTTAGTTTCTAAAATAATAATTATTTTGTTAATTAAAATAATAAAATTTTAATATTTTTTGAATTATTGATAAAAAATTTATAATTATTTTTTTGATTTTAATTTTTTTTTAGATATCAGATTTTTATTCATTATATGTATTTAAAATTTAATTTTTCAAGAAAAAATAAATCGATAAATTTAAAAAAGTTATTTAAAAAGTGGAGAATTTTATTTTTTTTTTTTAAATTAAATATTTATTTATTTATTTTTTTTTATGAAATTCAATTTTAAAAAATATTAAATTAATTTATTTAATTAAAAAATAATTCATATTTAAATAAATAAAATAAAAAAAATAAACTTTTTAATTTATTTAAATTATATTTTTTTATTAAGAATTTAAATTAATTTTTTTAAAGTTAATTTTTTAATTCAATATTAGATTTTTTTAAAATATTATTTAAAAATATATATTTATTATTATTATTATTATTTTTATGAAATTATAATTTTAAAAAATATTAAATTAATCGTTAAGTAATTTAATATTGGACCTTTCATTGTTTAAATCTTAATCAACATTAAATGCCAATAAAATATCATAATAAATAACCGGACATTGAGAACCTTCATTTTAATTTCCATTAATGCACTTTTTGCCCCTTAATGTTTTTTTTCACATTGCGTCCAAAAAAGACAAGGGAATAACATTTTTTACAACATTTGAAGTTCTGGTGGTTGTTCGCGTTGTACATCACGATTGTCATGTCATACACACATTTTCATTAAAAGCGCTATTCGTGCTGTCTACTACCATCAAAGGGGATATTTTTTTCATTTCTGGTGCTTATGATGCTTATATGCTTATGATGCTTAGTAAAATCAATGTAAATGACATTTTTCATAAGAAGATTAAAAAGATAATAAGGAACGATTAGATTTAACTCACTCTCTTTACCTTCTGTCGTTCTTGGGTCCTGCCATCCAATCACAGCCAATCCGATGACGACATGTTGTGTGTTTTTTTTAATTTAGTTTAGTGAAAGACTGGAAACTTCAAGTGTTACAGCAGCGACAGCAGCAGAGCAAGGAAGAAAGACACACGAGCAAAAAAAAATCAATTAATTCTTGTATGGTTTCCTTTTATAATAGATTAGAAAATTGTCGTTTGCTTTTGATCATCATGTATGATGAATGATGAAAAAAAAGAACAAAATCCACTGAACACCCACTGAACACAGAATGAAATTCAATTTTTCTTCGTCTTTTTTTTTAAAGCGTTTCGAAGTTTTTAAAAAAATATTTTTTTCACGTTTTGACGTCTTTCTGAAAATAAAATTATAGAAAATATCAGAAAATTAAAATTTTTATGAAAATTAATTCTAAATAATTACCTAATTTAAAATAAAATAAAAAAAAATAAGAAAGAAAAATTTTAAAATTATTTTAAAAATTTTTTAATGTTTTATTATAATTAATTTTTTTAATTTTAAAATAAATTAAATTAAATTTTAAAATTATTAAATTTTTAAAACTTTTAAAATGCGAAAATTAAAAAATAATTCACTTAAAATTTTTTGTTAAAAAATTCTAAATTTTTTTGTAAGAGATTTTTTGAAATATTTACGAATATTTTATTTAAAAATATTATTTAGGTATCATTTTTATTTATTTTTTTCGAAATTGAAAAATTTCAATTATTTTTTAAGAAATTTTTCTTAAATAAAAATATTTTGAGAAGAAATTGAAATTTTTTAACATTATTTCCTTTAAAAAAATAAAATTTAAAAAATAATTAAGTTTTTTAATTTTAATTTAAATTTTAAAATTTTATTTAAAAAAAAATTTAAAATTAAAAATTTAAAAATTTAATTTTTTTTTAATTTTTAATTAAATTTTTTTTAAATTAAAAACGTAAAATTTTTAACATTTAATAAAAATTTCTTAATAATTTTAAAAGTCAAGCAAAAATTGTTTTAAAAAATCAAAAATTGTCTAAAAAAATAAAAAGTGCGGTTAAGTAATTTTTTTTAACGATAGCTTAATTTTTTTTTAGATGAAACAGAAATCTCAGTAGCATGTTCTTTCATTATTACTAATACAAAATAAAAGAGACCCAGTATTGCAAAAAATAAAAAAAAAAGACGAGAGAGGATTACGTACGTGTGAAAATCTTCTTTTCCCCTTTTATTTTCCAGTTTTTCAATTTCGTCTTTCCTCTTTTTTTTCACAACACGTAAATCACGTGTCTGCATCAATTTTCATCGCTTGCAGCTATTTAAAAAATTTCCGTGTACTGACTTTTAATCATCATTCCATCTATCTATCGTTACCCTTCAAATATTTCCCATTGCCACGCACTCAAATCTCAGTCAGTCAAAATATTTTGCGCATTCCGTGGATTGACTTCAGTGAACATCAAGTAAATTAACGATGTGTCGTCGTCGTCGTTGTTGTCATCTAACGTTGATAAGCGCGTCTGTGGTTAACACGCTGCACCGCCAAAAGTTGCCTGGCAAAAATTAATAACCTTCACTAACGCACTCTTGGAGAGCACTTAATAAAGCATCGGGTAGCGCAGTGCACGTGCATGGGCGGACTTCTTCAATCAACTTAATTTATTTCCACAGATTTGGTTCTGCTCATCGCACGACTCCCAAAATAAAAAAGACGAAGAAATTAGCTACGAAAAATTAAAATTTTCATTTTCTCCGCGTTTGACTTTTATTTTTATGTTTATTTATTTATCTTCGTCATGCGGGGCTTTTTTGTAATAAAAATATTATTTTCGCAAGATATGACGAAACCACATAAAAAAATTAAATAAACATAATGCAGAGCAAATTTAAATATTATTTTGTGATTTTATGGTCTGGAATAAGTTAATTACCTATGCGATGATGTGAGTTTCTCTGCAGCGTTTCTTTGTGGGTTTTGGAACAAAAAAAAAGTTGCTGCTGCCAGGAAATCGAGGGGAGTCACGAACACAAAAAATCACTTTAATTTGACAAAATTTATGAATTTCTTCTCAAATTATGTGTTAAAGTGTCGTAATTCATGCAAATGCCTTCTCGAGATTGATTGATCATTTAAGGCATCAATTGCGAAGGAAAAAAAATTGTCGTCCACTATTGTTATCGATATCATTAGAACATAATGGAACTATATCGCTTAAATACGACAATAATAATAATCATCATCATCGGGGCAATAATTGGCATCCCTCATAATTGTAGAGCAATTACACATGAAAATTTCTTGTTCATTGCACGAGTTCATAACAGATGTCAAACTTGCATTGTTTGTGTTTTCACAATCCATCAAGCGATTTGGTGCATTTATAGTGGAGTAGTTTTTTTCTTTTTTTTTGAAAGAAATTCGAGCGATTTTGTCCTTGGTTTGGGTCTGTTTGATTTTTTTCTTATTTTTAGGCTGTTTTCGGTATTTTATTTTATTTTTAATTAATTTTTTTAATATTTTTAATTTTTTTCGGAAAATTAATAAAAATAGTGAATTTTTTAATCCATAAATAAATTTAAAAAATTTCAGAAGCTCAATTTCTGAAAATAAAAAAATATTTCTTACGTAGTAAAAATTAAATAAATGTTAAAAAATATTTAAATAATTAAAAAAAAACTCATTATAAAAATTAAAAAAGTTTGAAATATTTTTAAATATTTAATAAAAATAATTAATAATATCTAATAATTCACAAATATAATAAAAAAAATTAAAAACAAAAAACAATCATTTTTTTTCAAACAATTTAAAAATAAGAAAATACAGAAAATTAAATTAAATAATTTAAAAAATATTGATGAATGATTAATCAAAAAATTATAAAGAAAATATAAATAATAGATTTTAAAAAAATTAATAAATAATAATTGCTAAAAATCGAATAAATAAAAAAAAATCTAAAATTCTCGAAAAAATAAAATTAAATTAAATTTAAATAAAATTCAATTAAATTTAAATAAAATTAAATTAAATTTAAATAAAATTAAATTAAATTCAAATTTTTAAAAATTTAATTTAAGATGAATAAATTTATTGAAAAAATTTGTAAATAAAAAATAGAAAAATTAATCAAAAATTCTAAAAAATTTGATTTTTCCTTAATTTTTTTATTTTTTTTTTAATAAAACGCGCTCTCACAAAATTTGCTCCTCATCACAGCGCAAGAAAAAAAAAGTTGACAATTTACCGGCTTTAGTCGCGTATTTTTTTCAAGTTGTTTTGCAAAACATAAAAAAATCTCAAGAGTGTCACGGTACTTCACAACTGTTACTCTATATATATTTGCTCAAGTACTTGAGGACAAACAACTTCAGTCAGTGTTAAAACGTAATAATAATGATGATTGCTGCAATTGTGACGACAGCACAGAAAAAAAATATAAAACAAAAGTAAATTTAACAAACACTTACGCGCTTAATGTGTCGCGTTGTAGTCCTCGATCGACGACGACGTCATGAAAAAAAAGGATTTAGAGAAAAAAAAATTGAATTTTTGTGACTTACGGAAAAAAAATCACATAAATCTATTTTTATGTCTTCGTTAACGGTTTTTCGAAATATAAATAATTGTTTTAGTCCGGTGACCCAAATAAATAAATCTTCGCTAAATTATAATAATAATAATTTCTGGCATACCTGCCTTGCCCCGCCGAAGCAACCCTCGTCTCGCAAGACGCACATAAATATTGTTTCATTTGTCGTTAAGGTAATAAAAATTACCGCGATAACAAGCGTTCCTTCGTTTTTTCTTCGTATTGTCTTTGGTTGGTTTGTACTGTGTTTTTTTTTATTAAAACATTTTTAATTTTAATTATATGCAGGACGGGAATAACCGTGGAAAAATTCAACACAAATGCAATTTGAACGCTGCTTATCCTTTCGTAATTTCAATTAAATTGGTATTTACGTGAGAAAGTTCCATTAAGGTGTGCGCAAGCCAAAAGATATTTTGAAAATTTTAAATATATAGTTTTGATACCCTAATAATTCATCTTTTTTTATAAGAGTCTTTGATTGTTTTTGAATGCGCGCGGTCGAAAAAGAGACAATAACGCTAAACGACGAGCGATGACGAACAATGAATAAGTTTGGACTTTGAAAATTTTTCATTTCGGCGCCATGAAAAATAATTTTATTTAATATTTTTAATGATTTTATTAAAAATAATTTTATTAAAAAAAAAATATTAAATTATTAAAAAATATAAAAAAATAGTCTGAATATTTTAAATGTCTTAAAAAATTTTTAAATTAATTTTTGTTATAATTTTTCTTACATTTTTCGTCAAAATTTAATTTTTGTCAACGAAAATTGCAATTTATGATCATTTTTATCCAAATAATTTTTAAAAGTATAATTTTATACTTCAAAAAAATTCTTTTGAGTCTTAATTTTTTTTTAATTAATTATAAGATTAAAATCTTTGAATTGTATAAAAATTTTTGTCGAATTTTTGATGACAAAATTATAAAATTTTTTAAAAATAATTTTTTTTTTTCATCTACATTTTTGATAAAAATTACTTTTTAATATTAATCAAATAATATAAAAAATTAATTTTTTTTTCTTGAAAAATAAATTAAGAAAACTTGAAAATTATTCAATTATAAAACATAAATTTTTAAAAATATTTTATTTTTCATCTAAATTTTTTAATAAACATAACTTTTTAATTTAAATTAAAAAATTTAGAAAATAAAAAAAATTGAAAATATTGAAAAAATTCTTAAATATATTTAATAAAATTCTTTAAATGTTAAGAAAAGTATTGTCCTTTATTTTTGACACATAAAAAACACATTAAAAATATATTTAAATAAATAAATAATATTAATAAAAATAAAATAAATTAAATAAAAAATTAAACAAAATTTTTCTTTAAAATAATTAAATTGATTAAATTATTTAATAAATAATTAATTTTGATAATGTAATATTTTTTTTTAAATTATTTAAAATTAAAATAAAAAATTAAAAGTTCAATTTTTCATTTTGCACAATTTTTTAATGGATTCTTATCAAAACCCAATTCAAACAAAAAATTATCTCTTAACAAAATCTGCATTAATTTAGCATCACACTAGTTGCTCTCCCTTGCAAGAACACAAGAAAACGACGACGAAAAAAAAAGTTCTCGACTAATAATAAAACAATTCATAAATCTTTCTTCTGAGCTCTCATTGTCCTTTTATCCCAACTTCTCTCCGTTCGTCGTCGTCGTCGTGAGTGGCGGAGAATACCGTCAATTAGTGCAATAAGGAAGCAGTTTATTTCCTACTTAATGCGACTTTAATCTAAAAATAAGCAGCAGTGCTTTCTTCCTCGCACGTTTTCTTCGGGGGTTGTTGCGAAAGTAATAAAATCCAGACAAAGATGCTGCTGCAGAGATAATGAATAATAAAAAGGGAAACAGCTATTCATCTTTTTCTTCTTCTTCTTCTTGTGTGTGTGTGACTTTTGTGTTATTTGCATTTTCTTTAAAATATATGTGACAACTTTTGCGTCTCTTTAAAGTAAATTGATTTTTACGGAAAAAAGTTTCGTTACTTTAACGCAGCTATTTATCAGCAAGTCAACAACAGCGAATGTTGTCATCGCTCTGCTATTATAATTCTTTCCTTTGTTCTAAGGTTGCTGATTGGTCGTTGTCAGGAAACATGCGAAATATCCCTCTTCCTTTCATTATCATTGCCATTCATTATTGTTGTTGTTGTTCCCTCCATGGATTCGCCGTTTGTATCTTTTTTCCGTGTGCGCACCGAAAATATATTTCTTCCTCATCTCATTTTCAAAATGATTGCTCCCCATTTTATATTTTTCGCAACGCCGTGGCGATATGATACTCTCGCTCTACAATGTTGCTAAGCAAAAAGCGTCATGTCAGGTACATAACCTTACATTCTCCCCCCAGAACATCAACAACAACAACAACGCAACGGAGGACCAGCAAAAATATTTAGCATGGCAAAATAATATATTTTTGGGGTAAAATTTAATACAAATTCACCATTTCTGTCGTGCCAGCATCGCCAAAACAAGAATTTAACGAGAAAAGACCGAAAAAGCGGGAAAGGGAGTCCATGTACATAAAATAAAATCATCATCCACATTAAAGCCATTGCTATAGGGACAAATGCCGCTACGTACAACTTCCTATTTGACGAATTGGTTTACAAAATTCGTTATATAGCAACATCGTTCAACTGGATTTTTCATCCCAGTGCATATTTTCAATTTTTTTTAAGTATTATACAGTCGATATTTGTCCTAGTTGACATTTTAAAATTTTTGTCTCAATGCACATTCAAGATTTTTGCCCAATGCATAATTGAGAAAATTTACCCAAAGGACATTTAAAAATTTCGCCCCAGTTGACATTTTAAGTTAATTGTCCCAATGCACATTCAAGATTTTTGCCCAATGCATAATTGAGAAAATTTACCCAAAGCACATTTAAAAATTTCGCCCCAGTTGACATTTTAAAATATTTGTCCCAATGCATATTCAAGATTTTTGCACATTCAAAATTTTTAACCCAGTTGACATTTTAAAATATTTGTCCCAATGCACATTCAAGATTTTTGACCCAATGTAAACTCATCATTTTCGCCCCAGTTGACATTTTAAATTTTTACCCCAATCCAATTTTGTCCCAATGCACATTTTTGGTATCTAACCCTGCTCAAATCGTAGAACTCGTTATATAAAGCAATCTTTTTTGCTATATTCGTTATTATATAGCAACTTCGCTATATAGCAGTTTCGTTAAATGGGAAGTTGTACGTACTGCTGCTGCTGCTGATGAAAATGATGATGATGAACACAAGTGGGCGGAAATGGGTGAGAGGTTTTAGTGCCTGCGTGCGTGCATGCGTTCATGTGTTGTTATTCTGTTTATCATTTATATACTTTGTCTCCTCTTATATAAATATTCCTCGTAGTACATAGAGCGGTTCGTGGTAAGGAAGAGAGAAATTCATATATAATAAATTAATTTTGCTGTTTTTGAAAGGTATGTAAAACTTACTGCCGCTAGTTGTTGTATATTTGCTACTGTTGGTGTTGCTGTTGATGCTGTTGTTATGTTTGTTATGCCACAAAATAATAATAATTCAGAGAAGGACAGGTTTTGACTAATCGTATTATTGTTAATTAATTTTTCATGCTTCAAATGTTGTTTTCCAATATTTACGTCTCTTACATCTTTTTTGGATGATGCAAGAAGAAAAACAAGTCTAGGAAGTTTCCGATTTGTTGGTTATGTTGGTCATTAGATGTAGCCTCATAGCTATAACTTTTAAGACAAATGAGAAAAATTCAACCTTTCATGAGTCTAATTGATAAAAAATTCAGGTCAGGTATTTTGTTGGCTAAATTTTTTCAAGAAAGCTTTAAATTCAAATGCCTACCGATACTTTCTTGCATTTTTGATGCTCTTTCTAGAAAATTTTACTCGGAGGCTGTATCTCTTAAGAAAACAGAAAGAAATTTAATCGTTTATGGGTGAAATTGAGAGATTTTTTTTCCTTCCAATTAGGTTCAGATAAGCTTTCACATAAAATGTGTCAGAAATTCCGAAATTAATTATTCAACCGCCATTTTCTAGCATTTTTTATGCTCTTTTAGAAATAAATACTCTTAAGGCTTAAGTCATCGGTGAAAAACTCAAGCATTCAAGGTCAAGGTCAAATCAAAGAGAAAAAAAAATATAAAAAAAAATATTTTTAAAATATGCTTTTCTATGAAAAAGAGTCCTAAAAAGTTGAAAATAAACGAAAAATTTGCAAAATTTAAGCAAAAGAAAAAACCTTCGAGCCCAACAATTTTTTTTCAGTAACTTATCATTTATTTTCAAAGTTTGACCTCTTTCGCTTGAAATTTTGAAAATTTTCGTTTATTTTCAACTTTTTTTTATAAAAGCATATTTTAAATTTTTTTTAATAATTTTTCTTATTTTATACATTTTAGTTATTCCAAAGAAAGTCAGTTAGCTTAAAAATTTCACATTCTATAACTTTGTCCTAATGCACAATTTAAAACTATGTCCCAGTGCACATTCTTAACCTTTGACCCAATGCAAATTTTTTTTATTTTTATTATTTTTTTTTTCGAATTTAAATGCATGAAAAAAGTTTTAGGTTAACTACTTTTTTTCACGACAGCCCAAAATTCAAAAGTCTACCGCCATTTTCTTGCATTTTTTATGAGTAACAAAAATAAGAGCAAGTAAATTTCCTCAGAAGAGAAATTTCTCAAAGAAAACTTTTACCAACCGGAAATCCTCGTGAACTTTTCCATTTGTAAAATCATATATTTTAATTTCTAACCTCTTGTTTGCTCGAGACACAAGAAGAACAATTATCGAGTATTTTCAATAATAATCAAAAAATGTTCAAAGGACCCTCAGAACCGAGTACGAACAGGAGAGAAGTAAGTAGTTAGAGATGAAGTATGTGGTTTTTTCTTCCTTCAAACAATAATAATTTTCCATCTCAAGTTGTGTTCATAAAAGTCCTCGAAAAATTTTCATTAGAGAGTCACTTCATTGCACTACGGAGCATCAGCATACACGAACGCACAGCACGAGAACACTGCTTTTGATGTAACTCAAGTGGAATATATTATAAAGTACATATATTTGTCTTGAATCACTTGCGTATTATTTGTTAGGAGATCTGATCATTTTTTGCCTTGCTTTTCAAATGAAGATTAATAACTCCGTTGCTCCGTTCCTCTGTGCCGTTACACCTAATCTGTGTGTGTGCAAAAGTACGTTTTGCCGCGCGCATGTTAAAATAATAATAATGATCTCATTATATATCGCGCGAGAGATTAATGACTTGGAGTGATACAAAAATGTGTGATAAATGTTGTAATGAGATGAAACTATTTATTAACAAATCATCTTGCTTGTCGATCGTTGCGAGGTGATGCGATGCGATGATTGAAAATGTTATTAATAACATTTTTGCGGAACATTCTTCAAAACAAATTAACATGCCATGCCACTGACACAAACAACCGCGCCGCGTCTTTGAGTCTAGTTTATCTTTTTTTCTCTCTTTCTCTCTTACTCGAGTTGTACAATTATTTCGAGAATTCAACAATGAAAAAGTTCGTTGTAATTATTTATAAAGCTCAAAACTGTTGAGTCAGTAAATAGAAATGATTGCAACAAGGTTTTTTCAGTCACTCCTTTCTTTCTTAAGAATTTATGCTACTATCATCATTACAATCATTTTAACAAGAATTTAAAAAAAAAAATTTTTTAGCGCACTTTTTTATTTCTATAACAAAAATATTAATTCAACTTAAATTTAACCTAATTACGGAAAATAATTTACAGTTTAATATTTTATTGTTCTAATTAATTTAAAATCTCCAAAAAAGATTTTTTTTTTTGTAAAATATTGGTGAAATAATTATTTAAAAAATAAAAAAAAAAAAATAAAAAAATTTATTAAAAAATAAATAAAAAAATAACTTATTTTTAAATAATTATTATTTATTTTAAAAAAAATATTTTATTTATTTTTTCTTTATTTTATCATTTTTTTTAAAAGTTGATTAATATATATAAAAAAAATAAAATTGATTTAATTGATACATAAAAAATATTGAAGATTAAACTGAATTGATATTAATTAGAATTTAAAAAAAATCTTATTTACGTATTTTTATTTTATTTTAAATTAAATTATTTTTATAATATTTTGTTTTATTTTAAATAATTTTTTAAATTATAATTTGACCAATATACAGGGTCGAAAAACTTTTTCGTGACTTTTTATGAGAGTATTGACTTTTTACTTTTGCTTAAGAAAAAGTCAAAAGTAGTTGACTTTTAACTTAAAGTCAAAAGTAAAAGCTCAAAAAAATTTTTTTGCTTAAGTAAAAGCAAAAAGTTAATAACAAAAAAGCTTTTACTTTGACTTAAGTCAACATTTTTAATGGCTTAATAGATTGATGAGTTAAAAATGTGATTTTTCAAATTTTATATTTTTCATGTTGAATAAAAATTATAAAAAGGCTGATCGTACATAGTTTGACTCGAAATGGTATGAATTTAATTTTTAAGTTTTGCATTAAAATATTTTTTGTTCAATATTATGTATGCTATAATGGTATGGTATGGAGAATGGTATGGTATAAAAGATGTTATTGGTCGAAATCAATCCAGTTAAAAAATTATAAAAAAGTAAATATTTATGGAGAAAAAATGCTTCTAAATTTCAAAAACAGTTGAAAACGACCAAAAATAATTTATTTGCAAAATTTCTGATAACCGTAATGTAGAGAATGCTAAGAGAAATTAAAAATATGTTCTCTTAACGAAAATGGAAGTCAAAATTCAAATTTAAATTTTAATTTTTGAAAATTTTTAACTAAAAATAATTAATGAAATTTTAACTAGTTTTGTATTTTATTTTAAAATTATCATTTTAATGTATAAAAAATTTTAAATACAACCAAAAATTTTTGAAAAATATACTTTAAAAAAAAGTCAAAAATTTAAGAGAAATTGTCTTCTCTTCATTTATCTACATTTTACTGTTTTATTTGATTTTTAACGGTATTTTTTCTCTTAGCATTCGCTACATTACGGTAATTTAAAATCCAAAAATATTTTTCAAAATTAAAAATTTTCAAAAATGATATTTTCTCACAATTTTTTTTTGCTTCCTTAAAATAAAAATTTTCAAAAAATTTTTTTTTCGAAAAATAAATTTTTTTTAAAAAAATTTGAATTTCTAAAAAAAAATTTTGTTTTAAAAAAAAAATTGATTTAATTAATACATAAAACTTTTGATATTGAAGATTAAACTGAATTAAATATTAATTAGAATTTCAAGCAAAAAAAATCTTATTTACGAAAAATTTTTAAAAAGAAAAAATTTAAATTTTAAATTTAATTATTTTTTAATATTTTGTTATATTTTAAATAATTTTTTAAATCATAATTTGACCAATATATTTTGGAGAATTTAAATTAATAAAACAATAAAATATTAAACTGTAAATTAATTTAAAAAATATTAAAAATGGAAAATAAATTTAAAATCACTTTTGGAAGTTTTCGAATTTTACTTTTATAATAAATTTTTTTAAAAACATTATTAAAATATTCGTTTTTTTTTTAATGATGACATTAATTGTTTGGATTACAACAAAAATAATTTTAAACCAAAAAATTTTATTTTTTTTAACGAAAATTCAAATTGAAAAAAATTTAAATATTTAATAAAAACCTGCTGATTCTAACAATTTATATTTCATCAAATAAAAGAACCTCAGTCAGTGCGTTTCCTCCATTTAAATTTTTTTAATGCAAAAAAAAATCTGGTAACTGAAGTACATAATATCAACTATCTTCAGCACAATTTGCCACACTGACGACGATAAAGGAAAAACGGGAAGAAAAAAAAGATAAGAGCTCAAACATTTTTTTATTATCAAATATTTTTAATGAGGCAGAAAATAATAATAATACTTATTGAGCTTTATATTTTTTTCCTCGAGTCTCGTCATCATCATCATTTTAAGTTGTTTGTAAAAATATTTAAAAAAAATAAAAAGCAGGTTTGCAAGTAAAGTATTATCATTATTAATTGAGAGCAACACAAATGAAGTTATTACTCTTCGGTCCTTCACCAAAAATGCACCTTTTTGACATGAAGAAGATATTTTTAAGCCTATTTCATTCAAGTTTTGCCAAAAGCAATTTATTTTTTTTTTCGCCCTTTTCTCACTTTTGTCATAACCCCAATAGACGAACAAAAGGATTATCTCACCCAGGTAAGAGTACGGGAGAAATTATTACTATTATTATATTAACTGTCATGTGTCACTTTTTGATCCATAATTCCTTCTGCGTCTTTTGAATAGAACGAAAAAAGTCATTTTTTTATAAATAGATATTTAAATGACCTACAAAATTTTTTATGAGGATCTCTTGAACATGTCAATCATTCGGATTAGATTTTTTTCGAAGGTATTTATTGCGAACCCGAAAAATTAAATGTTAAGTGACGAATATATTGAGGGTTAATAACTCAATAAATGCTGTAAGAAGAATTGTCATTAACGGGGTTAATTGTTCGAAATTTTTTTCTAGCTTTTTTTTTATTTTAATTCTTCATAACGAAGTAATAATAATCATATCTGGACTAATCAATCAATATTTTTTCTACAGCAACCTCATCTCACACCTCATGATTAATAATATCTCATGCCATAACTAATTTGGATAAATTACATCTCGTACAAAGATAGTCGAAGAGCGTGTCAAGACTTTTAAAGAAAATGCCTTTCAACGCATCATATTTTACTCGAGCAGCCTACGAGTAAAAAATTATAAAAAACGAAAAAATAATGAAGAAATAAGACATTCACATTCATGAAATACATTATAAATAAATTAAAGTCATTTTCTCTTATTCTCTGTTCGTCTTACCGCAACACGATGCACGGAATGGACTCGTAGAAGAGACTGCATTTATCATTTTCAAAGTGAGACCATTTGTAAATTTTTGTAATAAATTTTATCATTGTTGTTGGACATTCCAAAAGGAATTGAGACCGTGACTTTTTACATAAATTTTATTAAATGTTATTCCTTTTTAAGGGATGTTGCGGGGTTTTAATTGAAAAATTGAAAAATTAAAAAAAAAATAAATTTAATAAAATTTAATTAAAATTTAAAATTAAAAAAATAAATTTTTAATTAATTAATTTTTAACTTAAATTAAAAATAAAATTATTAAATAATAAATTTAATTAATTAAAATTTAAAAAATAATTAATTTTAAAATAATTTAATAGAATTTAAAAAAACAAAAATTCTCTTAACATTTTTGAAATTTTACAATAAAATTTTTAATTTTTTAATTTTTTTTAAAATAAAAAAAATATTAAAGCAGAAGAAAATTTAAAAAAAAAATTTCAAAATTCTCCAAAAATATTTTTTTGATAATTTTTTATTTAATTTTTATACCTTTGACATTAATAAAATTTTAATTACCGTAATGTAGATAATTTTAAGAGAAAACAGTTAAAATTTAAATGAAACATATATTATATGCTTTTTTAGAAATTCCAATGTTTTCTGTCTGTCTTGGTGTCACGCTTTTAGTTCTATACTGCCCTCAAGATGGCGCTGTTAATTAAGCGCTTTTAGTTAACAGATGGCTAATTTTGAATTTAACCAAAACAAAAATCTGACAAGGTTTTAAAATTTTTGAAATTTTACAATACTTTTTTTTTATCAATTTTTAATTGTATTTTAATACAAAAATGATAATTTTAAAATAATAAAAAAAATTAGTTAAAATTAGTCAACAATTTTCAAAATAAGAATTTAAAACAAAATTTTTTAAGAAAACGAGTATTGACTTGAATTTCGTCAAGAGAACGTGAAATTCTTTTAACATTATCTACATTACGGTAATTATTTTTTTTATTTATTTTTAATTTAATTATTTTTCAATTTATATTTATTTATTTAATTCAATTTTTAATTTTTGCATGATTTCTGTCGTGTTTCTGAAATTAATTTATATTTTATTAAAATAATTCATTATATTTTATAACAATGTTATTTTATAATTATTATATTACATATTTTTCATTTTTTGATAATTATTTATTTATTATTTTTATTAATTAAAATTTAATTTAATTCTTTATTGTTTTTATTAAATTTTATTTGTTCGCGTTTATAATTAATTTTTTTAACAATATTTTGCTTCTTTCTCAAAAAAATAATAAAGGAAAAAATTATCGTAATTTTTATGTAATTTAATAAAATAAATTTTCCATCACATTTCACGATTTTTTCCTCCCGTGGAAACTTGAGGCATTCACATGTTGGGGGTGTTTATTGATTGAAAGTAAATTAAAATGATGATGATGCTGCGAGATATGGTTAATTGAAAAATTTTTAAGGAAATTGTAAGTACGCCAGATAAGGGAAACAATAATAATAATAATAAAAATCATTGTCATGGCGGCATGTGACGAGGATTTATTTTTTAGACGCTCGTCATGAGTAAGGGTATTTTTTTCGTGTCTTCCTAGAGATAGCGACACAAAATGAATGCCGAAAAAAAGATTATTTTTTGATTGACAGCTTGTGACTTTGGCAAGATGGAAAAATAAAAGCGGTGGCATTAAAGTCTCCCGTCTCTGCATGAGATGTCCTTTAATATCGAAATATTACACAATAGCGATTTACATAAACAGCACATCACCAAGGACGGCTTCGCTGTTATTTAATAATAATAATGCGATGTGTGATATATGCCGAAGCCGTAGAATGTGGTTTAACCGACACACGGATGACATCGACGACGATTTCGATAACATGGCACCCGACGACGATGATGTTCACCTCTTGTCTTCCTTAACAACATCCGATGCTCATTTTCCGATATCTTTCTCTCATAAATTTCTCTGGTTTTCAAAGATTACGCCACGCTAACGATTTAGGGACCCCAAAAAGTCATTTATTATGTGTGAATAAATGCAATTTAAAGTTGTCGATAGCGGCGTACCTGCCTTTAATGCGTTATTTATCGAGTGTGTGAGAGAGACTTTATAAATTTTGGCATTTTTTACCCTCAAATTATTGCAGAAATATTTCGCCGATTTATGTTTGTATTTATTATTTGTTATTATTTTTGATAACAAATAAATATTATTATTTTTGTTTGTTTGGTAAATGCGTGTACGAGACATGTACAAACACACCCATCCACAAAACTATGCATCAAAAGAGGGTATTAGAAAACAATTCACGCACAAACATATTGTTTACACTCTCGCTCTCTCTCTGTTACTCGCTTCAACGTCATACTACGGAGTCATGATGCTGGAGGAGATGATGAAAAACTTTTCTCGGTTACTACCACTTCCCAATAAATCAGCATTCTTGGTGAATGGGCGTCGTTCATTCATGTCGTTAAAAATTTAGAGGTAAGTATTACTTAAAATGACTTAAATGACTCAAAATGACTTAAAATAAATTTTTAAAACTTATGCGGCTTAAACTTAAGCTTAAGTCAAAACAAATATTTTTACTCAATGGAGTTTTGACTTAAGTTCAAATTTCAGAGCTTAAGTCTAACAAATATAAGTTTTTAGAAAATTTAAAAAAAAATCGTAAATTAAGTTTAATTTTGTGGCTTTAGTCAAACTTAAGTGATTCATACTTGAGCTTAAGACATAAGTCAAATAATTTTGACATTTGAGTTAATAAAACATTAATTAAGGCCGTTCCAAATGAAAACCAAAAATAAAGTCCGATGCCCCATTTTAAAAGTCGAAAATCCAATGGGGCAAAATAAAAAAAAAGTTAAAAATTTAACCAAAAATGACCGTTTTTGGGTGTATTTTCATAATTTTTCAAGAAAATTTCCAAAAAATTTTTGAAAAATTTTTTATATTTTTTCAAAATTTTTTGACAGTTATTTTTTGTGAAATGTTTTTCTTTAATTTTTAATTTTGTCATTTGGTATGATAAAAGAATTTCAAAACTTTTTTTTTATTTTGCCCCCCCCCCCCGTAAATGGATGGAGCCTATAATTTTAAAAAATTTTGGAGTTAATTTTTGAGTTAATAAAACATTAATTAAGTGATTTACATTTTTAAGTTAAAATCTCTTAAGTCGACTTAACAAACTTATATTTATTTTTGTTTCATAAAAAATTAAATATTTTTTTAAAAAACTAGGGCAAAAATTTAAAAACTTATTGACTGAAAAACTTCTATTTTTAAAAATATGAAGGTTAAAACTTAAACCTAAACCTTGACCTAAACTTAAACTAAATTATAACTTATGCGTTTTAATTTTGAATTTTAATAAAAGAATCAAAAATATTTTGACTCAAGCTTAAGTGGTTTTAAGCTTCCTGACGATATTTGGGAATATTTATGTTAAGTTGACTTAAGACCCAAAGTTATTTTTTTTCTTTTGACTTATTTTTAACTTAATACAAAATTTAATTAAACTCATTTTAATGAATTAAAAAGTTGCCTAAAATCTTTCATATCAAAAAAAAATTATTTGACGTCATTAATGAACATCGCCATTTAAATATCGGGTGGTTGGTTCTCGGTTTTGTGTTGCCGCTCAAGGCGTAAATAAAATATTAAGTTTACTTACTGTAATGAGTTGAAAAATTAGTGTTTGCTTTAGCTCTGAGATATTTTCCTCTCGAACATGGCAATATTTATTAATGAACTTTTGTTTGCTTTTTCACAGGTTTAAATCATATTAAAGTACCCCAAGTTTAAAAATTACTACAAACAACCATTTTTCTGATTCATTAGTTTGAAAGATTGCTTGTGATTGCGACCTCAGTTTCCACCGAGAGAAAAAAAAACGTTCGTTCCTCATGATTATTATTTACGGCAAAAGACGAAATATTTTTTCGCGAAAACAATTTTTATTGTTATTATGATTATTATATCCTGTCTGCCTGCTTTTGCAGAGGGTTTTCCTGCAACACACACACACCATTTTTTTTGTATTCGTTTCGCAATTTTTTATTATTTTTATTTTTACGCTTTTTTTATTATTTTTATTATAACGATGCGATGGAGGAAAGATGATTATTACAACTTCCATGCTCCTTTTCCTATCTACACAATTTTTTTTTTCGTAGATACAGACCAAATTTATTCTGCATGTTTACATTTATTATCATTATTATTATTATTTTTTTATTTTTTGAACAGAAGAAGTGATGATGCAAAATGTTTGCATTATTATTTATTTAGAGCTATATAATTTTTCCTGTTTTTTGTTTACTTATTTTTTTTTGCGTGCGCCCGTTTTATATCTCGCGCCATTCATTTTAATTTTTTTTCCATGTAAGGTGCTTTTAAGGTAATGAAATTTTATTGGGCTTGAATAATTTTTAAATTACTTTTTCCTTTTGCAGAGTGACGAGGATCCCGCTAACTCTTTCTTTTGTTTGTGTATTTTTGTCAGCAACAGCAGCACGCATGCAATTACTCAAAAAGGCTTTTAGTGAAAATTAGCTGGATTAATTCTAAATGATTAAAATGTGAGTTTTTTCCTCTGTTTTAGAGCATGTGAGCAACAACAATGGATGTCTTAGATATAATAAGACAGCTAATTTTCATATGTGATGGAATTTTAAGGGAGTGAACAAGTAACTTTTGCGGAACTTGACAGGTGAGTAATTTTGACGTTTAAGAAAGTAAAATTTTATTTTAAATTATTTTAAAAAACTGCAAAAGTAAATTACAATGTATTTAATTTTCAATTCTTTTATATAGAGAAAGCTATTGATTTATTACAATTGAGCTATCTCAGATAAGGGACTCAGCCTTGGGAAAAAAATAACAGAAGGCCTCAAAAAACTACGTAAAGCTGTTGAAATTTCGCCAAGAGAATATTAAAATATAATCCTATCCAAAAATTTCTGATGAAATCTGGAATTGTGACAAGAAAAATTTATCGACCAGCTAATTTAAATTCATTTTCAAAAACCAGAGAAAAAATAAAAGCGAACCAACATGTTTGAACTTGCGTATCCTAAGAATTAAACAGCATTCCAACCATACACATCGAACAATTAATTAAAATTTAAATAAAAGACAAACTGACTACAAAAAATTGATACATAACTGACAACTGAGAAATGTGGATTATTTCCTAATGAACCGGCATATATATTTTGAAATCATTAATGACGAAATCAAAAAAATAATTAATTCCTCATTTAGAAGTAATATTATTTAAGTATCTTCGAACGATTAGACTTCAGCCGAAGTATTTAATTTATCGTATTTTATTAAAGTTCGAAACCATCTTCGAGATCAACCGTGCTTCCCTACATTTTGTGTAAGATCTATGCTTAAGCTAAAAGCAAAAAGTACAAAATGAATGAAGCAACTGATACTGCTATTAAAAAAAACCCTTTTAGAGACTTAAGATTACATAGTTAAAAGAGCTTTTTTGGAACTTTTCACAAATTAATTAAAGTCGATGATACTTTGAATATCTAGATCTGTCAAAACTTAAACAACTGTCAAAAATATTTCCTCTTACTTCTTTGACCCTCAATATTCGTTCTTCATGACAAATGTAACACAATGATTTTTTGTTCTTACTTCATGACATGTAACTTTTGCACCATTCAAAAAAAATCTCAATTAACATAATTAAAGCGCAAGAATTTCCATTCAACGCCACATTCATCGAAGTGAATTTGATGCAAAGTGCATTGAAGCAAAGATGCTCACTCACGAAAAAAAAGGAGTCAAATCCTACGCGTACAATTCGCGTGAAAAACAATGACTTTCTGTGTAAGAATTAGCATTGTTTTTTACACATACTTGAACCTTGTGTCAATGTTGACGACGACGTAGATTTGTTTTTGATTTCATTGCAAACAACACACATGGATGAGAGGAGTATCTTTTGTTTTTTGCATTGCACTTCATTTTTAGCGCATTTTTGATTCGCGCAGAACAAAAAAATGAAGAAGCATCGAGTGTGATCTCCCTTGACATGACATCCAAAGCGAGGAAAAAAAAATTGTGAAGTGGTATTTTTGCGATGCGTTCATCTGTGGCGTTTTTCAAGGTGCAGGAAATAATGAAAAGTTTCACACGGTTCATGACCCCTTGTTCTTCGTCTCTGTTGCAGTCGACGCTGCCGTGCATTCTTTCATTTTATTCATTTGATGATGTCATATTTCTGTCGTCCTATAATAATTTTTTTTTTAAAACAATGGTTTGTCAGACTGACAGATGAATAGGACAAAACTGAAATATTCGTTTTCACAGTTTTGATTTTGGGATTTTTGATTTGTTGTTTATGAGGTTGTCTTCTGCGACGACGACGACGACGTCGACCAACTACGTCACTATGCAAATAGTTGAAACTTGACCCGACCCTTGTCAAAAAGGAATGAATAATGCCGTGAATCGACAGCGGCAGCAGCGTAATTGTAACAGGAAGTAATTACATCCCAAAAATTTCTCCAATAATTTTACCATAGACCGTCGACATTAAAACTCTGTAGTCAAATAGCAGAGACGCAACACAATAGAATGACATATAAATTACATATTTAATTGTTTACCATTGCATATTGCATTATTATTATATTATTGTGGTCATGGGACAATAGAGAAAACTATTTATTTGTCTCTCGTTTTCTACTATTTCGCATCTCTACGATGATGATGGTGCATACTGGACCATTTAAACGATATTTTTTGATAAGGGTCATGAACGTTGTTGTTTTTCATTTCATTCAAGGGAATTTTCGCTTTTTTTATCGCTATGTGAAAATTTAATCAATTGCGGTTTTGATGACGAGATAACTTTAAGGCCCTTTGATCATCAAACCGCACATAAGCTCCAATTATGCAACATTGCCAAATGATAAAAAAAATGTCAATGTATAAAAAAAGATTTAATATTCTTCGTCAATAATCCGGAGGTTTTTCTGTAATTCCCTGTTTAATTCTCTCCAAATGATATAAATAATAATAATAAAAAACTAAATCACTTGTTCAGTACACCACAAATGTCTCTCAATTTCAGCTCGTATGTGGAGGTAAAAAATATCGAGGGTGCAAAGTAGTTGTTACGGAGATGATGAGAGTCATTATCAATACAAATAAAAAAAATCGAGAAAAAATCCTTTAGAAAATAAATTCTCGGCAAAAGTACTTTCGATGGGATTTGAGAAAATTTATTGGTCGAGTAGGCACGAAGAGTAGAGCAAGAAATGGATTTTCAGAGTAAAAGTATCGATCCAGTTGGAACAAATTAAAACACATAAAAAGTTCACATCGGGGTGAAAGTCGTAAAAATCAGTTTATTGGGATCACATCAGATCAGAGTGATTGCCAGAAATTGCTTTGCGTTCATAACAGTAAATTGCAGTGATTGTAAAAAAGTAGTTTGAAGATTATGAGACTAATAAAAAAAGAGAATTATGAGAAAAATTGCATTTGCAGCAACAGTTTGGCAAGGTAAGAGTAGTTTTTTATGGAAAATCGTAAAATAATTGAAATAATTTTTAATCGAAAAAATCTTTTAAAAGACTACATTTTCATAAAATTTCTAAAATATTCTGAAAATTTTAGAAAAATCTTAAATCATATTTTTTATCATTTTTAATCATTTTACAACTTAAAACTGCTAAAAAATTGAAACTGAAAATTTTTTTTTCCTTTGACAAAAATCAAGAGCAAAAAAATATTCAAAAACTGTTCAAAGCAATTTTGTCAAAATGCTTAAATGGATAAAAATTTATTATTTATCATTTTTAATCATTTTATAACTCAAAACTGCCAAAAAATTGAAACTGAAAAATTTTTTTTTCCTTTGACATAGTTTTGTTTTGAAAACTAAATCAAGAGCAAAACTATGTCAAAAACTGTGTCAAAGCAATTTTTGTCAAATCTTGCTCCAAATGTATAAAAATTTGTCAGAGGGCTCTAATTTATCATTTTTAATCATTTTATAACTCAAAACTGGCAAAAAATTGAAACTGAAAAAAAAAATTTTCTTTGACATAGTTTTGTTTTGAAAACTAAATCAAGAGCAAAACTAAAATTCATTCTAATAAATTTTTAAAAAAATATTGAAAAATTGCGAAATTTCGTTAAAAATTAAAAAATTTTACGTAAAAATGTTAATAGATCGAATTTTAAAACCTGTTTTTGTTAATAGAACGGATTATTTTTTTCCATAAAAGTTATCTACATTACAGTAATTCAGAACTTATAAAAAACTCAAAGAAAACTATGTAAGTTTTTTTTTAATTTAGATTTTAAAACTTCTTTAAAATTAATATCTAAATATTTTAAGTTCTTAAAATTTCATCTAAATTAATAAAAAAAAATTAAAATTTTTTAATGAATTTAAATTAAATTCATCAAAAGTAAATTTTTAATTGATTTTTGAGAAATTTTGTTCTTTAAAAAATTTTAAATTTTATTTAATATTTTTTAGTTTGTTTTTGTTTTTAAACAAAACTTTTTACCAAAAATTAGAAAATATATTGCAAAAAATCATTATTGCAAAATTAATTATTTTTAAAAAATTAAATAAGGATCTCAAAATTTGTAAAAATTTTTCACATAAGATAAATTTTTTTTTCATATTTCGCGCGAAATAAAAATTTCAAAATAAAAATTTTGTGTTTTTATTCGTAAAAAAAAATTGAGAAATTAAAAAAATAAAGACTCTTTTGTGTAAAATGTAAAATTGTATAATTTTGGTCAAAAAAAATATATCCTTAAAACTAGAAAAGCTCCATTAACTTCAATTTCTTTGCCCAATTTACACTTTTTAACGTAACATTACATCGTAATCTAAACCTACAAAGATTGATTGGCATTTCATTTCAATATTCCTGTCATTCCCAAAGCTTCCCGAAAAAAAAAAAAAAAAAAAAATCTCCATAGATAATAATAATCTATCAACGTTCCTCCTTCATCAAATAATTCAATCATCTCGTCTCTCGTTTTGCACTCGGCACTGCTCCTTCTATGGTTAAACAAATTAAAATTGCCACGTGTGCGACGTATGCTGCCTTTCAAATCGATCGCACGCAAAACTCATTGCAAAGTCGCATAATTTATTATTATCACTGATGTTGTGTGTGTCGGGAGATGGCAATGTTGTGATAAATGTAATTCTTCATTAGCAACATGATTAACTGGATGGGAGGGACACCGACACACGACACAAGCCGATTTAAAAAATTTATGAATTTTCATGAGAAGAAATTCATAAATAATTTTATTTAAAAATATGGATTTTTTTTTTTGTCGAAAATGGACTGCAGACTCCCCCGAAGAATAGTTTCGAATGTCTTGTCAAAATATTTACATTTAAAATTGAAACATGAGAAACTCCTCCGTCAGCATATTTATTTAATGCTCAAAACACTTAACAGTTGTTTAACAGGGACACAACTTTACAACGATAAACAAACAAATTTTTGGCAACATATTGTCTGTGTATGTTGACTCGAAAAAAAAATTGCTTTAAAAAATTTTTGTAACAAAAAATCATGGGGGAGACTTTTGTTTCTACTTTACGCAATCATGCTGATGATGTTATTATTCTAATCACAACACTCACTCAACTCAATTCTCTACTACTACTACTACTAATAACATCAACATTATTTTTCTATTTATTTATCTTTATTTTCTGAAAAATGGGGCGTAGCGAATTTCTGCAGGGCATGAATTGAACTCGAGCGAAAAGAGAGGATTCTAAAATTGAAACATATTGCGTCGCATTTCGACAAAAAAAAAACAGAAAATCTGTTCGGTGTTTAACTAACCAAATCTTTTAGATTGACTTCCTTTATTGGATTTTAATGGACTAATATACCAGTCAGTCGTTCACTCCTCTCGTTCTCTTCATGCATGTGAAAACACACGAGAAAATGACGAGTAAAAAAAGTATTAGCTTTTATCGCCAGGATAAAAATATGAGAGATGGGAAACTAGTTTCTTTCATCACATAGCACGGATTTTATCAAATAAGGTAGGAAAATTTTTTGGGTTTTATGGGTTTTGCGGGAAATTAAAGCGCATTTTTGCAGAAGAGATTTTTCTTTATTAAAAATCTGCTAAACTTTTTACATTTTTTTTAAATAATAAAATTAACAAAAAAATTATTTATTTATTTTATTGTAAAAATTTTTAAATTTAAATTTTTTCAAATAATTTTAATTTTAATACGTAATTTTAATTTTAATTAATATAATAAGATTAAGAATTTTATTCTATTTTTAAATTTATTATTTTTAAAATGTTTTCTTAAAAAATTAAAAATAAATTCTAAAAATTGTAAATTTATTTCCTAAAATTATATAAAAAATTAAAAAAAAATTGAGTTTAAAAAAATTAATATTATTTGAATTACAAAATTAAATTATTCAATAACTTAAAATTATTAATTCGAATATTTTTAAAAAATTAAATGAAGAATTTATGAAAAATTTATAATTACAAAAAAAAATCAAATTATTTTTTTATACATACATTTTAAATTTTTAAATCTTTTTTTTTTTAATTTTTAAAGTTTTTTAAATTTTATTTTGTAAATTTGAATTTGTGGCAAAACTTTTAATATTTTCATATTTTTTATTTATGTTTTTAACTTTTTATAAATTATTTTCTAAAATTTTATGATTTTCAATAGAAAAGTTTTATACTAAAAAAATTATTTTTGAAGATATTAAAAAAAAATTACATACAGACAGAACTCCTTCTAATAAACGACGATATTTAATATTTCTCAAAAATGCGATAAAACGATGGCAAGAAAATTTCGTTCGCTGTGACTTGTAAGTTCCTTCTTATTTTTTCTTTCTTTCCCAAAAAAAAATAAGGAAAAAAAATCATTTTCTATTTAGAAATCGTATTACCGCACACTAAGTCACAATGTAATCCACCTTTCCTGCCTGATGTTGAGCTGCTGCTGCCACGAATTGAATTGGTTTCTTTCCGTCTTATTTTATTACATATTACCTTATTATTATTATATAAGCGAAATGTCAGTCATGTCACTGACTGGCGTTAACACAAGATATTAGATTTATAAGAGGTTGAGCACTACTTGAGAGGGAGCGTAGTAAGAAGAGGAAAATTTTTTTTGAAAGTTGATTTTGTGCCCTTTTGACAGCGAACGTATAATTGAAGCAGTTTTTCATATATGTAAAAAAATATTTTTAAATGATACTTAATACTCATATCCTTAAAGTGAGTTTTTCTAGACACTTCATATTTCCACAAAATGTTATAAATTATTTAATATTCTAATTTACTTGAAAAAATTATGATTAATTAAAAAAAAAGAACAAAATAATTTTATTTCAAAATTCGCAGTTTCTTGAATCGAGAACGATGAGAGCACACTCATATCCCTCCATTTAAAAGCTCCTTCTTCAAAACTAACAACGAATAATTAAGTATCTTAATAAATTAAATGAATTACAGAAACGTGAGTTGTTTCGCGACAAGTGGCCCAGCCCTGCTCCTCCTTCTCGAAAAGCGAACGTTAATGAAGTGTTATCCATCTATCAAATGCAGAAGATGAGAAAGACGAAGCCACATACAATAAAAATGCCAGCGCCACGCAACGCAACACGCAAAATGGTAATAACATAATTTCTATAAATATTAATACACAATCAAATATTTAAACACACATATTTGAAAATAATTTTCCACAAATTAAAATGGAGTAGGACACGTGCCGCCACATCATCATCATCTGCTTCTGGATGAGAAAGACTATTATTATGAAGTCCCAAGCACTTGTCTACTTGTTTAAACAGAGAAAAAAAATATGCACAATCTTGAGTGTTGTTACGGACCCTTTTACGAGATTCAATTTCGGAAGAGGAAAAAAAAAGTTTTTAGTTGATGAAACTTTTTTTTTTCATTAAACAAAAATTCTCCAGTAATTTATGACATTCACACTCCATCACCATCGAAAAAAAAATGAAGTAAACGATAAAAACCAGCAATGTCAACGAAAAGTCACTTTTCATTGTCACACGATTAATTTGCTGCTATATCTGTGATAATGTCGTTCGATAGTAGCGGGAAAACCGTAGATGTCATCGTTTCGTCATATTATTTGTCATCGTCAAAGTTGTCTTCTTATGAAATATTTTTGCTCGAGAATGTTTTTTTTTTTGTTTTGTTAAATGAGACGGAACAGTGTGATAGTGACGTCTTTGCAACGGCAACGAAGAAGGTGAAATATTATCATCATGACATTTTTGAAGACATTTTTTCTTGCATTTACGCAAAAAAAAATGTCCCTACGATTAAAAGCACAAAAATTTCAGAGTCACACACAATTAAACCTATCGAAGTATGGATTGCTGCTGCGTTGCTATTAAAAATCAATCAAATCAAAATTTATGATTAATAAACGTGTGCGAGGCGTAGTCAATCAACGGGTGGTCGTTTTCCTGTCCTGCGATACTCCCAGTTAATTTTCATGTTTTGCCGAGAATTAATTGCGAGAATATATTGAGATAAATTTGAACATAAGGATGATATTATGTGTAAATAATAAAAACTAAGATGATGACAACTATAGCAGCAAAAAAAAAGGGGAATGATGATGCGAAAATATCGATAATAAAAATGATAAGAAACATTTTTAATAATAACGGATAATCTTCATGCAAAATTAGAGTAATCCGTTAGTGATTAATTTAGTATGAATTTCAATAAATATTTCTAGGTAACGCTAACAACGCTTCACGGTGGTTTTCCATGGCGTCAAGTTATCAAAAATTTTATGAGTGCCAGTGCAGATGTTTGTTTCCTCCTTGTTGCGTGCGATACTCACTCAAAACTCACTAATTCGATGAACATGCGTAAATTCATTAGTTATATGATTTTATTGCCTGTGCAAGGGGCCCTTTCTCGATTAAATAATATTTTATGGGACCGTTACAAAATCTGGTAAGTAGTAATCGAGGTATGTAATAAATGAATAAAAAAAATTGTACAGGGGTTGAAAAAAAAAACAACAAACATGCATGCAAAAATAAACCATCATCATCATAGAGGCGAAGCTGTTTTTTTATTTGATAAGTTTTTCGGTAGAAAATAAAATTTGGTGCTGGAAGGTTTTTTATAGGTCTGTCTGTCAATTTTTTTTTATACGGAATGTGATATAAATATGAAATTTTTAGTTGAAACGGAATTATTTAAAAAACCGAATAAAAATTTTTAATAAGCAAAACTAATATTTCTTAAAATTTAATCAAAAGCTTGAATAGTTTCAATGTTTTAAGAAAAATTCAGATGATAATCCCTTCAAAAAACCCCAAGTATCTATTTAATAAGCTTTTCATTTAAAATTCGGTTTGATTCTTATTACTCAATATTTCAAAGAGCCGATTGTGAAAATTCTAATTTTTTTTTATATTAAGTTAGTTGAGTTCGCCAAAGGTCTTATTTTTATATTTAGCATTATTTGTTTAAGGTACTTCCAATACTTTTTATTACTTCTTTGCAAAGTCTTTAAATTTGTTATATAATTGGATTTAACAAGATTTCATCACGGTTGTTTTCCACAACAGGCATAACTTTTATTAAAACTTAAAAATCATAAGGAAGACGAGCTCTATCTTCTGGTAGTCTTCTGGTTAAAACCAATATTTTGTAGGAATATCCATATTTTTCAAAGACGATCTGGAGTGTTCACTTTGTTTTTTTTGGGAAACTTTTTTTGTTTATCATGGTCCTGTCTTATGTCAATGGAATATTCGTCTTAAATAAAACTGGTCTTCTAAGTAGAAAGATACCTATAACCTATAAAAAATTAAAAAGAAACAATTAAAGGTAACTTTTTCAAAAATTTTCACCTAACTTTTAACTTATATAATGAAAAAAATCAAAAAGCGCTCACGTTGTTGCCAATATTTAATAACAACGAGTCCTTTTAATATTTTTTTTACATACACATAAATGTAAGTAATGATTTTTCTCTAGGACCGTATCAAATAGCCCACTCATGATTCGAAGCAAATGATTTTTTTTAAAGGAATATACTTTATTATTTATTATTATTAATATTATAGGTTGGCAGACACCGACACACACAGGGATTGGCAAGCATGTAAAAAATGAATAAGTGTGTGGTTTGCACGGCTTGTGCACTTGAATTTTCTTTCCATGTATTTACATTTTGCATGCATTCATGATGATTCGCTGAACGAGAGGGAAGGACACATGAATATTAATAATAAATAATCATAAAAAAAGAGATATTAATGCGTCTCGAAATGATTAATTGTTAAACTAGACATTCGTGCATGTGCTGCAATCAAAGTTTTTCCGTTATTGTTTATTCTGCATTATTTTAATCGGGCATCACAGCATCCATCAAATTTTTTAATTAAAAAAATATGGAAGCTTAACAGGATTTGATTAGAACTATATTTAGTTTTTAAAACTCTTTTTCGTCAACGTTCATCATTTTTGTTCAGCGAAACATTTGCATGAACTTTGTTATTTATAAAACGTGACAGTAGGTGGTCGTTCGAAAAAAGTATCACTGCATGATAAAGGTACTCACTCGGAAATTTAATTCGTTCGAAGATGGTTGGGGTGTTTTTTTATGTGATTTTTTTTTTTTTGAACTCAAACTCATCATTTATGATTCATCGTTATTTTTGTGTCAACGTGATGGCGACGATGTTAATTAAGAACGGTGCTGAAAAAAAAATATAAATTTAAAAAAAGTAAAAACTTACCAATTTTTTCCCCTCGATGAAAGATTTAATAACTTTTTATTGATTTATTAGCCGTTAAACTATTTTAATACTTTTATACGATAAAAATAGCGTTACGCACCATTTATTATAAAAATTGAACGAATATTCGCGCTTCTTAAATGTACAGATGTTTTTATAAGTCTCAGCAATTGTCTTTTTTTCCTTGAGATAAATCATTAAAAGTTTCCCAGGTTTTTATGGTTGACTAGTGTTAACAAGGTGATGTGAATCGATGGAGTCAATTAAAGAAACTTTCCAGTAAAAAAGGGACTCGAAGATATCACAATTTTAACTATTAATCATTGTGTCAAACAGCTACTTAAGTGCGTGTGTCGCGACGTTTCCTTTTGAAATTTTTATCCATTTTCCATCTTGCCTCGTAAACGTTCGAAGTGAGTGAGTTGTAATGTTGCTCACAGAAAAAAAGGGTAAATGACGCAAGTTTGGGATAAATCAGTCATTTGATGAAGTGTGAATAAATATCCCAAAGAAAATTTACATGAAATTCGCTTCAATTTACCTCCATATCGTAGCATACCGGAACGTGCAGAGGAAGGGGTTAACAACATGGTAGTGAGATATGACTGACACGGGTAAGGAATTAAGTCCATTAATTTGCGTCTTGAGAGATGTTTATTTCAGAGTATCGTTTCGAACGCACAGGAAACAACATTTTAATGATGTTTACGAATCTTTTGATTAATGTTTTTTCTCGCTTTAACGAGATTGATTTATGGTAAATACCGAGAAGAAGAAAAAGACGACATTTTGGTTTTTTCCTTCTCTTCATGATTATAAAATGACTTTTTTTTTGACATAAATATTTGTCATTGCAACTGTTCTGTTTTTTTGGATCGCTCTTCTGGGGATGAATAGAATTGAGGAAAGATATTTATTCAATCTATTTTTCAAGAGCAATAAGAAAAATACTCTCACACACAGAAAAACAAGTCCATTTTCAATTTAGAATTTTCTCTTTCGCATTTTTCTTATTGGACAGCAAAATATTTTTTGGCATCCTTATTAGTTTTTCGTCTACCGGTCATCTAGCAATTCTGCACTTTTTGTATGTTTTCAATTTGTTCTGGATGGATTTCAATAAAAAAAAAACGAGGAAGAGAAAATCAAATAAAAATAAATCTTATTTTAATTTGGGACAATAATAATAAATATCTTGCAAAAAAAATAAATAAATTGATTCGTCTGAGGCAGGTTGGAGACTTAAATTTGATAATATTATGCAATGTGACAAATAAAGTCATAGAGGAGATCATAAAGAGAAAAAAGTCCTCCATTTTTTTTAAAATGTTTTTTGAAACTTAAAACTTATCTAATTAATTCAAACTAAGCAAAAATTTAAATTTAAAATTTAAAAAAATTAAAATTTAAAAATTTAAATTTAAAATTTAAATATTTTTTTTTGCAGGCTTTTACCTTAAAAATGAGAGCCCTTTATGACAATTTAGAATCTTTGGATGAGAAGAGCAGCTAAAAATAAAGTAAGTAGAAAATATAAAACCAAATTGTTTCAAACAAAAATTTCCTGAAAAGTTTCATCATTAGAAATTTTGATGACTTTTAATCCTTAAAATCTCACAGAGATCCTCAAAGTTTCCATGTAGCAAATTTTCAAAATGAAGGTACAATATTGCTGATGCAACTTTTTAAAAAACTTTAAAAACATTCAACATTTTTGTATCTCCTTTTACTCATCGCCAGCCAGTCATTCATTTATTCAAATTAGGCATTGATGCAATTTCAAAGTCTTTTCGCTTTGACACAAACTTCATGAATTAACATCAACATAATTAACATTTTCATTTAACAACGCATCTCATGCGTAATAAAATTACCTTGATATACACTTGCAACAAAAGTAACTGCTACTGTGTGTAATAAACAAACAAATAAACATGGATAAGCCCTAAATACGTTTCTTCACTTTTTTTCATTCTCCAGCTTATTATAAATAATTTTAATTCAAGTTTCTTTTTATGATGACTTTGTAGCTAATGTAACAAAAAATAAAAATATAAACAGGAAAAGTTGTTATAAAAAGTTTTTTTTTTGTGTAATTTTTTAACTTATCCTTATTATATAATATTTTTCTGTGTTAACAAGAGACACTTACTTTGATCTCACTTTCTTTCTTTTTTTTGTACCTTATTCAAACATTTTATAATGAAATGATTAAAAGCTTCCATAATTCACTTAACAACTGTTTAATTGGTTCTGCTCACACCTGCGACCAAAAGAAGTCTCTCACTTTTGCCATTGTTGGTTTACCGTTTTTTTTCTCCTCACATTTTTTCTCGTCTCACATAATCACCTAACAATGTGTTATGAGAAAAACGCACTAATTGGGTCCTTAAAGACGTACGACGGCAACATGAGTGTCACTAATATGGTTCTTTTGTAACCCATACGTGCATAGAGCAACACCAGTAGGAATTTGTGTTATGTAAATTCCTTTGATAAACATTCCGCTTACACAAAAAAAATATCCGTATGTGAAAAAAAAATATAATTGTCACTCACTCACTTAGTGTTTGCTTATAATCTTTTTTAAACTATTTCAAATCTATTATCCTTGCAAAAAAATAATGAGCACCTGTTTTTTTCTTTCTATAACAATATGCAAAAAAAAAGTAAATTACTTTAGAGATTTTTGTGTTGTTTTGTTAATCCATCCGTTTCAGGTGTTTCTCACAAAAAAAAAGAATAATTTATTTTAAACTCTTGACAACTATCACAAAACAAAATGTCGTCTAAAAATAAAAAAAAACTTATGAGACAACCACACAAAATATGGAAGATTTTTTTCATGCATCCCACATCCATTATTCAGCTGATTAACTGAAGAAAAGAGTGTCATTATTCAATTATTCGGTTAAATTTTGTTTAATTTAAAGAAATATTTTATGTACATTTTTTTTTCAACAAATATATTCAAAAGTTTTAATATTAATATTTTTTTTTGTTATAAATATTCTCATCATGTCCAATTCATATTAATCAATGTTTGTTGAAGAAATGATGATGATAAATGGTGTCAATATAATTTGTAGCGAGTCGTATGGCGAAGAAGACTTTAAAATATTAATACGAGTTTAAAAGACAAACGTGTCGTGAATGGAGATGTTAAACAGCAGGTGAGTGTTGGAATCTCGAGTTTCAGAGAATCTTTAATATATTCAATGGAATTTTATCAATGCAATATTTTACTTAGTTTGGTAAGTTTTTTTAAGCATTTTAACTTAAAATTACTTTAAAACAATTTTTATTTAGATCTATGAAGTTTTACGAAAAATAAGGTCTACAAATTTTTGTAAGATGTACTCTAAAGCTATGCTGCCAATTTTTTAATGACATAAATTGATGACAACGATAAACCTGTAAGACAAGAAGAAAGACCAAATTTGTTCGATAAGGCAGAGCTCTTAAATCAAGACATATTATGAAGCATAAGATAAGCCATCCGCCTCGATTTCAAATCAATTTACTGGGTCTTACCTAAACATACTTATATCAGATGCTCGATGGATGCAAAAAGCCATTTATGTAATGCACATATTTATTTAGCAGTAAACTAAAAGCCGTTCTAAGCCAAATGTGATCAAACATCAAAAAAAAAAGTATATATCAGACATATTAACTGAACTTTTTTTGACGAATTCAACCAGTATATGAATACAAAAAGCTGTAAATCATCAGCAGATCATTTGAAACTTTCATTTCTAATGTTAAAAAAATAAAAATATTTTAAACTATTATTTTTGGTACAATTAAGAATACAAATTTTTAACTTAAATCCTAAAGAAAAATTTTAGACAAAAAAATTACAAAATTCATTTCAAATTTATTTTTAAAAAAATCTTAAAAGCAATTAATGAACATTTTTCCCAAAATCAGATTTATTAATCATAAGTTATTATATAGAATATTATTAAAATCCGATATCTCGAGATCCAACTAACCCCAAATTCGAAACTCTCCAAATCCAGAGTTGTCGCATCCGTCTGAGAAAAGTAAAAAAAAGTAAATGTTAATTTACCGGACAAACATGATTTATTGCCATAATGCCGACAACCATCACATCGGATGATGAGCAAACGAAGCCTCATGTGACAAATTTTCCTCCATCCAAAAAAAATATAAAGAATTTTTAAACAAATATAATGATGTCATTACACTAAATAATTTCTGCTTAAATGATCAAAGAGCAAAACCCACTTCAATTAAAGCATTTTATGGCTTCATCACTTGCCTCGTTGTCGTTTCGCTTACGGCGAAAGAGCAAGTTGTACAGCGCACAAACAAGAATCAACAACGCACCGCAGTAAATAATAATACAAATATAAATGAATGAGAGTAAAAAAAACTACAAAGCCTTACAAAACTTTATTTTATCACCTTTTTAAAATCCATATTTCAAATAACAAAAACACACACATTCACACAGCATGCTCCTTTCCTGTTTGATTTTTCGGCGCAAAGGAAAAACTTACGGAACACACCACACGCGATGCCAACTTTCGACGACAATAATAGGAGGCAGCAGCAGAAAAGAGTGAAATAAGTCTATTTAGCATATTATTATTTTAAAATAAAATGTAATCTTTGTGTTCACGGGATTTATGCGAAAGGCACAAAATGCTCGGGAAAACATATGTGTGCACACACACGCGGTTTTCGTAACAATATTTTCACGGATAAAAAAGTTTTTCCTTGTTATTTTTCATATTTTTCTTCGACGTTTTTTCGGGGGGTTGAGAAATTTCACGTTCATACCGGAAAGACGTAGATTTGTTATTCTGTCACGAGGTAAGACTTCAAGGAACATCTTCATTTTTTTATTTTATTTTTTTCGTGTAACAAATGATCGTCAGTGTATCTAATCAAATTACACGAGACAAAAAAAGTGAGAGAAAACATTTGTAAAACATCACTTGAGATTTTCTGTCAACATGATTGTGGACAATAATGTCATCATCATCATCATCAATTTGCATGTGACGTCGCCAATGACAGAAAAAACACAAGGAACGTTTAATTTAATAATATTGTCAAAGATTGTCACATCATTTGAAATAATAAGGGGTGAAGCACACCGAAGCACCGAGGGTGGATTATTCCCCAAGAATTGAAGGATTGCAACATTTTGATTATTATTACTGCTGTTAATGTTACATAAATCGAATCACAACATATCATGAAGGGAATTCACCGAGAGGGAGTTTCATGGTGTTTGAGGTTGATACACTTGTTACGACGACGAAAAAAAAAATGAAACAATCCTCTCGATAATAAAATATTCATTCGTTTGAACTGAGATTTATGCCGTGCATAGCTTTGTTGTGGGTGTAGTGATGAATGCGTAATTTGAGGAAATTAATTTTGAAAGAATACACAATTTCTGTAAATATTTGGCCTCAAGGGGTTTACCGTTGTTAAATTATGTCAATTCGCAACTATTACCCTCTCGATGTTGCCGTATGGAAAAATTTTTATTGCAACATTAATCATGATTTTAATCTTTTGGTCTTACTGGACAGGATTTTTTATGACTTTATTAAACTAGTCGCTGATTTGTTGGCAGGAATATTTATGAAGAGACCTTTGAACTGAAGATTTGAGATAAAATCGTAGTTTTTGCAATTTTTGATTAATAAAAAAAAATTGAGTAAAATTATTAGATTTTTAATAAATTGAATTAATTTGAAAATTTATTTCTTTAAAAAATGTAAGAATTTATATAAGGTTCTTAAATTATTTTAGTATTATTTATTTAAAACTTTGAATGAAATTAATTTAAAATTAAATTTCGAATATTTTACCAAAATTTTTGGTATTTAAAAATCAAATCACTTAAATCTTACAAATTTTTCTTTTAAATTCTTATTCTTTAACTTTTTTTTAAATAATTAAAAAAACTAAAATAATTAAAATAATTAATAATAAAAATTTTTTTAAATTGAATCGAAAGAAAATTAATTAATTATAAAAATAATTAAAAAAAATAGAAAAATATTTTTTCTTTCAATTCAATTTTAAAAAAGTGTTTATTATTTTTAATTATTTTAAAAAAATTAAATAATAAGAATTTAGAAGAAAAATTTGTAAGATTTAACTGAATTGATTTTTAAATACCAAAAATTTTGGTAAAATATTCGAAATTAAAATATTTATTTATTTTAGACTTTTTTTTTTGTTATGAGAAAATTAAATTAAAAATTATTAATTAATTTATTTTGACTTTCACTAAAGTACCCCTGGATACAAGTTTTTCGAAATTCAAAAGTTATTAATCACAAATTCCTGAAAAATTCCAAAAACGGTAACATAGCAACATTTTAACCAATATATTTTAACAAAAAATAAGAACCTGCTTCTGATGACAAATACCCGAAATTCATAACAATCATAATAACATTATATAAAAGGACAATAGTATCATTTATATCTGTCTTTCCTTACGTAACCCTTTGGCTCAAAAAATATATTTCACCATCCGGCAAGCAATCCTTTGCTCCCAAAAAGGGCGACGCAAACAAAACGTATCTATCTAGGGAAATATAAAATTTTAAATTATTATTATCATTAATTATGTAAGGAAGGAATCTCATCGCTCATCATCATCATCATCGCACGTCATTATAATTTTAAACAAAATTAGAAATCATATATTTTGTTTAATTTTACTTTTATCGCTCTAGTTGTTGTTGTTGTGTCATTTGCGCAAAATTGTCGTCCCTTTATGGCGGCATCATATCGCACATAAGGACACATGATTTGTTTAACCGCAACAAAAACAACCTATTTACACGAGCCAAGGCAAGCAAGCACTTTCATTGTAAAAAATACTCTTAAACATGTGTTACACTTCTCATAGCTTTGAGAGTTTTAACAGTTTTTTTTTGTTTTTTGATGCGATGACGATGCTACTAACGACTACTAAAGGGAACTGTTTGTTCGTCAATTTTTTTGAAAAATATTTTTTTTTCGACAAATATCAACGTCGGTCCATCAACATCATCCTCCGTTCCGTTTTGTTTGTAGTGTAATTTTATCAAAAAATTAAATCTTTTTTAAAGTTATGGCAATGATACACAAGGGTGACATTTAAACCCTCAATAATGATCGGCGACACACGATTCGTTGTCCTTATCAGCATCAATTACAGTTTTTTTTAAAGTTTGGAGAGAGGCATGATTTTAAAATTTAAACTCTTATCCATCTGTTTGTTTTTCTGATAAAGTTTTAAGCTTTAATTTAAATTTTTAGTATTTTTTGTAAAGTTTTTTTTCATTCAGAAATGCTTTTTATTCATAGGATTATTATAAAATATTTTTTAAAAAATAAAAAAAAAAAATTAAAAATATTTTTAAAATATTTTTAAAATTATTTTAAATTAAATAAAAAATGTAATTAAAAAAAATAAATTTTTATAAAATTAAAGAAAATACTTTTTTTTAACTTTTAAAAAATCTAAATCTTCTTAAAATTTTTTAAAAGTATTTTTAAATATTTAAAATTTTAATTAAAAATTTAAAATTAATTTTTTAAAATACAAAATAAAAATATAAATTTTTTGTTTTATAAATTTTTAATTAATTTAAAAAAAATAATTAAAGATTTTTTTAATAAAATATTTTTTATTATTTTTTTAATAAAATATTTTTTTAAATATTTTTTAATATTTTTTAATTTTTTATTTAAAATAATTTTTTTATTTATTGAAAAAATTGCAAAAATAAAATTTTTCCATAATTTTTTTCTTGAACGACTTATTCAATTAAATTCAATTTAATTTTTAAATTGTATAAAAACTTTCGATAAATCTACGAAACTTTAATAACTATTTCCATTCATGTGGCAAGAACGTTAATAGAGCGAAAATTTCATAACATTAAAGGTCATTTTGCAGCAAATATTCTCCGAAAAAAAAAAATATTTTTACAAACAATAGGTCATCATCATCATCATCGGCATCGTGTCGCAGAAGAAGAAAGATGACCCTGACAACACATAAAAATAGATGGACGTGTGTCTGATTCAGTCCATTAAACATTAGTACTGGCGTGTTGTCCGTAAATTTTATTATTACACAGATTTTTTCTCTCTCTGGTATCTACATCGCCGTACAAATTAATTCGATAGAAAAATAATAAAAGTTCACCCACGTGACAAAACAGATGAGAGACCATGCAGTCCGAGAAAAACACCCTCACCAACATGCATGATTTTACATCTGAACAGCTCATAAGTTACGGTATTTAATTTCTGTTTCACATTTATTTTTGTACTTCAGAAAAAAAAATTGTATTCTAAGCCGAAAACTGTCAGGAAAAAAAGCATAAATCTTTTGTTCAAAAGACTTTTTTGTTAGAATAATGGAGTACACATGTAGAGAGCGACGTACACATGTAACTGAAGTTACACCTGGACAAATTTTATCATCGTCTCTCACATAAAAGGTTACGTTTTGAGGCAACGAGTAAGCACGTAAGCATCCTTTTTTTTATCTCTTACGAAAAAAATAAACATTTTTTTCATTAAAAACGGTGATTTGTACAAAAAACGCGCATGTGATGAGAAAACACGAGTTAAACGATGAAATGCAATTTCTTAACAACAAAAATAAAGTTCGAACGATGATCGAGGTAAATACTTCAATAGAAAGAAATTTACAGGTAATTACATGTTTTAGTCCGTAAAGACGGTACGTTGGGGATAACACAATTTTTTTAAGTATTTGATTTAGCAAATATAATAAATAATAACACATACGTACGAGTAAAGAGTAAGATTACATGGTAAAGTGTTGCAATAAAAAGTATGTAATTTTCTTGAGTGACTTGCAATTTTAGAGAAATTATTTATAAACTATGTGAAGGAAGCCAGCAATCGATGATAATAAAAAAAATCCTGATGATGATAGTGATTTTCTGCGTTTTGAGTTAAGCTTTGACCTATAATTTTAAGAACGTTTAAGACACTTTTTTACTAAAAACTTTAAATAAAATTTGATTATTTATATATTTTTTAATTAATTTTATTTTAAATTTTAAATTTTTAAAATTTTTAAAATTTTAATTTTTTTAAATTTTATTAAATTTTATTTTTATTAAAATTTTATTAAATTTTATTTTTTTATTATTTTTTTTTAATTTTAAATTTTTTAACTTTTTTTAATTTTATTTTTTCTGCATAAATAGGTTAAACCTTTCGATTTAAGAAAAAAAAAAATAAAAAATTATAAAAATATTCTGACAAAAGCTTAAATTAGTTGCAAAATTTTTCCCATAAATATTCCATGTTTTTCGAATTTATGGGAAAGTTTTTGTAACTTATTTTAGTATTGGTCAGAATATTTTCAAAATTTATCAAAATTTTTCTAAAATCAAATCTTTTAATTTTTTTAAACTTTCCAAATAATATTTCAAAGTGTTCTAATAATATTTTTAAAATATTTTGAAACGTCTCAAAATCATTATGAAGCATTTTAAAAATTTAATAACATAAAAATTAAATAAATAATAATTTTGAAACGTCTCAAAATCATTATGAAACATTTAAAAATTATAATAACATGAAAAATGAATAAATAATAAAGAAATACTTAGAAAGCCTTATAAAATTTAAAAATAAAAAAAAAATTGTCGATATTGTTTTAAATTTTTATTTCATTTTTTCTTTTGATTAAAAAGAAAAACAAAATAATTCTTGCACTTTCAGAATGTTTTTTAAGAGTTTCTAAAGATGTTCTGAAAAATTTATAATAAACTTTCATTTAATGAAATAAAAAATTAATTCAAATAATTAAATTTAAATAATTTATTTTAATTTAAAATTAAAAAAAATCATTAATTAATTTAATTTAAATATTATTTCATTTATTTGATTAAATTTTAATTAATTTATAAAAAAAATATAGAAAATAAAAAAATTAATTAATTTAATTTAAATATTATTTCATTTATTTGATTAAATTTTAATTAATTAAAAAAAAAATATAGAAAATAAGTAAAATTATTTTATTATTTTATTTTAAAATTTTGGACATTTAAAAATTAATTTATTAAATTTTAATTATTTTTTGAAAAAAAAAAATAAGACAAAAACTGAAAACATTTTAAAAGATTGAATCTTATCTTCAATAACCACTCAAACGAAAAAAAATTACAAACCTCTGGATTTTATTGAAGAAAAAAAAATCTCAAGCAGGAAAATGATGAAAGATTTAATAAAATAATCTGAATATAAGAACAAAAAAAAATAAAATATGATGAAGAACCTCCTCCCCCTTCTTCATCGTGAACCTCGTCTTTAACTCAAGTTTTTATGTAAGAATTAAATAACCCTTGAACGGAGTAACAAGTCTTTCAAAGTATTAATTTCTACAATCCCCGAACGAACACTGAACATCACCCCATTCAAATGCCGATATTCCTTTTATATTTTTTTTTTATTTCATACGTTTAGAAGATTTTATTTCAAGTACAAGAATATCATCGTTCATAAAAAAAATAGAAATAAAAATTTTAGCAACATCCGTCCAGGTGCAAGAATTTTCACAGTGCTCAGAACGAAATATAAATAATCTCTACCTGGAATCGTAGTTGTCACAGGATACATAACATGTACTGTGATTTCGTCGTCTTCGTCGTTTTTTTTTTCTTCTTTCGAGATTTGTTTCTCGAGAAACGATCAATTACATAAAAGAAAGATGTTGTAGTTAGGCAAAGTTTTTCTGTGTGTAGTTTATTATTTTTATTATTAATATTTATGCGCTGAATAATGACGACGAAACAGAAGGAATAAAAGGATAAAATTAAATGTGAATGCGTCCACCCTCATCTCTAAGAAGAAAAAAAGTAGAAAAGAAAGAAACGACGTAGATATGACATGAAAGACTTTGATCGACAGCCAGTTTCGGTGAAACATGAAATGTTGTTCGGGAATTGTTTTGTAAAAGTACGTAGTAGTAGTTGATTAAATTTTTTTTCTATCCGCCTCCTTGTGTTTCGTGAGACAAAAGAGCGGCAAGAGTAAGAAACAACTCGAAAAAAGAAGGATTTAATTTTATAATGTGTGTTGTTGTTATTAGACGATTCAAGTAAGAAGTAAGGGAATTTCTGATAGAGCGAATGTGTGATGAGATGATTGCTGTTGCGTAGGGTGCGCAGTTGGAGATTTGATGTTTTTTGTTTTGTTTTCGAACCGATAAGCAACACCTGGATGTCTCTCGCATCATCATTTATTAGAGGTAATGAATGAAGTCTCGTGCTCCTGTTTGATCGGTAATTCATTAGGGACAGGAGCATCTGTAAATAGTTGGAAAAGGTGTCTTATGGGATTCTGAGAAGGAGATGTTGATAAAGTTGGCTTCTTAGGTGAGTATTTGAAATTATTACTTTTGCATTAGTTGTGTTTATTTGCTTCATTTTTGAAAATTAAAAGCTTCTTTACTTTAATGTAGTACTTTTAATCAACTAGTATTTGAATTCATGAATATCCATAAAGAAGCTTGATTTTAACTTGAAGACATCTTATATCTGGTTTAACTTGTAACGATAGATTTTTCATTTCATCAAATGCGGATCTTTTATTCCATGCAGGATGAAAGCTCTTGGTGCTCTCGAAGTTTTTGTGTCTTGGTGAATTGTTGAGATTAATTACGTTTATTTATTATTTAAAAAACCTCATCTTTTCTTATTTATACTTAATTCTAACAATTCTTTTTAATTCGTTCTTAATCACTATTTTCTTCTGAAGTGCGTTAAAGTCAATGTCGTTAGAAAAGTCATTATAAAATCTAATGCAGCGTGGGATTGGGGCATTTTCGAGGTATTTCCTTGTTGTGGTTGACTGTTGAAGCGGTCTCGGATTTCTAAGGACATACTGGAGGTTCCTTTCAACGAATTTATTTTTCATGACGCTCGACAAAATGTTGGAGCTCAGTATGTCGTGAGTGAAAGTGGCGCAATTTATTCGGAAACGGTCCTCAATAGTTGTCATGTTGAGTAAATTCAAACGATACACATATGGGGGCAGTTTGAATGGATCCTGCCACCCAAGATCCCGCAAGCAAAACAATAAAAACTGCTTTTGAATGGATTCGAAACGATACAAATCACATTTAAAGTAGGGCATCCAATCCATACAACGCTACAATAATCGAATAAATACAAACCTTACATTGCTAAGTAATTCTGATTGTATTCCAGTCATTTTTTTTTCATATATTTAGTCTCAAATCAAAAACATTACGATCCTAAGTCTTACTTTCACAGCTTTAGATAAAATTTTCTTCTCCTTAAGAAAATTTGTTTCACAAATTATCAACTTCTGGCTCGATGTTTTGGATTTGAAGTCTTGAAACCTGTACCAAAGGTTTTCCGGTTTCCTTTTATCCTCTCCAATATTTTTGACTTTTGAGAATATGGAGCATTGCCTTGTCTTCTTATGATGAGTTTTCCTTAAGGGATTACAACCTTTTTGAGATTTTTACACAAATTATATTTAAACCAATCGAATTGTGTCGTTCTTGTTGAAGTCAGGTCCATCTTGTACTTGCAATTTTAACATAATTAAAAGCGTTTCTTTCAAATTCTTCAACAATATCACAGTCTGTTTTGTATTGCTTTGACATATCATTGAACATTGTGACACACCTTTCAATTTTTTTTTTCGTTTAAGTCCAGATTTTCAATGAAAAATTTTTTTTCACAGCTTAAATTGATATATTCAATAAAATTTTAAATTGTTTAATTAAGCAACTTTCACAAAAATCACTTCACTATTTAAATTTTCACTAATAATTTCAATTTATAAAAACTTTTTCCATGACGATAGATTTCCATCCATTTGCGAGGTTTCAATCACTTAACAAAAAATTGTCCTTTCTACAATGAAAAAAAAAATTAAAATAAAAATAGGAAGCCAACAAAATTGCTCACTTAAAATTATTTCCTTTCATTACCTTATTGCTTTTAAATATATTCCCAGAGCAAAACCGACAGCAAAAAAAAATACATATTGTCATTATTTCAGAAAACATACAAAAGCTTGATTCTTATCAAAGTCGTCATCAATACAGTCAAAATTGTCCATTTCTTTTCTTCTTTTGCTGATGTCGCATGCTTGACAGATCTCCTCCTCGCAATCAATATTTTCTCCGAAACTGCCGACTTCAACTTCAACCTCATTAAATGCGTCTGCTGAAAAACTGTTAAATCATTCCGTCAGCTAAATGTCAAGAGCTGTTGTCAAGTTTTTTATTATTTTTTTTTTATTTTCGGTGAAATTCTCTCTCTACGCTACGTTACGATATGAAAACGTAACATTGTTACGGGCGATAGTTATTAATCAGCATGACTTGTAACAGTAGTTGTAACATAAAAACGTATGAATGTTATGTTTTTTTGATTACGGGTTAGATAAAATACGAAAAATTTACACCTTGTAATTTAATATAAAATTATGTTTACAATGAAATTAAATTAAAACCTGACAGTTTTTCGATGTGTTGTTAATTATGTTGTAGTTGTACGCGATCAGCTTAAACATGCAACTTTTTTTTTGTAACACGAACCAAGCATTAGACTCGAGGGTCTTTTATCGCCGACGACGACGACGAGATAATGTGAAATAGATTGATTTTTTTTTCAACTCCCTTCCGATTTTAAAATTTTCTTATCTCTATCTCTGGCTGATGCATTAGAGAAATTCGCCGTCATCGTCAAGTCATAAAAAAAATGTTGAAATAAAAATCCCTTATACAAACACATCTTTTTATGTGTACATAACTGATTGCCCTCTCATTTTTTGCCTATCTTTAGTCCATTTTTCGAATTTCCGTACCTCGTATGCGTTATCATCCACTACGTCGTCAAGTGTAAACATATTTAAAATGGGCTTTAAAAAGCATGTAAAAATCTAAATAAAATGGGTTTTGTGATTGTAGATAAAAAAAAAACGACGACGATGATGATGATGATGACAACGACGACGACCGAAGAAGTTCAACATATTTTACGCCAAGAGGGACATATAAATAAAATATGAGCGCAAGATAAAACTTTAATAGAAAATTTCTGGTCAAACATTTTTTTTTTCAGGATCGATTTTTTTGCTGCAACGTTGCTCTGCTGCGGATTGTGGGTACTTTGGAGACACATTTATAATATTTTTTTCAGTGCGATGAAAAAAATTGGCAACAACAACGTGAATGACCGTTCGTAAATTACATTATATTACCTCAAGGTATGCAATGCCATAACCATAGTATTATAAAAAAAAAACTATAACAGCTATAATAAATTGTCTAGATTAGAGTTTTATAGTGGATTGCCTCAACTGCATCGCCAGCTACCCACAGCAGCAATGGCATTAACGACATCATTATTTTTTGCTACAAACTTTTTGCCGTCGTTGTCCGTTTCGCGCAATGTACAGCACAGAATTTTTTATTTGGAGCAATACATGTGCTTTACTGCGGGGTGCAGCCATTACGAAACTCTTATAGGTCGATTGCACCACGCAAACTCCAAATAAAACGCACACATACACAAAAAACTTTCGCGTATATACTACAAATGTATGGTATGGAGCGTCTTTCACATAAATAAAGTAGCGCGCATGCATCTATGAACCAATCCCCACTTTCGTACAACATAAGTAATAAATTTTCTTACTCACACACACAGACACTCGCTGTACAATTAAAACACGAAATTTCAGTTTTACAAGTTACTTTTGTCTTTTTTTTCTTGCCTCTGTAAGATTGTGTTGGTGTCGAATGACTGCCCCCATATGTGTTGATAATGTTTGTAATACATAAGAAAGAAAAATTGTCTTTGCATTTCTTTTTCTTTCTTTTGTAAAATGGCTGAGAAATGTCTTCGAAGTGAAAAGTCTGAAAATTTTCGAGATTTTTCGGAATTTCCTTTTCAAAGCTCAAGACCAAGGTCGGGTTTGAAAAAAAACTTTAAATTTCACCGAAATTAACAACAATTGACGAATATATGCAAAATACTTGTTTTCCGCTTTTCCAACAAAATAAATACCCATGAGACAAGCACACCGCACTCCACACTCCGCACATGGCTAAGAGGAAAACGAGAGAGAGAGAAATGTCGACAGTCATTTGATTGCAATTCAAATGTAAATTTTTCGTCTTGTCTGACATACATTGCTCATCGAGTGAGTCGTGTGCACACGACTGAGAAATATTTTACCTACTTTCCTTTTATTTTTTGCAGGCAGTCGATACACATCGGGAAACGCAATAATAAAAGGAGGATGTTTGTTTGATGCAGAATGATGGCAAAATTGAATGACATCAACCGGATGGAAGGTTCAAAAGAGGAAACGTCTTACTTTTTTTGTTGTTGTTTGCGCTTTTCCTCTTTTTTCATTGAAGCAGTTTTTTTCGACGAAAAACTCCGGAAAAGAGGAGATAAATGGAGGAGAATGGGTGAAATGTTAAAATGTTTAGGTAAGTATTTACTTTAAGGTCATTTTCTCATAAATTACCACTCAAAGTAGTTCGTGCAAAAATCTAATAAATTTTCGGTTTAATCAGAAAATCATTAATCATTTTTGGTATTTGATCCCCGTGTTTGATGTTTATTTTCTCGAGAGATATAAAAAATATTGGGTAATTAATTAACCACTTAAATTTAAGAGCGTGTGAGAAATGTAGCACGTTCTTGATTGTTTTTACAGGCAATCATTAATTATTACTTCCTTTTTTTTAGGTCAGGGGCGTAGCATCAATGAAATTGGTACGAGGTACAGTTTGTGGTTTAAAATTTTACGAATTAGAGAAATGAAATCAAAAGAATATCGTAAGTTTATGAATTATAAAGGAATTGGATGAAAATTAACCTAAAATGATTTTTTCTAATACCATTTTGGTAATTATAGAAGGAAATTATGTATAGTATACTGAAACCTCTACAAATTTTAACTCTATAGGATCTTCATTTAATGTGCATGATTAGAGACAGGTCCTTCGTCTTAAGTAAAGTAAAACTTAAAGTCATAAAAGTCAGAGAGATGCGTGAATAGTAAAAAATAAAACTTAATGATAGAGCAAACGAGCAACGAGCTAGAATGACCCTTCTCTCTAAAACTTGAATATCTCTCGATTTTTGCACTACAAAATCAAAAGTTGACCTACTGTTGGAAAGTAGAGACTCTAAGCTTGTGACAGAAATTGAAGGCAAAAGGGGGTACTGTTAAATCAATGAGGCTCTTCCAGTTTTGTTATAAAAGCTGCAATATTTAAACGGAATGGAAGTATTTCCATGCTTGGATTTGTCGTGCCTAAGGTACAAGATGTTTGCATTTGCTCGCAGTTTTTATTAGCTGCTTCGAGGCTGCCTTCCATTTTTTTTGAAAAGAAGGCCATGATTACTTCTTTTCCGTTTCGGACTTGACTCAACGCTGCTTCCGCGGGTTTATTCGACGCGTTGATTTCAAGCTGAAACTCCAACTCAAAATCTGGATTTGTGATGTTGTCAATTTATTTCTTGAAATGCTGTCTTTGAATTAAATATTCTATGAAGCTCGTACTATACAATTGGATACTTACAAACTGCATATATGTAAGTTTAAACTAGGCGTTTGGTTAAACATCTACCACAACTTGTCTTTAAGTAATATTTTCCGTCAACATGAAAACTTAAGCAAAAAGAAGAAAACGTTTAAAGGAGTTTTTATAGAAATAACAAAAAGTAAAAGAACTTACCAACTTAACAAATGGCTAATCAATTCTTAAAAGAAAAGATTAAATCTTCAGGCTTCTGCAACTCTCTTTTTTAATTTTATTGAAAAAATTTATAAGTAAACAAACTTTATTCATACACTTAGGATAAAAGTTCAAAGATTTCTATGAACCTACAAAGAGACAAGGTCAAAACCCACACCTTATCTACGTCCCTGATCTTCAATCAAATCAGAATAAAAAATAATCAAAATAAAGTTGAAGGTCGCACGGAAGAAAGAAAGTGGAACAACAAAAGAACTCAGCTGACTGACGAATGAAATGACCATAATAATACAATAAAATCCACACAATACAAGCCGAAAAATGTAAAACAAAAGAAAGAATTTCTGAGCTAAACTCTTTTTTTTTTTTGAATAGAGTCTCAAAAATCTGAATGAAGTGCGAGTGAATGAATGGAAAAACTGACCTACATTGTATTTTATAACAAGTCGCCGTACGTTTCTATATAAACGAGACACAAAAAAAAACATTAACATTGCAACAAAAGGCAGACAATTGTTGATTTTCTATTCAAAATGATAAAAAAAAATTCTATAGATTCAAATAAATATTACAACAATAACATTGCGTATGATGATGACGATGCCGCTACTACAACTACGGAATAGAGAGAGCGAAAGAACCATGATCATGGAGATGATAATAATGATGACGACAACATGAAACATCGACCCCACAATTTTCACTTTTACTTTCAACTCTCGGTGTTCTCTCTGTGTGTGTGTGTATATTTGACGATGATAATAACAATAATAATAATAATAGAATAAAATACAAAACACTCAAAATAATATAATAAAAGCATCCAAAAATACAACAATGGGGCTCTATGTGCTTTGCTCTCTCGCAACGGAATGTACTCTATAGAGCAGCAAGGTGGCTATATATGGAATTGTGTGCCATTCAAAAACCTACCAGAGAGTTCACTCACTCGCATTTCAATTCACAACTCTTTTTCAAGTTCATCGTCAAACAATAGACCACACCATTTTCAATTTTCTATACAAATTTTTGCTTTTTTTATTATTATTATGATTTCTATGCATACAACGCCAATTGTATACGATTTTATTCAGAAACTGATAATGCAAAGTGTTTCGTAGTAAATTGATCGGTACGATCACTTGCATCAATCAGGTGTTCCATTATAATCATGTCTCAAACTTTTAATTGAACAAAACTCATATCAAGGGATGATGATGATGACAGTCATGTTTGTTAAAATATGTTTAAAAATAATAATAATAATCCTTACCGCTAAATCCTGGTGTTAAAATTTTTTCCAACTCATCACCTTTTTTTTGCTTTTTATTTTCCTCCACACGTATTCATGCGATTTCTTGCTCCTGCGATATTTAAGCAGAAAAATGTGTGAAAATGCGAAAAAAAAATGATGAACGCGTTTATAATATTTAATCATCATATTTTATTATCATTTCCTACTTTTTCATCCCACTTGCTGTATAGTCGTCGCATCATTAAGGCTGGGGTGCGTTTTTCCTCCTCTCTGTCTCTCTCCCGTTCGTCGCTGTGTGTTATCATGTGGTAAAAATTGTGCGTTATAAGTATACCCCGAGGAATATTCAGAGCTGTCTCTGTTATTCATGACGATGATGTGTTAAAGTGATGGAAAGCGAAATGATGTGTTGATGTTTAATCTGTTGTGAAATATTATTATGTGATCATTAGCGTCTTTCGCTGGATTTATTATCGTCATTATTTAATAACAACAACGAGAAAAAAAAGTAATATGAAATGAGTGATTGGAAATAAATTATTTACTGATAAATCATTATAATGAGGGAAATTTGTATGTGAGTAAATAGGTTGGAATAAAAAATGGGTTTTCCTGGGAAAATTAATTTATAGACATTATCGCAACTTTATATGTATAGCTTTAAGTCTAGATATGATTTAATCAAAGTTTTTAATACAAACTTTTTTATATGCGATCAACAAATATTTAAAACTTTGAGATATTGTAAAGTATGCAATGAAGCTTACATATTAATTTTCTTAATTTAAGACAATTTTCACATATTTTTTGTAATTTATTCAACAAGAAACCTTCAAATAGCTTATATGGATATTTTAAAATACTCCTGAAAGAAATTCGTGAAACAGAATTAAAGTTATTTCGTTTCAAAAATTATTCATATGTTTAACTTCTTTTAAAGCACTACTCGTTATAAGAACATCAATAGCTTAAAATGAGTTCAATTAGTATTTTTTCTTATTTCGATTTCAAATATAAACTTCACTCAAAACTATCATTTGAGTTGTTGAAGCCGTTCTCTTATTTGAATATGACTCTTAAAACGAAAAATGTATGAAAAGTTGAACAATTTTATTGAATTAAAAATCTTCTTATCAAAATCCCTTTCGTAAAGCCATATTTAACGACTTTTCTGGCTTTTGATATTCAAAAATAAACTTTCTAACGATTGCAGCGCCATAACGAGGTTAGTTCAAAAATTTTCCGCTTCAATTCATGGCGCTGTTGATCGTTAAAAGGTAATGTTTTCCATCGAACACGAACCATGAACTACCGTTTTTCATTCAAATATAACCCACAATTATTTTTAATTTTTCCCGCTAGAGGAAGGCGTCATCCATTAACGACGTCTAATAAAGTTATTTTCTTTGACTTTTAATAAATTCGATTTTTTTAAAGAATAATTTTGATTAAAAATTTTCAATTTTTATGTTTGATAAAATTACAAAGTTAAAAATACTTTAAGTGATAAGAAAATTTAAAGTTTTTGATAAAGAATAATTCAAAAATTTTGATTCAAAATCCAGTTGAATTCGGGCTTAAAAGTGAAAAATAAAAGCCGTTTGAGCTTTTTAACATTCTCTTAAGTCAAAGTTTAAAGAATTTTTACGAAAAATTGTAATTTCGAAAATTTGAGTTCCTAAAATTGATTCAAAACTTTGACTTGAGAAAAAGCAAATCTTTTACTTTCACTTTTACGCCAATATTCAACTTAATTTTGACTTATTCTCAAGCTAAAAGTATTTCTTGAACCTTGTTATCTAATCAACCATAAAAATTAAACATTTTAAACAGAAGTAATTCTTTTTTAAAGCTAATTTATTTAAACAAATTAAATTTAACTATTTTTACTAAAATTAATTTAAAATAATTCAAAAGTAACTTTAAAAGAATTTATTATTTTTTTTAGTAAATTTCCAATGTCATTAATGGACATCGCCTCTTTCCATTTAATATTTTCCCTTCAGCTAATTCAAACATCTTCGCTCTTTGTGACAAAAAAGAATTTAAAGTAGCGTAAAATAAATTAAAAAAAGTACGGAAAGAGAGCAAAATATTTACCATTAATGTTATAAGTTAGTATTTAAAGGGTCAAGAACGCGATCGAAAGTAAAGAATGTTATTTTTATAAGTGTTTCTAAGTTGTTTTGTGATTTTTTCATAACACTCGCTCGGAGAAAAGTACACAAGAGGAATTATAATTTTTTTTCGCTCTGGTTGTGAAACAGCTATTTCATCTTTATTAAAAATTCGACACTTATACATCTTACTATTTGATTGGTGAGTAAAAAAAGTTTTTGTTTTTAAATAAAAAAGAAGTTTTGTTTGAGAAAAGCAAGCTCTCTAGAAATTACGACATTTTCGAAAAAAGAAAAAAAAAAAGAAGAAAAAGATACGCACACACTCTCACCTCACCTCGTATACCTAGCAGCGCGTTACATCGTCGTTGTGTCGTGTGTATGCCATGTTTAATGCAAAAGTATTCACGTATCCAAAATTCAAAGTAGACAAAAAGAAAATTTACATTTTAATTGGGTTACGACTTATATCGATACGAAAGTCGTATGACGATGGACGACGCGGCGTTCCGAACATACAAACTCATTAATGATTAGCTTGCGTTGTTGTTGTTGTTTTTGCGGTACATGGCGTACCTCTTGCGATAATTATTTACTTGTTTACCGCAAATGAACTCTCCGCAAAGATAAGACAAATAAATAAATTGATTTCGTTTTTTTTTTCTTGTGCGTCGCAGATCATGGCTCTGAATATTGCCGTCCCGTTGTCCGGCGTAAGTGATATGCTGGGCGAAAATTTCAACTTAATCTCACCAATGTCGCTACAATCGTCCGCCAATGCATCGCCAAACTTTGATTGCCGTACCACGACGAAGGTGCTGTGCTCGCCCATCGACAGCGAATCAAGTGGAATCAGTTCGTTAGATTCGGAGGAAATCAAGGTAAGTGTCGTTGTTTACATTTCAAGCCTTTTTTTTTGCTTTGCTCTGCGAGCGCGTCAACAACGACGACGACGACGGTCACCAACATAGACCTAAATATAGAACCGAGATTCGAGAATATAAAAAATTCGACTCACATGAAGAATTTTATTTGCTCTTGTTTGAGATGAGACCAAGATGACACGTGATAATAAACATACCTACGATGCAACAAATATTTTTTTGGGTATCTACGAACAAAAGACGATGCAAAGAAAAAAAAATGTATCACAGAAAAATGTAATTTCAGACAGATGTTCGGTTGTTGGGTAATAAATAATAATAGTTTTTATGTCTTCTGTGTGTCTATGATCTGTGACGAGTACAACCACGTGGGTTTCACCTTCGAAAAAGTTGTCGAATTCAAGGACTTTGTTACTTTACGAACAGACAATAATCCGGAATTTTATTTTTTTTTCTTGGATTTTTGGCGCAAACAAAAAAATATGAAATTTCTATGAAAATATTGAAAAATTAAATAAAAAAAAAAATATAAAAGGAAGTTTTAAGTGAAATTTTTAACATTTCTTTAATTATTAAAAAATTATTGATTTATTTTTAAATTTAAAAAAAATAGTTTAAAAGAGAAAATTTTAAAAGAATTCTTTAAATAAAAATTATTAAAATTTTAATTAAAATAGATGTATATAAATTTTTTATATTTTTTAAATTAAACTTCATAATTTTTTAATATTAATTAAATATTAATTAATTAAATAATTAAAATAATTTTATATATTTTTTTTTAAACTTTTTATAAAAATGAAAAATAAATAAGAAGAATGAGCTTTATTTTATTTTTTATAAAATTTAAGAAATTATTTGAAAAAAATTTAAAAATAAATTTGAAAAAACATCTATTTTTGTAAAAAGTAACGTAAATGATTAATTTAAAAATTTCTAAAATTTAATTTTCCTCATTAAAAATTTTTTTTTCATTAAATTTTTTCAATGAAAAAATTTCAAAATATTGAAAAAAATTTATTTTTAATTAAATTTATTTAAAAATTATTTTTTTAATAAATTTCAAATAAAATTTAAAAATATTTAAATTAAACAAATTTGATTATTTGACTTATAAAAAAATCTCAAAATATATTTATTTAAAAAAGTTTGGTTCTATTTTTTTTAATTTCACAAAATTTCGAGAAACTTCATAGAATGTTCTCGAAACTTCATAGAATGTTGAATAAATAAAAAAATTTTCAAAATAAATTTTATTTTTTAAATTTACATAAAATTAATTCTCTATTTTTACAAAAATAAATTAATTAAAAATATTAAATAAAATTAAATTTAATTTTTCATTTTTTTTAAATCAATAAAAATATTTTTTAAATTAAAAAAAAATATATTAAAAAATTCCAAAATTTTATTTATGAAAAAATTTAAGAAATCTATGGGTAATTTCAAATCTAAATTTAGTTAAATTTATTTTCTTATGATAAAATTTTGGTATAAAAAAATTTTTTAGACAAATTTTGGCTCGTAATGTTTTAAAATAAAAATTTTTATTGCAGAAATCTTCTGCGTCATCCACTCCAACTGACGATGAGCATGGGGCCGATCCCCCATCCATGATAACCAGTGACTTAACATCGGAGCAAAAGACCCACCTTCTCTCTCCCAAGCCAAAACATGCCACAACCACCGAAAAAACGATTGAAACTTCTACGACTATCGCTACTACCACGACGAAGACGACGGATGATGAACAAGAGACGAAGAACAAGACTGAAGAAACTAATCAAAACGAAAAACGCTCGAACGACGTCGACATCGCTGCGGAAGAAATCCCCGAAGCGCCAATTGCGAAGCCTCAAGTGTCGCCAAACTACGAGTCGCTCTCGATCACTGCGAACGCTCGCAACATTCTCGATCTCGGCGCAAATCTCATGGGCCACGTCGGAAATAACGGCAACATCGTATGGCAGCACCAAGGCTTCATGCGTTACGCCGTCTTGCCGACAAACAACAATTTGCGCTTCTTCCTCGAGAATCGTTCGCAATACCATCGACTCGGCGCCAATGGCCACTTGCAGGAATTCAACCTTGTCGATTGCAAATGCTGTGATTTTACTTATCCCATAAACGAGAATCATGCGGCGCCCAGTGGCAGTGCCTGCAGCAACATTTTAAAGAGTGTCAGTGAGATGTGTTTTGGCGGAAATGTTGTCGCGCCGCCGCAGCCCCCAACTTGCCATCAGCCACAAATTCAACGTCCATCCGCGCAAAACGGAATGTATGCCGCCAACCAAAATGCCTCCAAATACAATCACGATGCGCCAAATTTCGACCATTTCATGTTCAACAACAACTTGAATGCCGCCCTCAATCGCAGCAATTATCAGTCCAACAACATTTTGGAGAATATCGCTGTGGCGTTGCTCAATACCACAAACAGTGCCGGCATGAATATGAATGGAAATGGCGGCAATAACGGGCATCACTACAATCAGCAATATGGCGGCAATAATCACTACGGAACCAAAAATTACAACACATCACATTCTTCTTACAACAACCACAACTTTAACAATTCGTACAAGCAGTTTAAAGCCAAGCAAGAACACATTGATCATTTTAGAGGATAAGATTTTGACTTTTTTGGACGCAGTTTTTAACTTTAAGCAAAAAACAAAAATTTTAATACAAAGATCTACAAAAGTGCAAAGCAATTCCAGTATCTCTCTTACCATTCTTTAAGAAAAAAAAAACACTAAAAAACTTTAAATAGTCATTTATCAAGTCATTCAAAGTGCTCATTAGTAAAAAAAAAATTAAATAGTTAAAAAAAAAGTTAACCACACACGAGATAATTAATGCGGAGATACTTTCCTTAGAAAAATATTAAGATAATTTTGTAACGCATGCGTATGAAGTTTTTTTTCTCAATTTAAATATTTAACGACAACGCAACATTTATTAAAATTTAATCATTATTACTATTTTTTATTATTATATTATTATTATTAATTATATAGTTACACCTGTTTTTGTTTTTTTTATTAATTAATAATTATTAATGATATTTTGTTTTTTTCTATCTCTTTTTTTAAAAAGAAAAAAAAATATTGTTAAAAATTCAAGTGTTTTAAAAATAACTATAGTCTTAAAAACGTACCTTAATAATTATATTATATTATATATATTAGAGAGTGACAAAGTACTAGAGCGAATTATAAGTGCTAATTGTTATAACATGACATGATAATGATAGTAGTTCCTAAAAACACACAAATAGCTTCTTCTTTGAAAGAAATCATTCTCAAAAAAAAATACCAAATCTTCTTAACTTTTTTCCTTATAGATTAAATCTTTCAGTATTTTTCGAATCACAAATTGTCACTTTTTTGGGTTAGTTTACCGCATTTTTGTTATTTAAGTTTTTTTTGAGTCAAGAGAGAGAGTTTATTCACAATTTTTTTTTTCTAACAATATTTTAGTAGAACTAGAATTAAGAAAATGGTTTCACAAGAAAAAATATTAATTAATTATTATTGTAGTTGAATTTTTTTTTTTTTGAATATGTACTGACTCACATTTAATATGAATGAAAAAAATAATTAAAACCAAAAAATAATAAAAATAATGTACTGATCAAAAAGACAAATTTCTTTTAAAGAAAAAAAAATATTTTTGGAGCTAAAAATAAAAAAAAAAAATAAAAGGCCAACTGCTTTTCCATGATATAAAAAAAAAACATTAAAATAACTCAGTAGTTAAAAAAAATATAAATTTAGGAAAAAATTAAATGTTACCTGGAAAAAGTAAAAAAAATACATAATTGTTGTGCAGCAAATTAATATTTATAAAAATATATATTTAGAAAACTCTTCCAAATTTCGCTTAAAAGCCGTCTGTCTCGAAAGAACATCGAGTCTCCTAACACACAAAAAAAAAACAGTTCAGAATCCTTCATCTTTGTAGCACTCATTCATACAACAAACAAAAAAAAAGAAGAATTTCCAGAAAATAATTCCTCAGTAAAATAATATTTTGATGACTGTGAATAGATGAAACTTATGAAAAAAAAATAATTAAAAAAAAAACAAAAAAAAAAGATGTTTGATCGAGTCGCACTTGTTACGTTTATTAAAATAAATAGTTAAGTTAGGGAATAGTTGTTACACATTTAAAATGCACAAATGGGCTATGAACTTAAATATTTTTTATTTAGTCAGCTATAAAAACAAAGAAGTATCTCAAAGAAAATGCCATGGTTACGTTCGGTGATAATAATTAAACAAACAAAAAAAATTAGATTATTATTATTTATAATATTATTATTTATTATGCAAGAAAAAAAGTATATTATGTTAATTTTATAATAATTAATTATTATTTATATTTAAATTCAGTCATTATTAAATACATATGCGAAAATAGTTCTGTGAGGAAGGATTCTGAGCTGTTGCATGCCTTATCTTACATATATGACAATGGAAGTTATTGTGAAAAAGTAGTTAATTAATTGTTTACGATGATATTAAAAAACAAAAAAAGTCCAAGGAATTTTCGGTGTTCATTTTTATTGAAAAATATTATACTACATATTACTAAAACTTAAGCGTAGCAAATAAAAAAATACAATCTTAAAAAAAATATATTTAAAAAATATGTTACCCCCAAAAAAATAAACAAATATACAGTAAACTTAATAAAAAAAAATATTAGAAAAAATTTAAGTGGCTGTTAACAATAAATAAACAAAAAAAAATACGAACAAGTCATCGAAGACAAAACTTACACACATCAGCTTATTTTCGGAATAGTATTTCAATTGATTTGATTACACAACTTGTTTAATTGAAGTACAAAACAAAAAAAACAACAACAACATAAAAATAAACATCGGTGCCTTTATCAAAAGTAATAAACCACAAAAAAGAACATCAAAAAATAAAGGCATAAACGTTACTCCAATTGAAATTTTTCTCATATCACGCGCAAAAATTAAATGTGACCAAACAGTAGATATTATAATGATCAAAAAAAATTGTAAAACTTTGATTGAGTCAAGCAGTTTACTTATAATGATAAATTTTTAATTTTTGCAAAAAAATATTTAAAAAATGAGTAATAATCAATATCATTGAGACTGTATATTCCATTGTGATAAATTTTAAGTAAAAAAAAGGAAAAATAATGAATGAAAATAAAACCATTGTATTGAATATAAAAGAATAATAAATAAATAAAAAAGAAAATTATTAATATTAATGTTCATTTATGAGAAAAATGTTCAACAATGATTTGAAAATAAAGTTTTTAAAACATAAAATTAGTGGTTTTAATTGTCAAAAATTAAGGATTTGTATTTTAAAGACAGGTGAGTTTGATTTTTTTTTTAATTTTTTTTTTTTTTATTTATAAAGAATTAAAATCAATTTAATTTTATTTCTATGAAAAATCTTGAAATAAAATATCTAATAAATTTTTTGATAATTCTGTTTTAATTAAATTTCATAATTATCATAGAAATTTTTTTAAAAAATTTTATTTTGATTTTTAGAGATAATTTTACTTAAAAAAATATTTTTAATATTAATCAAAATTTTTTTTTAATACTTAAAAATTAATTAAACGAAGAAAAAAATTATTCTCATTGTAAATTTAAGAATTTTTCCGATTTTATATAAATTCATCAACAGGGTTTAAATATTACAACTAACAGAGATTTACAATAAATGCGAGTAAAGTAAGTTCTGAAAAAGTTTTATGGATGATGGAATACTCAATGAATGATAAATCGAGCATAGACTTTTTTTTGCTGAATTTTTTAAAATTATTGAAATGAAATATTTTCTAACATTTTTTTTTGCTATTTAAATATTCAGTAGATATCAGTCAAATATTTGAATAGATATTTATAAAATAACAAAAAGAGAAAAAAAAATAATATTAGATTATATGATATGAGTTTTAAGACAAGAAGCTTTTGTGAAAGTATTTTAATTGAATTAAAGCTCATTGAAATTAAATGAAGGTATTATGAAACTCAAGTGTGAGTATGCAAACCCCATTGGCGTTTAAAAAAACTTTGACTTAAGCTTTTTTTTTTGACTGAAAGTATTTTCGACCCTGTTTAAACAATCATTTATATTTTATTCGAGAAATTCAGTACTTGTTTGGTCTTATTTTGCTTTGAATAGCTTTTAGTTTACTGCAGAATTAATATATTCATCATAAATTGCATATTGCAACCATCGAGCATCTGATAGTTGTATGTTTAGGTAAGACCCAGTAAACTGATTTGAAATCGAGAGTGGCTTATGTTAACTTATGCTTCATAATATGTCCTGATTTTAGAGCTTTGCCTTATCGAACAAACTTGGTCTTACAGGTTAAAGATATCGTCAATTATTTCAATTTATGTCATTAAAAATTGGCAGCATAGCTTTGTGAGTACACTTCATAAAAATTTGTAGACCTTATTTTTCGCGAGATGAATTCTGTTTAAAATATTTCGTCGTCTGTCTTATGGTGCAGGACAATAGCGTTGAATATGTTCCGAAGATTCTTCATCGTTAAAGCAAATTCTGCATATATCATCAGACCTTAAGTTTATACTTTTAAGGTGTTTCAGTACTCAAGCAAGTCCAGTTAAAAATGTTATTATTACTCTAATTTGCAAAATACTCATTGACACTAGTTCGTGAGTTCTACTTACTAACCTTTTAGACACTTAACATCAACTTGCAATTCCACATAACGGCTTTAACTCCAAAAATCTTAAATTTAAGGCGTCGCCTTAAAACTATCTCAACATGAAATATCTTGCGTAAGTTTTGAATTTTCACTCCAAGACAATGTGAATTTTGATGAATAAAAAGTAAAATTTTTCACACACACTTTACAAACAGCTCGAAAACGAAAAACTCCTCGATTTCCGTAAAAGATACGGCACGAAGCCCTTCTTCTTATTGTTAATTTCTTCGCAAATCCGAAAGCAACAATGGCTTGCGAACAATGATGAGCCGTTTAAATACTTCTTGTAAGGATGTACTTACGTAAATAATAATAGAATAAACACAAAAGAATAAAAAAAATGTCACATTCACAGCTCCAGCTATTATAATGACGACAACGACTCCAAAGTACAACGACGACGATGCAATGACGATAGTGTTGGAAAAATCTTTGATGTTTTCTTCTAAATGTTAATGCTTTATTGTTTTTCCTTCGCAGACTTAATTTTACAGTTGGCACAGCGCTTATTTGTGTGCGGAGTTGAAATATGGGTGAGAGTACGATTTTTCAATCTACACCTAATGGTCACAAATGTTTCTACTTTACATGCGACGACGACTACTTTTCCTCACTCAACGTTGTGTGTGCAGCAGCACCACTTCGCATAATAATAATTGTGACGTGCCATTGTTTCATTTTATTTTATATCGTCTTTCTTCTTTTTTTTTTTTTTTGTTGTTGTATTTATTCTGAAAAATCCTCTCTTTTGTTCGAAATGCAGTGTTTTCCCTAGTAGTTTCCTTTTGTTTTAAATTTTTTGTTGTTCATGCACAAAGGAATTCTCTCAGTCTTTCTGTGTATGTGTGTGTGATAAAAAGTAAAAATTAAAAAAAAATCGTAATAGTGACAAGTTATCCTTCCTCTTTGACACAAAACACTTCACTTTAAAATTTAAACTCGCTCAACGTTTCAAATAACGGTCCTTTTTCAGTCCAATTATCCATTTCTCGATACCCGAAAAGTTCCATGGCCTTTTTGCAATATTTCTGTACCTCCAAGATGTCATCGAATTCCATTTCGTGCACCCATTTACTGTAGACAGCGCCATGGCGTCGCATCATGGCAGCAATTTCGGGTCGAGTTCGCCCTACTTGCGACATTGTATTCCGATTCAAATAATTCACAACTTCCTTCGTGACTTCCATGCCAAAAAACTCAAAGATGCTCTTGGTTGTGCGATGAGGCCACGAAACTAGATCCTCATATCGCACAACTTGAATATGAGCACTTTTGTGTTTTTGTATCCTCTTCGCTTCCTCATAATCCGCTTCCATGCGTTTGCAAAGCATTTCCATGTTCATACAATCCTCAGATTTGGTACACCAGTTGATCTTACCGCGAGAATTCATCACGCCACGTGGATCTCGAACCAGCAGCAAAATTTTGAGATTCAAATCTTTGTCATCGAGCATCGCTGAGACATCAGTCAAGCCAAGTCTAACAGTTTTCACAAGTTGAACGGGAAAGATTTGACAAACTGATGTTAAGAATTTCGGGCTTTTACAAAATGGGCGAAAAGCATTGCAAAAAGGCCATAATTGCGTATTGAAAGACCATAACCAGCGTTTTCTGTTATTGAACTCCAACATCCGATCAAGAGCATCATACTTGCAGAGAAATAGCTTTTTTAAGACATCTTGTGCAGCAGAAGAGTTCAATCCATGCAAATGTTGTTGCACAAAACAAAAAGGCTCGTAATGATAAAATGCCCGAGGATATGATTTCAAAATGTCTCCAGTTAAAGTTGAGCCAGTTCTCCATGAAGCTAATACCAAATTGTGCTGCTTTTTTGTGACATTTGCCACAAAGTTACTAAGCGAATAGTTCCTCATGAGATTCACTTCTTCCAAATCCAACAACTTTTTGCCATCCAATACTTCATTCTCCTCGACTTCAATATGCTCGTCAGGAACATCATCGAATTGGATCACAATGTTTTTCAGTTCTTCCAAATCATTATCCGACAATTCCTCTATAGTGTCTCTCGAAAAACGATTCGTAACCAAAAGCAAGACACAACAAATGCAGAAAAAGATAAGCGAGAAAGCTTTGAAATTTTTGTGATTATTTTCACGTCGCACCATTTTAGAACTGACCACGACAAGAGATTAACAGTAACTGCAAGTAAGGTGAGTTCGGAAAAAGTTTTATGGTTGATGGCATACGCAATGAATGATAAATCGTGCTTACCCTTTTTTGTTAAACATTGCTCGTGAAAGAGTGAAATTATACGTGAAAAACTTATGTAGAATGAAATGTTACTTTTTTTTGTAGAATTTTTTATTGGTTGCCTATTTAGCGATCATCAGTGAGAGTCAAATATTTGAATAGTAATAAAAACAGCCTAATGGTTTGTTATGTGATATCACTTTTTTGTTGGAGATTCGAACAGGAAGCTGCTTTTGTGAAAGTATTTAATAGAATTTAATATCAAAACTGAATTTCATCAAATTAAGTGATGGAAAATAAAAAGTCTTATAGCAAGTGTCAAAAATAGTTTAAAAAAAAAATATGCGAAAAATCATTTCGGAAAAGACGGATCTAAACTATTCTCGAAGGTATTTTGCAAATTAGCTTAATAAAATTTGTTTTAGCAATTCTTTAATTCTCCTTAGCCATTCCAGTGAAGTAAAGTCTTTGAAGTAATTGACATTAAAAAAGAAAACTAATTAAGTTCGCTTTTACCGTAATGTAGAGAATACTGAGGAACGAAAAGAATATCTGTCAAATTTTTTTGCTTTCAAATTTTAATTATGAAAATCACAAAATTTCATAAAATGTTGAAAAGAAAAGTCATTTTTGTAAATTTTTGTCCAATTTAAACAACCGCCAATTTAATTCCAAAAAAAAAAAAATTGTTGAAAAAAATACTTAAAAAAACATTTAATAATTTTGCTCACTTTTCAATTAGAAGCTTCTTAAGACTTTTCAATATTCACAAGTATAGCCCAAAATCTAAAGTAATTTAATTTGAAAAACCTCAATTCTTAAAAAAGTTTCATGATACCAGTTCATTTCGAATGCTTGTAGTAGTAGACTGTGCACATGATGTTTTCAGATACCTCAGGCAAGGGTCTTTATGATTAAAGGTAAGTTCGACTTTCAATCGATTTATCAATTTTCAATACTATCTTCAATGCCAAAGATAAGCTTTAAGAAAAAAGCTAGAGTTACAGATCATGAGCCTTTAAAGGAAAACCGGAAAATTATTTAATGTCAGCCCAAAATTTTATGTATTTGTTCCCGTCATGTCTCTAGACCAATTATGCCATCCGCGACAGGTCAATGTTGATGTAAAACATCCTTGTTTTTAATAAATAAAGAGGAAAAAAGAAAGATCATGAGCCTAAGAAATATCGTTAACACTAAAAATGGAGAAGCCATGTTGATCATTTATAGAAAACAATTTTTGTTTCACGTCAAGTAAGTCTGTGTCATTCAACATCATCTCCTCATTTGCATATCTTTCTCCCAATAGTTAGTTCTCAATGCTTTGTTACAGATCTTTTGAATTGCTTTTCAATTGTGCTGCAATACATACCTTTGAATCCGTTTGAGACGACATTTCATAAATCTGACTCAGGATTATATAGATTTGAAATTTTTAAGAAAAAAATTGAATTTCTGAAATAAAGTAAAATTAAATAAAACTTACTGTTCGAAGAAAGTCAATCAATCAAAACAAAGCTTTTTCCTTAAGTAACGTGGCGCAAGAACGATTTTGCAAGATTAATTATTTCTTGTGCTAAAATAGTTCAACAACTTCTAAAACAGGAACTTACGAACAAAACAATTTACAATTCAATTCATGACATATCCTTAAATTTTAATAATAGACTTGACGATGATGACGAGCTTTGATGAATATGAGGAAATTATCATGATAATAGTCTAAGATAAACAATGCACTTATAAGTGGAGTCGCGTTTGCATCCACACACAAACATGTCCTCATTGTTCTCCATCACTACAATTGCCATTGTCTTTGTCGTTATTTGTGGCACAAGAAACAGACACATTTGTAGTATATGCCAAGAAGGAAACTTTTCGACATAACCACTAAAAAAGTCAAATAACCATTAATAATTTTTCCTTTTTTTTTGTGGGGAAGCACAATGGGGCAGTAATAGAATTAGATCAATTGATGTGTATAAAGATGGGAATTGTCTGTTTTTTGAGGCTACTTTTGTGCATGCCTGACGGATTTCATGAGAGTGAGCGAGTTGGGATTTCGCAAACACACAAAACATACAAGAAAACTCTTGGATAATAATGTCAAATTACCATCTATTCAAACATGTTGCTTTCGGAAAAGTCACTGCTGTAATGACAAATTCAATGAATTTTTACATGAAAAGAGAGAAAATTAGAGACAAAGTTTATATTTCGACAAAACAAGTAGTTTAACATAACACGATGAAATGATGAGAATGAAGCCAGTAGCTAAGAAAGTCTCTTCCCTCAAAAAAAAAACATCAATGAATGAGACGATGATTGTAAAATACGAGAAAGAAATGAATAATAAATAGAAAATGGAATGAATATACAAAAGAAAAGTGAGACAAACATCGACCATTGTGGTCTCTTTCCCTTTATTCATCATCATCGTCGACTTTGTTTTTCATGGAACAAACGAAAGTTGAACAAAAGGCGATTTTGCATTTTTTTCTACATATACAATGAAGGCAATTGTTTTACTTTTATAGCAAGTAAAAAAATATTTGACAAAATATGGAAAACAGTCGAAAACAAATTCTGGAAAAAAAAATTTCAATTGATTTTTATGTTTGTAAAATTTTTAATAGCATTTCAATTATATAGTAAAATATGCTTAAAGCTCATCAATTTTATTCTGCATTTTAATTTACCGTAATGTAGATTATTCTTATGGAAAAAAATAATCCGATCTATCAACGAAAATAGGTTTTAAAATTCGTTCTATTAACGTTTTTAATTTCGAATTTAGAAATTTCGATTTTTTTCAATATTTTTAACAAAAATTTTTAGAATGAATAATTTTAATAAATTTTTATTAATTTATTTTTTGATTTTATGAAAAATAATTTAATTTTTTTCTAAATAATTGCCAAAAAAATCAAAAAATTAATGGAAAAATATTGTTCTATTAACTTCAAAATTGATGTTCCATTAATTATTAGCATTTTTTGAATTTTTTAATTTTAGCATTTTTTTTTTCCATAAGAATTATCTACATTACGGTAATTAAATTTATTTTTTTTTAAACTTTTATTAAATGAAATAAATAAATGAATTAATAAAAAAGAAAATGAATCCTTTGAAGCATTCATTTGAAAAAAAAAACGAAAAGATTAAAACTAAAAATAATAAAATATTTGAGTAAAAAATTAAAGAAATTAATCGAAAAATTTTTGAGCTTTGAAATATTTTAAAAATCGAGAATTTCTAAAAACTAAATTTTTTAAAATATTTTTTTTTGTTTTCAAATTTAAATCTTTTTTTTAATTTTTAATTCAGTTTTTTATAAAAAGTTATTTTTTGTAAAAGTTTCCAATTTTAATTGTAGAGGAATCAAAGGAATTTTTAGATGAATCAATGAATATTTTATTTTAGAAATTTTTAAATTAAATTCAAAATTTAATTAAATTTAAATTAAATTAGATTTTTTTTTTAAATTTAGAAAATTTTTGTAAATTTAAATTAACCAAACACCTCAAATTAAATTTCATGAAAAATCACACAAAAAACACCGAAACTGTTGATGATACTTGACTGTCCTCCGCTGATGACAATGACGAGGAGGCCCACTGCTAACTTCGTTCTTCACTGCAAAATTTGTCATATAAAAAATTTGCAAAAGAGAGACACACAAAAAAAAAGACCAACTCAGTATTATAATCTCTGTGTTTTCCCGTACTTTATACAAACGCCAACCGAACGACATTCCAGCGCACACCACTCGAGCCTGCTTTTCACAACAATTGCAGAATAGTAGTGGTGTACATTAAAAACAATAAGGACAATGGGGTAAAAGAACAATAATATAAAATTTTCTCTATATTGTTTTCAATATTGAGTGGCAGTGAATTGTTCAAATATTGTATAAAATATACAAAAAAAAAAACGACTCGCCTTTGTTCTAAAAAACAAATAAAAGTACACATAATGATAAAGGAGACAAGAGGAATCTCCGCGCGCGCCACATTCACTTGTCTTTCAATCCCTTTTGTCTGTCAAAATATTTTCGGGCCAAAATTGCTCATTAACAGTAAAGTATTGTCTTGAGAGAGGAAAAAATAAATAAATAAAAATCTAAACAACTTTATAATTTTCCTGAAAATAAATAATAATAATAAAAAAAACTAAAAAGTTGGGAAAGAATTGAAAAAAATTTAAATTTTCTCGTGCCTGTTAGATTTTTTGAATAGAAAAATCATTCGTTGTAGATAGAGAAATGTTCATACAATTTTTTTTTTCATAATAACAATAATAATAATAATAATAATAGTACAACAACAAAACAACATTTTCAATGTTGTTCATATATCGTAAAATAAAATAAAATTCTCTACAATAATAATAATGAAAGTATAATTTTGTATGAGAAAATCTATTCTATTCATCTCGACTCTATTCAATTTTTATGTTTATCAATTCATTCAGTAGTAGATGATGATGTACAGCACAAAACGTCCCACACGTCTATGCCTGTGTGTGTTCAATTCACTGTTTTTCAATGGAAAATGAAGGAACTTTTTCAGCATGTGTATTGTGTTTTTGCATGGTGAATTACATTGTATTTTTCGATAAAAAGTATTGTTAAAATATGTAAAGGAGCTGCTTTTCAACCAGAAATGAATAAAATGAAAGAGATTTTTTGGCGTACATATGCCAGGTTGCTCGAAATACACACACGACAACAATAACGTTCCGAAAAATAAAATCGAATCTAATGTGTGTTGTGTTCAATTCAACAAAATAACAAGTAAATTAATTGAATATAATTCAAAATATTTAATTGTTTCTTTATTTTTGAACAATTTTGTGAATTATGTAGCACTTACCTGCTTAATTATTCATGATAATTAATCCATTATTATTTTTAAAAAATTTATTTTAATTTTTTTTATATTTTTTTTAAATATTTTTATTATTTTAATTTTATTTTTAATTTTTTTCGATTTTTTTTTCACTTCACATAATTTATTTAATTTAATTTTAATTATTTATTTTTTAATTTTAATTTTTTTTTATTTATTATTTAATACACTTTAAATTTATATTTTTTTTTTTGTAAATATTTTCACTTCACGTCTTACCGGCACGATATTTCATCTGTAACTGCAAGTATCACTGTTCACCGAAAGGATTTTGAATAAAATAATGTTAAACGCGAAATAAGGCGTCGCTTTAAATAATTTCGCGCAAAAGCAAAGGACGAAAAAAATTTCAAAAATAATTAAAGTTAATTATGTTTCATTGAAACGAAAGAAATTTTTTATTATTTTTTAAATATTTTAGAGCCCTTTTTACGGATTTTTGAGCATATTGGCGACATCGTCTTCCGTTCCAGGTGGCGGCGGATCGCTATTGTCGCTTCGAGGCATCGCCAATGCTGGAGCAGCGTCATTCGTTTTCGCTTCCGACGATCTGCTGGACTTTGGTTTGTCGTTTCTGTCGCGATCTCTGCTGCGCGTACGTCTTCGTGTGCGATCGTCGTGATAATCGCGTCGACGATTCGAGTTGTAACGCACTGGGCTACGTGACATACTTCGATCGCGATTATTGAAACGACGATTGGAGCCGCCACCGCGCATCCATCTGCCAGGATTGCCCGTTCCGCGTCCCCTGCCGCCTCCAAAGGGTCTTCCGAGGGGATTTGTCGCCCGAATTGGGCTCAAGGGGGAACGGGAACCACGACTACGGGAACGTTTTCGGTCTTGGTAGGAATTGTATGGAGGTTTGTTGGGAGGACGACGATCGCGGTTGAAACGAACTGGGGAGCGGGAACGACTGCGACTGATGGCGACTGTAAAAAAAAATTTTTTTTAACATGAAATTTGAAATTTTTTGAGGAAAAAATTCTTACGACGTCGATAAAAGTCACGCGAAGTGGATCTTCTGTTCTTCTGTCGTCGTCGGTAGTCGGATGAATTGCTCCGAGAACGTCGTCGACGATTGTTGTAGTTGTAACTTCGACTCCTGCTGCGACTTCTGCTACGAGAACGACTTCTTGATCTTCGATCATTCGATTCTGGCATCGTCACGGGCTGAGCTGCTTCGACATTTGCCAATCTAAAATTAAAAATTGACTAAAATCACGTAAAAAATTAATAAAAATTCATTAAACTTACCGGAAATTCCCGAATTTATCCAAAACAACCGGGCCTGACTTCACTGGAGCCGGAGGAATCGCTGCAATATTCTGCGATGACGTCATAACAGTTCGTCCATACTGTTTGAGAGGCGAGGGAATTCTCGGCATCGTCGGTTGTTGCGTCACAAACTTCGATTTTGGCTGTTCCTTGGCATTTGAACGCCCATCATCATCGTTATCCGAGTCAGGTGGCGTCATTCCTTTGCCAAGACGCGTTGTGCGAGACTGAATTTTACTGGGACCTGCAACGGAAGCTCCTCGGGGATCATCTTTGTTCGAAAATGACATTTTCCATTTGTTTTGCTTCGTATCGTCTGTTTCCGATTTGCCAGCTTCAGTAAGTGCGTCACTTTTGTTGCCGTAAATTTCGGATAATTTTGCGCCGAGATCGTCGAGAACGGGTAAGTTTTCGAAAATCCTGAAAAATATTTCGGTAAAAAAAATTTGAGAAAAATTTTTAGTAAAAACTCACTTCAGAGCCTCGCGTAATTTCGCATTTTCGAGTTCATTCAAGTCGAGTTTGGATTTTTTGCTTTTCTTTTCCTTTTTCTTCTTCTTTTTGGCTTCTTTCTTCGCTTTTTTCTCCTCTTTGCGTTTTTTCTTCTTGGATTTTGAGTCCGAATTCTTTCGTTCTTCTTGGTAGCGAGCAGCGTCTTCGATCAATTTGCGTACTTTGTCTTCGTGATCATCGTCAGCGCGAGCCATGTCCAAAAATTGACGCACCTAAAATTGAATTTTATTTTAAAAATGTGAATTTATTCATTTTAAATCCGCTTCAAAATTCATTTTAATAATTTTTTATGAAAAAACCGACAAAAAATAATGAAAAACTATTGAGAATAAAAAATTTTAAGAAAATTTATAAAATATATTTTTTTTAATATTTGTGCAAAAAAAATTTTTTTTTTTTTTCAAACAAACCAAAAATAAAAAAAAAAGTATGAAAAAATTAAAAAAAAACGAAAATTAAAGAAAAATAAAAAAATTGTTAAAATTAAAAAAATAATTGTAAAATTTTAAAGAATTAGAAAATTAAATATAAAAGACAAAATCAGACAGGAATTAATAAAAAAAAAATAAATTAAAAAATTTAGTTCAATTTTCAAAACATTTAAAAATTAAAGAAAAAATCGGAAAATATTTAAATGTAAAATAAAAATTCTTGAAATGTAGAAAACTTAGTAAAAATTTCAAAAAATTTGAAAATTAAAAAAAAATCAGACAGAAACTAATTTAAAAAATTAAATTAAAATGATAAATTAAGTTTGCAAAAAATTTAAAAATTAGAGAAAAAAAATATTTTTTTTTTAATAAATTAAACAGAAAAAAAATATGATTTCCCCGAATTTTTAATTTTTTATCACATTTTTTCATAATTTGAAGAACAAAAAAATATCAAAAAAGTGTAAAATTTATTTACCTTTGACTCGTAATCATCCGTATCCGCACCCAAATTCCCAAACGACTGATTAAACTGACTTCCTGCCTTCATCATTTGTTGCGAGAACGGCGATGGATTATCTCTTCCTTTCTTTCCCTTCGTATTTTTCGACGATCGATCGGAACTGGATGAGCTAGAAGAGGAACGCGAACTACTCGAACTCGATCCGCTCGACGATGAACCGTCACTCGACGAGGAATCGCGTCTTTTTCGCTTCTTCTTTGACTTTTCTTTGCGTTTTTTGTCATTCGAATGTCGGTCACGACTCTTAGAAGTTTCTGATTTTCCCTTGTTGAGGTTCAAAGCTAAAAGAAAAATTAAAAATTCGATGAAAAATTGTTAAAAATTGATGAAAATTGTTCTTACGTGGCAAGACAAGCTCCGTTGGCGGCACAATCATCTTCGGTTGCTGCTTATTCCTCAAATATTCCAACGAATTGAGGGCTTCTTCGTGCATCGGAATGACTTTCAAGCAATCCTGATACGCTTTGCATGCCTCGTCGTATTCATTTTCGTCTTCGTAACTGCGTCCCAGAGCCACAAGCGTCTCCCCAAGGTATTTTCGAGCATTGGCGTGAGTATTGTTGATTTGCAAGGCGGCTTCGAAATCTTCGACGGCTTTTTTGAAGGACCCGCTATTGGCGTAAAGAGCTCCTCTCGCTACAAGTCCCTCGACATTCCGCGGATCGATGCTGAGTGCCTTGTTCAAGCAACTAAAAGCTTCGCTGTGACGTCCCTCCTTGAAATGTTCAATGCCCTCGGCGACAGAACGAAAAGCCCACTTGCTGGCTTGTTCCTGACGTATTTGTGATGCATATTCGTTCGCGGGAAATTTCCCCTTCAAACTGGTCATGTTGGTGTAATACTCTTTCGGGTTCAATCCAAGGGCTTCGAACAAAACATCCTCCGAATTGGGGTTCTTGAAGGTGGTGTCGTTCTCCAAAACCTCGTTGTACGTGAAATTCTTCTTCTCCGATGCGGTTCTAAAAGAAAAAATAATTTTTTAAAATTAATTTTTAAATTTTAAGGAAATTTCAATGAAAAAACGGAAAAAAAATCACACAAAGCGCACAACACAACGCACAGACGACTTACTTGTAAACATCAGGAAAATCGTCTGTCGTTATCAGACCAAGTGGCGGCGTATCCTTACGCGGCGGAAATGCACTCTTCATGGTCAACACTATTTTCTGCGATTCCGGACTCAAATCTAACACCTCGCAACACACATAATCATGCACATCGTAGCGATCGTGCATTTTATTAAACACTGGCACGGTATTCGCCATAGGTAACATCGCCTAAAAAGGAAAGAAATTTGTCTCTTTCAAGGATTTTATTAAATTTTTTTTATTGATTTTTAATACTTTTATTCCGAGTTCGCCGACAAAGCGTTGAATGGATCCCGTGGCACAGATTATTTTAATGAGCAGATGCACTTTTGTCACAGTTGCTACACTTCCGTAGACAATGTCTCCTACTTGGATGGTCTAAAATATTTAAAAAAAAAATAATTTAAAATTTTTGAAATATTTTTTTTATGAATTTCACGTCAAAATTTCTTACATGAAATTAAATAATTTTGTCTAATTTTTCATTTTAAATTTTTTTTTTATTTTTTTAGGCACAAAAGTTCAAAAAGGTTTTAATATTATATATTTTTAAAAAAATTAAAATAAGAAATAATTTTAAAAATTAAAATTTTAAATAAAAAAAAATAATTAAAAGAACAAAAATTTCCAATAAATAAACTTTTATATAAAATTTTTAATTAAAATTTTGTTTAATTAATTTTTTAAAGAAAAATTACCAAAAAATAATTTGAACTTTAAAATAAACAAAACCGTAAATAAAATTAAAGAAAAAAATAAAAAAATAATAAATTGAAAAAAAAATTAATTTTATAAAAAATAAGATTTTTAGGGAATTTAGGGAGGTTTAAAAAATAAAAATAAATAAATTATTATAAAAAAAAAAAAATTAAAATAAAATTTTAAAAAAGCTAATTTAATAAATTATTGGAAATTATATCAATTTAATAAAAAAATAATTAATTAAATAAAATAATGAAAAAAATTGTTAAATAAATTAATTAATTAATAAATACAAAAAAATAAAACCTATATAAAATAATTCTTTTAATAATTAGAAAAACATTTTTAATTAATTTTTTGAAATGTTAAAAATTTTAAGAATTTTTCTGACTTTTTGTTATATTTTTTTTTTATTTTTTATTTTTTATTTCGTTTTTCATCGAAATTCACACTTGAAAAATTTTTTTGATCCTAACTCATTAATTTTTTTTAAATTTTGGACAAAATTATTTAATTTTCTTTGTATTTTTAAAACTTACCTGAAAAAAATGCCTCGTCCTCTCATACGGATCCACATTCAAAAAAATCTCATAGGGAGGAATTTGGACAATCGAATCTAAAATCCCGAAAAAAATCAAATTTATTAACATTTTCCATCAAAACTCAATACTCACCATTATTATCTGTAAATCCCGCTTCCGAATTATGTCCTCCAACCATCAAATTCTGATCGAAAATCTCATCGGCCTTCTTCGAGATAAATTGATGCAATCGCAAACGCTTCGCCCTGTCCTGGAACGTCAAATATTTCTGTCGCTGTTGGTACATCGAGTAATCCGGATGCAAAATTCCCTGTTTTTGCAGATCTGTTTCGCCGCGTTCGCCTTCCCACATCTTCTGCAGCGGCAATCCATGGTACGAGATGCTGCGAGCAATCAATCCCGCATTCAGTGGCTTCGTGTTGGCAGCTGTTGTTGTCGTTGGCGGAGCAAGATTTCCTCCCAAATGCCCGTAAGCACTTCTTGGATCGCCGTAATGATACATCACTTTGTTTTTTTTTTGGTTCTGTGCTAAAAAACAAGTTGCTAACAATGAACGAGGTGTGACGACGACAAACCTCGTAGCGCAAAAGAAAAAATATTTAATCGATGACCGGCTTGACAAAAATGGCTACCGATTCGCGAAATGTGCTTTTAAAAGCAGCGCTAAGGAAAAGTCTTTCAGTTTTTTTTTTACTAACAAAAATTGAAAGATTTTCGTGAAAATTGACACTTGAACACTTTTTTTTTTGACAAAAATCGAATAATCGCACAAATTTGTTAAATTTTTGAAAGAACCGAAAGAACGCGGCCTTGAAAAAATGACACACAATTTTTTTGGAAGAATTTTCGAGTGGATTCTCGCACGATCACAACTTACCTTCGTAACACACGAGCTTCGAAAAGACTCTTTTCACACTAGAAACGTTCAAATTTCCCTTAAAATTCCTTTTAATTGATGATTTCGGCGTTTTTCATCACAATAATTTTCGCTGTAAACAAACATCAGGAGTACAACAATTGTACAAGAAACTTGAAACTGGGATCAAAAATGGGTCCCATAGTAAATCGACTTGTACAAGAAACTTGAAACTTGGATTTATCAATTTCATTCGTCTCACTACCGTTTTCGCCAAATACAAACCACAACTCGAATTTTTTCCGTTAAAAATGGTCACGTGGTTTTTTCAAATTTTAACACACGGTCAAGTAATAAAGTTAAAACACACGGGCACGTGTCTTTTATCGTTTGTTTATCGTAAATAATTAATTTATAAACAAGAAAAGAGCGATGCTTGACATTCTTTTGTGATATTTTATGATATTTTTAACTCTCTCTAAACGTACGGTATTGTTCCTCAAATTTATTACACACTTGCTCAAAAGAAAGAATTTTAATTATTATAGTACATGAACAATGCGAAACTCGTTTTGCTTGTTTATTTATTAGAAATCTTGTTCAAATTATGTCAATGGCATGCAGACAATAAAGAACAAAATAATTATTTTTTTTTTGTCTCAGACAAAAGTTGAGTTTTACAATTTAATTAAAATTTTCATAAAACGGACAAAAAAAAATTAACGGGTGAGTAGAAAAAAAAATTTTTTAGAAAGTTGCAAAAAAAATGAAGGTTGAAACCTTCATAATTGGAAAATCAACTTAATAAATTTTAATAAAAATAAAAAAAAATGTAATAGATTTGACCAAATATTGACCGTAGCAAACATAAATAATTGAAATGTTTCTGCGGTAACAAAACCACTGATGTGTAAAATAAGTGCTGATGCACATCAATAACAATTAAGCAATATCCTGTGAGTATATGAGCGAGCGCGCAACACGATGGGTGATGATTTTTTCCAATAAAAAATATTTGATTTTTTTTTTCGGTTGAATTTTAATTTTTAATGAATTGTCAGTTGTTGAACGATTTTTGTTCGTTTTATTAAACTTTTTCATTAATTATCATATTTGACGTTTATTTTTATTGAAATTTCAATAGTGTCTGTCTTGGTCTCACGGTTTTAGTTGAATATTGAGTAACGAGTTTGTACATTGGAACAAATTTTGAAATTTTGCATTGGGGGAAATTTTTAAAATGTGCATTGGGGCAAAATTTTAAAATGTGCATTGGGACAAAATTTAAAAATGTTGATTGGGTCTAAAACTAAATTAAACTGTTTCAGTTTTATATTGGGAAAGTTTCCACTTGAAAAACTTGTTGGAAACTTGAAGAAATTTTTATTTCTGGAATGAATTTAATTAAAAATTAAAATTTAAAAAAACTTTACTTCTGAAAAAAATAAATAACTAAAATAAATAAATAAAAAAAATAAATTTAAAAAATAAAATAAAAAATAAAATAAAATAAAAAACTAAATTTAAAATAAAAAATGATAAAATAAATAAAATATTCATAAAAATTTGAACAAGAAAAAAAATCATGAGAAGCTTAAACTTTTGAAGTTTTGCTAAAGTTACAAAGCTAAAATGGTAGCACTCGCAATTTTTTTCTCTTTTTCATGTTTTAATTTTTTTTTGTTTTTTACTTTTTAGAGCATTTTTCCATAAAATATAAAACATAAGTATTTTTAAAATATTTTTTTTTTTTGATAAATTTTTTATTTAAATTAAAATTCAACCAAAAAAAAAATGGAAAACTTTTTTTTTGCCAAAAGCCAAATAACTTTGAATCAATTAGACTTTAATGGACACGGTAACACCCATCATCATTTCCATTACAAATAATTTCACACAATTAGGATTGCCGATTGCGTGTTAAAAGAAGTCGTCATGCAATCATGATTTCACTCGCGTATAGAACCATTGTAGCAAAAGAATTACGCTTCAGGCAGTTAATGTCTGTTATTATTTGCATGAGCTACTGCCCGATACGTAAGGCGTTGATTACGGATACCCATTCCGTATCTTTTGATCAGGTTTCATGCCAAATCAATTGTATGTAAATAAAGTTCACTTGTTACTTCGTGTATACGGAAATTTTTCGACGCACATATTGATCCTCTATTGTTTTAAAGATTTCACACACAACCGAGTCGACAATGGCATACGGAGAGAAGTAAAGTGGGAGATTATGAATAATTGATGAATTGCTTCGGAAAATCTATCTCTGGATTCTACAGTAATCACTTAATCTGTCTGTCTATACGTTTCCTTTGTTTTCAATCAAGTGTTCTTCAATCATTAAACTGTTTCCTTCCGCTATCAATTACGTGCTCAATGGTGAATAGTGGAAACGGTTTGAGTTCTGATTGGAGATTTTTATGTTCTATTGTTAGTAATTGGCTTTAGAGTTGACAGAAATTACTAAGCGAGAAGTTTTAAATTTAAAAATTGTAGTTGGGGCATTTTCTAAGAGTCTGTCTGTTTAACTTATTTTTCGTGATGGTTATTAAAAGAATAAAAAAAAAACTAACACATGTTTTCGATCGAATTCAACACACTTCTTTGACACTCTTTTGACACAATGACTGATTATCTGAGTTCAATATCTAAGAGATATTTCCGCATCATGTTCGCTCTGACAATATTTTGCCTCGGTATCTGACAACAATGATTTTGATATGTATGCAATTAATCTTTCTTCCGAATTAGGTCATTCCTGCAGATTTACTGACATGTAGTAAGGATATTTTAACAATGACAAAAATTCATCTTGATTCAAACTTGATTTTTTCTTCAATAGTTTATATTTTTATCCAGAAATATTCTTATCGAAGGATCTTCATTCAGGTTTTCTTATTTAGTTACTTCAATACTGTTAACAAAAGTCCGTACGCTCAATATGCACAGTCTTGTACGTAATGTGTTTGTCGACTTTGAGGAAACAGTCACCTCGGGCACTTCAGATTGCTGGAAACGTGAGGGTTGTATGGTGGCGTTCAATTCGGGCACATGGTGATACAATGAATATGCTCGTTGATGACCAATGCCTTGTGTGCCTTCTGTGCCTTAATTGCTTCCTTGTTCTTTCCCGCGTTGTTGCCAAACTTACGACAGCGAAACAACGTTGGGTCCTTTTTAGGTGATAGGTGAAGCACGACTTGGAAAAAGAGTAAAACGGCCATCATACTTTTTAATGGTTAAGATCTTTTTCTGGTTTTTCCATATTAGTTGATCAGGCAAATTACTTTTGGTTGGTTTTTCTATGAAAAGTTGAATCATTAATATCTGTTGACTTCATCTTTCCATAATGATTACATAAGTTATATTATTACCTTTGTAATTCTTCAAAATATAGTTGAGATTAACTTCACCTAAATTAAAATTAAGACTTTAATATCGTAAAAAAGTATAGGACTCTGTAAAAAAATCGAATAAAAAGGAAAAATGTTTCTTAGGTAAGAATTTAATTTAATTTAAATATTTTAGACAAAAAATAAATTTATTTACAAAAATGCGCTTATGTCAAAAATTTGAAAAAAAAACATAAAGGTTTTATATTTTAATGAATAATTTCGCTTTTTTTCAAAATATAATTTTCAAAAAATTAATAATTTTAAAAACTCGAAAATTTCTAAATACACTTACCATCAAACTCTTAAAAATCGAATTGATTATTAATTTGCAGTCAAAACTGCAAAAATTAAGTCAAATGGCTTGTGATCGAACAAAAATCGAAAGATTTTCGGCTTAAACTTATTCCAACTTATTCTTAAACTAAAAATATATTTTCTTTGACTTTAACTTAAACTACATTTAACTCACATAAGCTTTAGTTCAAGTCAAAAATTTTAGCAATCCTGATTCCAACCATTTCCTTACCACATGGCATAAATCTCCTACCTACACCCACATTCCGTTAAGTAGTTCTCCATCTATGATTGCACTCATAAAATGACTGACAACTTTTAATAAATTTTACAAATGTCTTTGATTCAATCTCATTAATCACGTCCTTTTGTCTTGCATTTCTCCGTAGATATTTTACTCAAAAATGTCCTTCGATAAGAATTTTTCACGTTCAGGTCATTAAATATCTTTTTCCTTCGCATATTTTAGAGCGTAGATTTTACAACGACGACAACTACTACTGGTAGTACTTCACTGAAATGAGCAAACATAAACAGCATGGAATTGAATAAAATCAAGATAAATTGTGGTCCACATCACAAATGAAATTGCTTCAATTTCTCTTATCAGGGATCATGGACAGGACATAATTTGAGTATTTTATCATATTTTCCATATCTTTTTTTTTTTTCCTACAAATGGCAGAGGGGGACGACTGTTGATTGTGACATCATGTATAAACATTATAACTAGCAAAACATGACGAACGGGAGTAATTTTATTTGATGAGACTTTTATTCTAATCGGACATTTGCTTGACGGCGCACACAAAAGTTACACAAAAAATTTGTTATTAAAAATAAACGCGTGTCACAAATTTCATTTATTTATTAAAACATATGTCCTTTGAGATAGTGCACTTGATACAACTTTATACGAGAGAGAGGTCGAGTTGTCATCGTCTCTACGTGATGTAATAAATTTAGGAATTTATATCAAAAAAAAAGTGAAAAAGTTTCACTTGTCAAAAAACGAGAGATACCGAGGCAAAACTTTTACTTTATATTCAAAAATTGTTTTAATCCGAATTTTTTTGTTTTAACATTTACATGAACTTACACCTCTTTCTCTCTTTTTGTTATGCAAATTTACACAGGGAAAACTCCCTCTTAGACTTCTGTTTGTTACATATTTTTTTTTCCACGAACTACCAGTGGGAGACACTTTTATTGTCCGATTTTATGAGCTTTTTCCCTCTGTACGTGTCTTTTAAATAAAAAATAAATTTGTCACGACAATCAGTTTACCTTTGTTGTTGTTATTGTGGTTAATAAGCCGATAAAAAAGGGTACGCATTCCGCGACAGAAGGTGTAATTTTCCTCGAGGGACCGTCATTCGTCACGTTCATGCAAAATATACTCTGAAAACAGCGAAATAGAATGAAAAGGATTCGTTGAAATTAAGAGCTTAACCGCATTTTTCACAAATTTTCCACAAAATTTAACTTTTCATATTTCAAAAGAAAATTTTTGATTTTTTTTGAAAATTTTTCATGAATTTTCCGAAGTTTTTCCAAAGCTTTCCACAAAATTTCCGATTTTTCACAAATTTTCCGATTTTCCACAAATTTTCTGATTTTTCCAAAAATTTTCACATTCTTCATTGCTTTCCCATCAATATTATAATATTTCGAAAATTTTTAAGATTTCTCACATTTTTCAATTTTCCATGAATTTCTCCAGCTTTCACAAATTTTACGAGCTTTTACACTAATTTTTTCATTTTATATTGCTCATGGGACTCACATGGCAATTAATTGTTTGAAAAATTTTCAAGATTTCTTAAGTTTAGCAAATTTTTCATTAATTTTCCGATTTTTCCATAAATTTTCCGATTTTTCCAAAAATTTTCACATTCTTCATTGCTTACGAGACTCCCATCAATATTATAATATTTCGAAAATTTTTTAGATTTCTCACATTTTTTCAATTTTTCATGAATTTCCCGAGCTTTTACAAAGCTTTTCCAGCTTTCCACAAATTTTCCGAGTTTTCCACTAATTTTTACTCCTCATGAAACTCACATGGACATTTAACTGTTTAAAAATTTTTCTAGATTTCCCAAGTTTAGCAAATTTTTCATGAATTTTCCGAGTTTTCCTAAATTTTAACGATTTTTTTATCCAAATGCTTATAGTTTCCACAAACCACTTAAAACTATATAATAAGAAAAGTTTGAATTAGCAAATGGCAAAAAAACTTACCGTAACGGACAGACGGACAAACCATTAGCATTTTACTGCATTTTCCCAAAAATCAAATTCTGAAATGTGGTAAAAAACGAGCCAGATAATTGTCGTTGTACACCGATTTTTTTTTGTGGGCGCGTACAAATTTTATCAAAGTATAAAAAAAATGTTAACATTCCATGAAAAGGCAATCATCACAACTTTATTTTTATTTTAAATGACACTTTATCAGCGGTGTCGCGTTAGAAAGTCGTTTCACAAGTCAAAGTCTGCAACCATCGCGGGTGTACTCATGGGACCATCGTGATCATCGTGAAAGGTCGAATGAACTTCGGCGTCGAGCTCTTTTAATTCAGCTTCCAATTTTGATGTTGTTGGATTATCGTCGTGAATTGTTATTGTAGTTTGCGTTTTTTTGTTCATCTTTTCTTTTGGCGGAGGCACTTCGATGCTGTCGAGTAGCTCGATTTCCTTTGTCAACCAACGGCGATACCAAACGAGTCGGATGAATATTCCGAAAACGAGAATGACGATGATTAGAGCTGGACTCATGATGAGGTATTCGCGATACCAAGGGGCATCGTGATTGTCATCGTACGTTCTAATTGGCGAGTAGTCCATCGTGTTAAGGGGTTCTGGAAGAGAAGAGTTTTGGCATTTTTGAATGATGGGTTTCGTTGTTGTTTAAGTTTGATTAAAATTTAATGATATTAACGAAAGAAAGTCATGAAAAAAAGAAAATTTTAATTTTTTTAACATAATTTAAGTAATTTAACATAATTTTATAAAAAAAATTAAAAAATTAAAATAAATAAAATTTCAAAATTTTTTACAAGTTTAAATCTTAGTTTTTGATTTTAAAATAAATTGAATAATAAATTTTCTTAAAATTTAAGTTTCATTAATTTTTTAATAAAATTAGTGATAATCTTAAATATCAAAGAAAATTTTAATTATATATTTTTTTTTTCAAAATTCAAAAATTATTGCACTCTAAACTATTGAAAAAAAAATAAAATTATTAAAAAAAAAAAATTTAAATACAAAAAAATTAATTATTAAATTAAATTAAAAAAATTAACTTAGAAAAATTTAATTTAATAATAAAATTAATTAAAAATTGAATTTTTCTCAAAAAAAATTTCTTTAAATTTTCAAATAAATAAAAATGCAATTTTCATAAAAATAATCTAAACAAATAAAAATTCGGCCTTTAAAAACTAAATCATTCCCATTTCACTTCATTCCCATTAAAAATCTAAGTGCTTGTTAAAATTAGCTCGTTATTTCACGGCTGAATTTCGCATATTGTAGTATGTTCGATTTTCTATCTATTTTCTTTCATCTTCGAATATCTCGACGCTACATCATTAATCTTTAAAAGTGCGTCATATGGCGGACTACAATGGACGACGGCCGATCATTCGCTACAAGTTGTATCTGTTTTACACTCGTCGTATTTCATACAAATAAATAGTAATAAAAGTTATGAATGTTTAGAATGAATTTGTACAGTAGCAACAAAATGTATTAAACTACTTTTTCGGCGAAAAAACATGTGTTTGTAATTAAAATTTTACAATTACTACTAATAATGATGATGCTCATTGCTTACATTATTTCAAAAAGAAAAATTCGTCTCGCGCCACGTCTCGGAAGGAAATTCCGTGAAAAACTCGTGATTTTGGCTTTTTTGAGTGATTTTTCTTCTTAGACAATAGAAAATTTTTTAACAAAAAATTAAGAGCTCGAGATGAAAAATTAATCAAAAATATTAAAATTTTCATTGTGAGCTAAATTTTGAATCTGAAGTTTAAAATATGACTCACAATGAAAATTTAGTATTTTTTTTAGTTTTTTGTGGTTTTAATTGATTAATTATCTCTTTAAAAATTTTAATTAATTAATTAATTTATTTTTTTTTTAATTTTTTTTGGTTTTTGAACTGATTTCTTGTCATTAGATTGGGATCGTTGTTAAAAAGAGCTTTAAAAAATTATTTTTTTTTTATTTTTTATTCATGGAAAAAATGTTTTTCTTTAATTTCTCGTCACGTTTTGGGAAGAAATAGGTCCAAAAATCCTAAACAAGATGAGTTGTTTGGATTTTAGAGTAATTTTTTCTTGTAAAACTTCAAATTTTTATAACAAAAATTACACATTTAGAGGATAATGGGTCATAAAAATCAACAAAAAATTACAAAAATTAAAAAAATTAAATACTCGAATTTTCTTTGAGTCATAATTTAAATAAAAATGTGGAAATTAAATAAAAATAAATAAAATTCTAAGAATTTTTCTAATTTTTAATTTATTATTACTTTAATCATTTTTTCATTATATTTAATTAAATTATTTTTTTTTAATTAAAAACTTTAATAATTTTTTTAATTTATTTATTTTTTATAATAAAAATTCGAAGCATTTTTCTAATTTTAAATTATTTTTAGTTTATTTTTTTTTATTTTTTATTTTTATTTATTTAAATTTTTTTTTTGTTTATTATTACTTTAATTATTTTTTTATTTTATTATTTTAAATTTATTTTTATTTATTATTTTTTTTATTTAAATTTTATTTTAATTCATTTTTTATTTATTTTTAAAATTAATTTTTTTTTATTTTTTTATTTTATTTATTTATTTTTTTTGTTAATGATGAACTATTATCTTCGTAAGTGTCATTTTTAGCCTTTAACCTGAGTCTGTCAAACAAACAGACACTCTAAAACTGATTTTTCATTTCTCTTTAATCTTTTTCCGTAATGTGGCGCGAAACTTGTTTTTTACATAATTCACTTCAAAAATAATAATGATGCTCATTACTCATGCAAATTATAATGAAAATGATGGAATTCACGAAACTGTCAATAAATGCGAAGGAAAAAGATGAAACACAAATCAATTTGTGAATTTTTTGAAAATCATTCAAATGAATCTAATGATGGGACACGAGGGACAAATGTTGTCGTCTTTAATGATAATAATGGTTATTAATATATGGGTCATGTGCCAAAAAATTACAACAGCCCAGCAAAAAGACATGAAATGATTGGCATGTATCTTTTGTGTGAGTGACAGTTGTTAATCTTGCGTATTTTTAGGTTGACGTCGCTCGCTTGCTCGTCTGAAGTTAACAACGAAGACAATCACCGAAGCGACAAACGACGAACGAGCCAAATCAAACAATTTATCTTTTATAAATATAATATGCTTCGTTTGATATTCAAAAATTTATCACAATTTTCCTGTGTGAGCCGAGAAAACAATAGTTTTAAAATACATCAAGAAGAGACAATTAAAGCGAAAAACGACATCAAAGCAACGACATCAATTTATTGTTTTCTGGTTTTGCTTAGAATATTTGCGTAAATATTTGATGTGTTTCTATTGTTCCTCCTTGCCGTCGTCGCTCGGCGTATTGTTTATGTTTGGCACAAAACCAATGATTTTTTTGACAAGAAATTCTCTCATTCACTCACTCGCCGCCATCCGTACGACGTACACTGATCCACGTGTAATGTCAAATATTTGTAGATTTATTTATAAATAAATATGAGAACATTTCTTAACATTTTTTTTACGTTTTCTACAAGTTTCGAAAATGAGCATGAAACGAACAATAACTTGCAACAACATTTAAACTTACTTTATTGTTTAAACTTTTATTATTATTAGTTTTATTTTTTTTTCTTAATTTTTATTATTTACAATGAAATGGCACTAACTGAATATTATGATTATTAACACATAAGCTTTCTTTTATTTACAACAAAAATTAAATTTAATTATCAAATATAAAAAAAGTACTTTCCCATATTGTGAGAGACGTAAACTAACTAAAAAGACGCAATTTTATGGAGAGCGAGACGGTCGTCGAATTCGACGTCGTGTGAGTGCGACGGAAATTTTCTGAGAAAGTCTACAAGTTATGAGAAAAGTTAAATAAATAATCGGCAAAATTTACCGATAAATGGTTTGTGTAAATATTGAAGGGTATTAATTATTGTGTTTTTATGAAATGACATGAATTGATGATTCAATGAAAAATTTTATTTAATTTATGTTTTTTTTTTCAAAGTCCAACATAAAATGCCTAAATAAATTTTGAAAAGAAAATATTTAAATATATTTATTTGATTTTTTTAATATTATTAATTTTTTTATAATTTTTTATAGAAAATAAATTTTTTTTTTTGAAAAAATATTTTTTTCATATTGCTCAATATAATAAATTTCAATAAAAAAAATTAATTGGGTGAAAATAAAATGGACAATTATGTTCAATATTTTTTCAGATTTTTTTTCGTTTTGTTTGTTTTATATTTTAAATAAATAAAAATAAAATAAATTAAAATTTTATTTTTTTTAAATTTAGCAAAATTTTAGTGTAAAATTTAAAAAAAAAATATATTTTTTGGATTTGTATTTTTTTTCTAATATTAAAATCTTATCTGATATTAAATATATTATCATCAATAAAATTTAAAAAATTCTACAGACTTTATTTAAAAAAATAATTTTTACCAAGATTTTCACAACTTTTGCTTTTTCTTAAATTTTATATTTTTTAAAATTAAATTCGATAAAATTTTCAACTAAAAATTTTAATTAGATTCAGTTTAAATAAAATTGAAAAAAATATTGAACAAAAATTAAATTTATTTAATTAAATTAATTAATAAAATTAATAAATCAAAATTAAATTAAATGAATTAATAAAAATTTTAAAAATTTATTTATTTTTAGTGATTTTACAATTTTCGAATAATTTTAAAATTAATTAATTTTTGAAAAAAAAATTCTTAAAGTTTTTCTTTAAGCTTTTGGTAAAAATATTTTTTAAAAAATAAATTCAGTAAATTTAAAAGTCTCAGAAACATAAAAAACTCAAATTTTTTGTTTGGTAATGAAAATTCTTCTGAGTAGTATCGTAAAATATCAAGAAAAATTCTCAGAATTCTCCTCCCACCAAAACGAAAAATTCCATTTGATAAACTACACACTCGAAGAGGTCACTCAATGAAACATCTGGCATACTCTCGTGCACATCAATAACATCAAAGAGCAATTTAAAGTCAATTCTCAAAAGAAAATAAAAAATATTTCGTGCAAGGCGCCTCTATGTTCAACCTGCACGAACATCTGCAAATTCACGGAAGAAGAAATGCCGATTAAATAAATTAAATGTCGATGATGTTTGGTGATGATGATGATGCGGAAAAGTGGAAAACAAAACACTACTCGACCCCAACTATCACTCTATTAAATGCTCTAAATAAATGGAAGGACACGTTTATAATTCCATTTATCTTTCCTTTTCTTTATTTGATCAGATACTGCTGCTACTTCATAATTGTGACTTCTTTATTGTGTACCGAAAGTACATTTAATGGGAAATATATGTGTAAAAGTCATGCAAGAAAGTCTCTTGTCCTCGTCTCCGTACTACACTATTTCCCTTAAGCAATAAATAAATTGAATTTCTTACCTTATCTACATCTATTCACGATGACGACGACGACGACCGACGTTACATTTTCTTCGCACTGTAAGAAAATTCATGTCTTGTGAGCTAAAATATCTGCGAGACGTCAAAACATACTAACAAAAAATGTACATTGGGACAATATTTGAGAATGTGAACTGGGTCGAAATTTGAAAATGTGCTGTACGGAAAAGTTAAGAAAGTACATTGGGGTAAAACTTGAGAATGTGCATTGGGAAAACCTTTAAAAATTTGGATTGAGACAAAATTTCAGAATGTGCATTGGGATGCTTTTACAAAAAATGCATTGGGGTGCTATTTTAAAATGTTCATTGGGGCAAAATTTTGGAATGTGCATAAGGACTTGCATATTTTATCCTAGCACATTCTAAAATTTTTCCCAATGAACATTTTGAAATAGCACCCCAATGCATATTTTGTAATAGTAACCCAATACACATTCTGAATATTTGTCCTAATCCATAATATGAAACTTTGTCCCAATGCACATTCTCAAGTTTATTCTTAGTTTTGAGCCAATGCACATTCTTAAATTTTGACCCAGTTCACATTTTCAAAATGTTGTCCCAATGCACATTTTTTTTGTTGGTTAATTAATTTTCAAATCTCGCAGATATTCTAGCTTGCGAAACATGAATTTTTCACAGTGCGTTTTTGTGTGGCGTCCATTTACGAAAATTTTCCTTATCCGATTTATGACTTCTCTGACATTCCTTAAACAACTGAAATAATTTGCATAGTTGTTCTTTGCGTACATGTGGCAATGTGTTCTCCGCACAGACGTTACGTGATGTTTGTTTTTCGGTAGACATTGTTTTGCTTAACTAGAAGGATATGGAATACATTTACATAGACACCGTCATGAATAAATTCACGAAGGAATACACCTTTAACCCACAATCTAAACAAAAAAGATTAATTAAACTTTCTTCGTCATAATTGCATTAGTAGACCATTTATGGTGTAGTTACACAACTCCTTGCTTCTTATCTCGTTTGCACTCGTTGGGGTTTGTTTGTCGGTCTCTGTTGGTTCAATGACGGCGAAAAAAAAAGAAATTACCCCAAAAGTATATCACCATACGCCGCGCCGTATCTAAGAGGTAAAGTCCTACAAATGTAAATCTTACTCATAAATAATAAATATCTAATTTAAATTACCAACAGTGGCAATAAATAAATATTTACATCTTGTTGAGACTCACACACACACACAAATATTTGGCATGCAAAGTGTTTTTGATGCTGCTCGGTGTAACTTTACAGACAAACAGATTATGGCCTTTTATTTTAAACGCAAAGTGACTTTGATTTGTATCAGTTTAATTGGTGTTAAAAGGTTTTCTTGCACGCAGTCGACACTTATTTTCGTGCAGTTGAAAGACCTTTAAGATGGCAGAATAAGAGCATTACGTGAAAAATGGCAAAGTATTTAACTGTCTGAAGAAATTTTTTATTTTATTCTATTCGGACCATTAAACGGATAGAATTTTTTATGCATTTATTTTCAGTGCAAAAATAATTTTTTTTATTTCAATTGGATTTTAAATAAAAAAAATTTTTATGAATCGTTGAAAGTGAAAAAAGAAATAAATTATTTTAAAATTGAATTGAAGAATTGAAAAAATTCATCAAAATCAAGAGAAGAAGAAAAAGGGCTTAGGAGTAAAAATTTTAACAATCTTTTCAAAAAATAGTGAAAAATTAAGAAAATCTTCCTTATATTTTAATTTATTTTTTTTTTTAATTTTTTACAAGAAAAAAAAATTAAATTAAATTAAAATTACTAATTAAAAATTTAATAATTATTAATAATAATATTCATTAATTTAAACAAATTTAATTTTTTTTATTAAAATTTTCACAAATAATCTAGAAAAATTCTGAAAATTATGTCATAAATTTAAATAAATATCTTCTTTAAATACCCAAATTAAAAAAAAATAAATAAATAAAAAGAAAATTAAATAAATTATAATCTTAATAATTAATTATTTTTAACCTAAAAGCTTTTTTAAGATTTTATAATTTTTATAAATTTTTTTATTTTTTTAGACTTAAAAAACAATAAACTTAAAATTTTTATATCAGATCTGAAGCAATAATACCAATTTCATTTTAAAAGTAATTTTTTCATTTTTGTTGGTTTTTCATTTTTAATTTTAATTATACTTTAAAAATAATATAAAATAATTTTTAAATAAAATTTAAAAAAAATTATTAAATTTTTAAAATTTTAAATAAATAAATTTTAATTAAATTTTTAAATAATAAATTTTTTTAATACATATAAAAATCATAAATAAATATTATAAAATATTTTTGAAGTAAAATTAAAATTAAAAATGAAAAATCAACAAAAATAAAAAAAAAATATGAATTTCATAACTAAAAAAATCTAGAAGTTTCTTCGAGACAAAAAAAATATTAAAACTCATGTATTCGCGAAATATTGTTTTGTGCGAAATATTTATAGATAGATTTTGAACTCAGACAGCCATCGCCTAAACAATAACAATTTTTTACTTGAAAATACGCACAAAAACACAAAAAAAAAAACAAAACACATTTTTCTTGTTGATTCCATCTGTCACCATTTCAAGCTCTAAGACTTAATATTCATCCGAAAAAACATTTTTCTCATTTTTTTTCACATTTCTGTAAATCTGCTCGCAAATGACCTACTTCGACATTTTAATTATTCGTGACAGCCTAGCAAGCAGCTTAAGTTCGATTTGTGGTGACAATCTGCAAAGACAAACTTTCAAGCTTTTAATTTTTTTTTGCAATAAAATGGGGACGCCTTGCTATGCGCTACCTTCGTATTCTCATCGGATTAAAAAATCTATTGAATAAACTGAAATCTGCACAATGGCACGACGTCGTAAGATTTCCTTTAGAATTCCTTGTTTAGCATATCGTTTAATAAAAAAAAACCTGTAAGACGAAACTTTTATAAAATCACGATTCTTCCATATCCGAAGACGAAAGTAAGGTAAAGAGAAAGAGAAAAGCAGAAAATTGAATGTAACAATTTTATATGCATGCAATTTTCGTCTCGTAGCAAAAAAGAAAAAACTACGGGATCAGTGGATAATTTTTCTTTCTTTTCCCATTTGTGGAGAGGAGCAAGAACATGTTGCAAGATGCACGAGCAGGTTTTCCAATTGTTTATTCTGTCTACTTTGATAAATGAATTTTATTGCTTTACAGCTGCTTTCGTTCATTTTTCTGTAAAACGTCATGGCAGCAATTTACTTGAAGAGAAAAAAGTCTTTTAAACACTTCAAAAAATTTTTTTTTCGTTTTAAATTCCTCGAAATGTAAAAACTCGACGATTGTTGCCAGAAATCGCACTTCACTCAATTATTCATGACGCAACAACAAGGAGAGGAGCACATATACAGCGCGATATTTAGACACGTGATTGTCAAAACAAATAAACAGTTCGTCATATTGTGTCAGATAAATTAATGAATAAATTTGAATAAATGATGGTTGGTGTCAGTCAGGTTCGCGTTCTCTGTGATTGTTGAGTGACACAAATGAGCAATTTGCGCGAAATAATTTCATTTAAAAAGCGCCCTTCGATTGGTCTCGCGCAAAAATATGTGAAAAACGAAAAAATTGCGGGAAACTTAAAATTTAATTTTTAAATTTATTAAAATTTTGTCTTTTAACTAATTTTAAAACAATGATTAGAAAAATAATTTAATTTAAATAAAAATTAAATCTTCAATTTAAAATTAAAATTAAATATTTTTTATAATTTATTTTAAATTTGTCTTTAAATTAACTCAAATAAAATAATAATTTGAAAAATAAAAGTTTAAACTTCTATTAAAAATCAAAAATTGAAGAAATTTTTAAAAAAATTAAATTAATACCTATTGTTTTAATTTTTTTTTTTTTGAAATTTATAGAAATTTAATTTTAATTTAATTAATTTATTACCAAATTTATATTTTTTTTTTTTAATTTAAAATTTATTTTTTTTTTAAATTAAATTTAATTAATAAATACAATAATTTAATAAATTAATAATTAATTTTTAAATAAAATTTAAAAAAGTTAATTTAAAATGATTAATTTAATTTATTTTTATTAAAATTTAAAAAAATTACCTAAATTAATTAAATTAAAATTAAATTTTTATATTTAAAAAAAAAAAATATTAAAACAATATGAATTTAATTTTTTATAAACTTCTTTAATTTTTGATTTTTAATCGAGTTTTTAATTGAAGATTAAATTTTTATTTTTCTAACTATTATTTTAAATAAATTCAAAGACAAAATTAAAATAAATTGAAATTTTTTATAATTAAAAAATCAAAAATTGATCAAAATAAATTGATTTTTTCCCTCAATTTCACATTTATCGTGACTTCCAATAACGAATAGAAAAAAAACAGGAATTCAATCGTACGAATCAAATCATTCACCTGAGTCATATTGACGACCTCCTCACGTCATTTCTCCTTCAATTTCTTTTTCGGAATATGAATGAACATATTTTTACACAACAATTCCTCTGAATTTGAAATTGCACGAGTAAAAGCAAAGCAAAAAAATGATTGAATACAACAAAAAATGAAACCTTAACCGAGAAAATATTCCATGCTGAAATATTTTTTGTAAAGTTTTTTTTTATTCCTCTCGCTCTTTATTTTATACATTTACAATTCACACACATGCCTCGCCTCCATGTTCTTCTGTTCGTCTGAATAATCTGATTAGATTTTTTTTTGGTATTTTTCACTTCTCTTTGCTTTGCTATTTATTTTGTCTCTCCCTAAATTCACACACACGCGGCACACACCCAACATGCAAATGGCAAAACACGAAAAAACTGTTAAAACATACATAAAATTTACATTAAACCGCTTATATTGTTAAAGATTTTCATTGAAGTACACTTAAATATTGCAGACTCTACTAAACCTTTTTGAAAAAAAAAAATCACATAAAAAAACGACTTTGCATGCAAAAATATGAATTCAAATAATAAAAACGTCATAAAAAAAAAGTTATAATTGCGAAAGGATAAGCTTAGATTTTGATTTAATTACGTATGCATGACCTGAATCAGTGAATTTTAATCCAAAATAAACTATTATGTTACGCCAAATGAGGTTGAATGTCAAATAAACTCCGTTATTATACATCATAAATTTTCTCAAACCCTCCCTCCGTCGTCTTTTGTATAAATAATTTTTTTTCTCTGAATTCCTTTGGATGTGAATTTCGGTGCGTGTTAATGACAGCTAATCATGCCATGTCCAAATTTTGGTTCCATCCCATATTTTTTTATTATCGCATATTTACCGAGACACAAAGAAATAACAACAAAAAAAGAAAAACAGCGGATTAAAGCAAACTCGATTCCAGAACTCGTTCACGTTCTCGGCGCCCGCCACAAAATATAAAATATATGAGAAAACGTGATACTAACTTACGCATGGATGATAATGATGACGCTGGCGGTGATGATGGGGGCAAGGTCGTTCTTAAATAAAAAAAAAAAGTGTGAGATGATAAAACAATTTGGTGGATAGGAAAATTGACTTGAGCGCATTTTCATTCGATTTTCAAGTTTTATGAATTTTGTAAGTATTTTTTTAATTTTTATAATTTTTAGAATTTTTAACTTTTTTTTGTAATTTTAGATTTCATCCAGTTTACTACCTTTCAATGACGATCAATTGACGAAGGTATAAATATCAGTTTAAAAGAAAAAAAAAATAAAAAGGACCTTACCAATAAATTAGTGACTGTGGAACAATAAAACATGAATAGAGAAAACCTTGTGCCTTTTTCAACAGTAAGAGTAACAAAAATGCTGAAAACGATTTTAATGGCAATTACTATAAATTTATGCTTTTCAACTACTAATTACTAAATGCTTCTAAATTCGAAGAATATGAAATCTTTAATTAACCAACTTGGCGATCTGATACTATGATATAATTTCTTCAAACCAATCGTACTCTAATTAGAAAAATCGGAATCACAAAGGACGAATTTGAGGCATCAGGAGAATGGATGACATGAACTTCGAGGAAGAAATGAAAAAGAACAAACTCAACGCAAATTCTTTGACTTATAATCGGTTTATCAGCCAAAAAATCCATCAGAAAATTTATCGGTAGGCCTGATGTCTGATTCCTACACTTGGGTTTGTTAATAAGAGCAGTTTAAAATTAAAGCTCAGTCCTCTTACTTATTCTCGACGTTCATCATCGAGTTGGAACTTTATAAGAACTTTTTCTTCAGAAACATTTCGATAGTGATCTCACTCACAGTAAACTTGACTTGCTTGACTTAATTCCTTTTCACCCCTTTTCAGAGGCATAGGGTCGCGGTGATTTCCCTCCAGTTTTGGCGGTTCGTTGCCAACGTTGCGATGGATCGCATGGTGAGATTGCGATCAATTGTTCGAATTTCGGCCTCCATACTTCGTCTCCAAGTTTTACGAGGAGTTCCGCGTCGCTTTAAGCCCTGAGTAAATCCATAGTAAACTACTTAGATTCTATTCGTTCAAAAATATTAGAATTTTTTTCATAATTAAAAATTTTAAAGCTTACAAGATTCTTTAACCATCAGACAGACCCATACGATCGCATTTTTTCTCAATTCCTTGAAGATGCAATCAAAAATATGAAAGAAAGTAAAATAAAAAATCGTAGGTGGAGTTGTAGTGACAGTATTTATAAACAGCACGACAGATAATGAAATAACAAACCAATTATGAAACAATTAAAAAATATGCATAGCGACCAGAAAAATTATGAGCGAACGCGTCCAAGTGAGGCGTGATGTTGTCAATTACGTTCGCAAGCATGACAGTCGTTAAGTAATAAATATGCACATGGATTTTCTAAAAATACAACAATGAAAATTTTATTTATGAAAATCATATATGTAAGTGTGTGTAAGTCGACAACGCGAGACGACGAACGACGTGCACCGACAAATGCAAGAAGAAATATTATTGTGCATTCTAGTGGTTTTTTGAACATCACATCAGTTCAAAAAGATTTTAATAGTAAATGAAAACCCAGACATAAATAGATTTTTTGTTGTTTGTCTCATCACGTCTTTTTGTGTTTCTTCGAGGCAAAAGCTGCATGCACACGTTTGTCTTTTCTCTAACTTTTTAGACACACGAAAAAGACAAAAGTAAACGCGACAACATCGCACACACATGTGCAAGTGTTAGATATTTGTACGTCGTACACACAAACACATTGGACACATGCCAATTTATTGTCTTTGTGACAAGTAAAACAGATAGTTTTTGTGTTGATATACAACTATTTTCTAAACAATATCTTCGAATATTATAATTAGAAAAATGTTGAAAATATCTTTGAATGTCTCGTAAAATTTTGTAGCGCTTGACGGTGATTGGACTAGATTTCTCATTGGTCTTTTTTTTTCTTGTTACATCGTTCAACGGTCCCTTTCTATTTTTTTTTGTGTTCTTTTGTTTCACGCCAATTAAAAAGATTTTTTTGTTCAAAAAATACTTTTTTTTTGTTCATAAATCACAAAAATAATTGTTATATGATCTAGCGCGATCTTACGAGCCGGAAAATTTTATATTTATTTATTTTTAATTACCTCCTCTCAAAGATTCCTGAACTTTATTACCGTGTACCTACTTAAAAATTTGACACAGAAATTTTTATTTTTTATAAAGGGTAGTTAATTTAACGAATTTTTCTCTGTTATTGAAAGGTATTTTTCAGAGGTGTAGATTAACTAAATTAATTTAACTTAAAAACTTTCCCTTATAATTAAAAGAATCAATTAATTTTGTTTAAATTAAAAGGTCGGTTTTCAATTCTTAAGGTTTAATTTTTTATTTTAAATTAAAGGAATTAAGATTTTAATAATTCCTGAAAAAAGTAAAAAAAATGTATTAACAAGCAAAAAATTTCTAAAAAAAAAATATTTAAGTACCTATCATTAAAAATAAAGTTTTGTTTAATAAAAATTTTAAAAAAAATTTAGATTTAATTTAAATAAATAATAAAAATTATTAAATAAAATTAATAAATTAAATTTAATATTAAATATATTTTTAAAATAAAAAAAAAAATAATATGAAAAATAAAACGTAAAAAATAAACATTTATTTATTTTAAAAAAAGTTCTAAACTATTTCTAATTTCAATTAAATGTTTTTTTAAAGATTTTTTAAGGATTTTATTTAAATTAATTTTTTAATTTAAAAAATTATAAAAAATAAAATGACTAATTAATTATAAAAATAAAAAAAAAATTATAAAATTATTTTCATTAAATAAGGATTTCATTAAAAATTAAAAAAATTAATAAAAATTAAAAATATTATTTTAAATTAATTTAATTAAAAAAATTAAAAAATTTAAAATTAAATTAATTTTAAAAATTAAAAAAAAAATATAAAATTATTTTCACTAAATAAGGATTCATTGAATTAAAATTAAAATTATTAAAAATAACGAAAAAATAATTTTAAAAAATTATTGAAATTAAAAATATTAAAAAATTCCTTACTTTTTTTATTTATAAAAAAATAAAATTATAAATTTTCAATTTTTTTACGTTTTAATTATTTTTCAACATTTATTCAATTTATTTTAATAATTTTATTTTTTCATCACAAAATGAAAAAAAATCACAATATCAAAGCAAACGTAAATTTTGTGGTTATTTTCCATTTGGAGCTTTAATTTACCAACACAGAAAAATTTGTTCACACAAAAATCAAAAACATCAAAGGATTAACTCCATCCCTGTTATTACCTGCTATTGACTTATTTAACAAAAAAAAATTGAATGGTGGCATACCTCCGAGTTTCCCCGATTCGCAACACGACATCGATGTAATAACACACGACGAAAGCACAAAACACACACAAAAAAGTAAAAAGGTGGGCGCTCGCAACCCACTTTTGTCACAGACAACAAAAAAATTTCGAATGCAAATTGGTAATGAATTCATTATTAGCGAGATTTATTAATAAAGAACCAGGGAGCATACGCGCGAAACCATCATCATCATCATCAAGAACGTTGTGAATGAAAGAGGAAAAAAAAAGTGAAATGTGTGTGTACGACTCTCAATTATATAATTTTATTACAATAGAATAATATTAATAAATTTCCATAGAGCCGCACACTCGTTCGTACGATAAATAATAATAATTTTTCTTGGCAACGACTGAACGTGATGTGTGTTTAACGCCCGATTCATGAATGGTCTCTCTCTCGCACACTGTTGCTTAGGACGATCTCTGTTGTTATTTTTTCCGTACGAAGCCTTCGTCCGTAGCTGCACGGGAGCCAACATTAACGACGAGCAACTCGCTCTCGCGACACGTCGTTTTATACACCTGTTTCACAAGAAAATCTCGTACGACGCTCTCTGTTATACGCAGACTCTCGCAGTTGTTATACCAGTCGTCGTTGTTTGTGTTTTGTTGTTCGTCGTAGCGAAGTCGGAGTTACATTGTCTGTATTTTTCATAAAATCATACGGTTTGTCTGTAAAATCTTCAGTTCGTCGGGAGCCTTTAAGCAAGTCGTATCTCGTCTTTTCTTGTTACGGATAAGAATTTTTTTGTTAGATTTTTAATAACAAAACGCAGGAATTTAAATGGAAATTTTTTTCAACAAGTTAAAAAAGTAAGGATTTTATTAAAATAAAAAAAAAATAAATATAAAAAAAAATTCGGCAATATTAAAATAATTCGAGAATCAAAGGAAAAGTTTCGAATTGTTTCTGTCAGTCGTCTTTTTATCGCGCAACCAAGGCATGAATATCATTTAAAAAATTATTATTATTTACAAGATGTTAAAAAAAAGTGATGAATGAAAAATAATAAATAAATAAAAAAAAAATCATAAAAATAATTATTGCTATTAAATTACAACAACAACAAAAAATGTGTTAAAAAAAATCAAATAAATAACTATCAAAAATTTATAAACAGAGAGCAAAAAAAAAAGTAAGCAATAAAATATGTATTTTTTAATTAAAAATTTATTAAATATTTGTGAAGGGTTATAAGAAAGTGTTAAAAAACCACAAAAAATATGGTTATAAAATATTAATAATAATAAAAAATAATAGTAAAGAGACCCCTTTTTCCGCTCTCCGCCATTTATTGTCCGTCCTTCTAAATTGAGATCATTTGTCAGTCCCACAACAATCTTCTCCTCATCGCATCGCATCGTTCGTCGTCGTGGTTGTTGTTGTTGTTGTTATTATGTACTTTAAAACGTGTGATTTTATTATATTTTTTTCCGATGTAAACATACATGTGAAAATGAAGACACAATGCGTCTTTAGTCTCTTGGTGACTTTAAGTGAAATAGAAAAAAAAATTATTGATTTTCCTTTTTTTTCTTCCTTTTTTTGTCGTCTTCATTTTTGCTCGATTCGACGGCATACGACATTTATAATAAATCTATCAATATCATATGATAGCAAAAGTCATGGTTTTTAGTCACACGCCACAACGCAGCGAAAATAGCAACAAAAAAAAATATAATACGAACATATGAGGAGAAAAGAAGCGCAAAAAAAAATATAGAAAGAAAAGAGGATGGAACGTTAAGTAATTACTTGCCTTAATGAGCAAAAATGTACGAATTTTAATTATTTTTGGTATCAAATTTTCTTATTATGTTATTTTTGTGAGAGTGTATGTCTACTTGGGGTTGAGAAAAATATTGCAATCTAATTAATTTTTATTTTATTTTTATTTTATTTTATTTTATTTTTTTTATTTTTTTTATTTTTATTTATTTTAATTTTTTTTTTTTTTTTTTTTGTAAAAAATAAATATTTGAAAAAAATTTGACTTAACGTTTTAAGTTGAAAATTAAAAGAAAATATATTTCTTAAATTTTCAAATTTTGTACATAATTTATAAAAAATTAAATTAATTCTCCAACATTTCAGGCCTGAAAAAACGTAAATTATAATTTAAAAATTTAATTTTAATTTTAAGTTAAAAAAATTTTGAGACCTAAATTTTGACTGAAAAAAAATTTTTTGACTTAAATTTTAACTTATAAAAAGCTCTTAAGACTTAATCATAAACTTAAGTGAAAAAATCTGAAATATTTTTACTTAAGATTTAATTTAAAAATATTTAAAAACTCAATTATTTTGAGCCTTTCAAGTAATTTTTGAAAACAAAAAAATTTTTTTAATTAAGTTTTTTTTTATTTGACTTAATGTGACTTAGGTTAAACAAAAATCCAATGAAATGAATTAATTAAAAATAAAAGTTCTTAAGTCAAAATTAAATGCTTTTTATTGAAAAACGATAATAATGTCCTCTAAAAATAAATTTAAAATAACTTTTTTTTTATCTATCCAAAAATTATTAAAAAATATTTTTTTTTCAAATTTGGTCTAAATCCTAATGAAGGAAAAATAAAATTAAAATAAAATAAAATTTAAAAAAAATAAATAAATATAAAAATAAATAACTAAAAAAAATTTAGAAATTAACATTCAACAAATAAATAAAAAAAAACTTAAATTTTAGTCAAAAAATTTAAAAATAATTTTTTTTTAAAGTTAAAAATTACATCAAATAATTCTTAAAAGTAAAAAAAAAATAATTTAAAAGTTTTTCCATCCCTGTGTGTGTTTTCTCCTAACTTATTGATCCAAAAATCTTCTTTTTTTTTCGAAAGCGTGTACTTGTCTATGTACCTTTATGGTAATTAAATTAACTTTGAATGGTTGTTAATTAATGTTCAGGCAAAATAAAACAGAAAGAACGCAAAATGCCAAAGAGTAAAAGGAGAAACATAGACGAGAGAGCGAGCGATGTATGAGCATGATAAGATGATACCGAAAATCCTTTAGATCCCTTTTTATTAAATTTTAAACATTTTGCTGCTATGTATTTTTCCTTTTTCCTGCAATAGAATTGATTTCAGCTACATTCGAGATAGAGATAATCAGATAACTCTTACAACACACACAAAAAACGTGTAAAAAACAAATAAAAATTGTTTGCTTACTCCGAATGTTTCGGTCACATCTCTGCCTTATTTCATTCAGTAGCAGCAGCATCTCTCTGTCTGCTTCCTGCATGCGGAGCCAGAGTGTGAAGAAATTTATACGGAAAACCCCCATTAAAAAAAAAAACGAAGATGAGAAAAAGGTTCATATCACATTCTGAACAGTTGTATCCCTTTTCCGGTGACATAAATGTGGATTGAATGATGGCAAACATGACACTTTGATGTTTAGTGAAAAAAAAACGTAGAATTGGAATGCTAATGTTGGACTTGGGACTCGTTTGTAGTCAGATAGGAGAAGATAGAAAAGAAATGTTTTGTTGTGGTCATGAAAAAGGGACGACGACGAGTCTTATCGCATTTTTTGATACAGTAACTGAACTTAGTTTTATGAAATTATCTTCTGAGTCATGAAAATTATCTTATTTTGTGATTTTTTTAATTTATTAATATTTTTTTATAACCTTTGAACCAACAAAAAATTTTTGAAAAATTAAATTAATAAAAATTTACAAAAATTAAATAATAAAAAAACATAAATAAGGAAATTAAATTAAATTTACATTTTAGAGTAAATTTAATTCTTTCAATTTTTTTTAATTTAATAAATAAATTAAATTATACTAAATAATAAAAGTTATTAATAAATTACTCAAAACTCAATGACAAATTATTAAAATTTAAACAAAAAACAAAAATACTGTATTTAAATAGAAATCAAATAAAAAATGTTAGAATTAAATTAAATTTAAATTTATAATAAATTTTTATTTTTAATTATTTATTTTCTATGCCCTAAAATAAAAATCATCGAGGGATTAAATTATTTTAAATAATTTTTATTTTAGGGCATAGAAAATAAATAATAAAAAATTATAAAAAATAAAAATTTATTATAAATTTAAATTTAATTTAATTTGTTCATGAATTTATAATTTTTAAATTGAATTTAAGTTAAATTTAAAAAAAAATAATTTAAACCATTCTTCTTTTTTTTTGTCAAGAATTTTTAAATAAAAAAAAAATTAGTTAATAATTTTTATAAATTAATTTAAAATTTTAATTAATAATTTTCATGAATTAATTAAAAAATTTTAATAAAAAAAATTCAATTAAAATTTAAAAAAAAAATCTTTTACAATTTTTAAGCTCTAAAGTTACTCAAAAATTCAAATTTTTTTAAATTTTTGATTTTTTTTACATTTTTACACAATTTTTAAATATTTTTATAAATCCTTTAATTATTAAAAAATAAAATTATTGATTAATTATTAATTATTAATAATTAAAATTTATTATTAATTATTAATAAAGTAAAAAATAATTTTTTTTATTTAAAAATTATAAAACTTTACCAATTTTTTGGCATCCAAACCACAAAACAGACATCATCACCATTAAAATGCAATATTTTTCCGTAACACATTTCCCAAAAAAAAAAAAAGATGAAACAGGAATAGTTTTGGTTTCGGTGATAAATAAATCGAATCAACAATGTTAAACAAACAAGATAAGAACGCAATCTATCAATGTTAGAATTTATCAGCTTATTTATAAGCAAATAAATACAAATGTTCTCGTACGTTCTTTCACGTTCAAGCCAAAAAAATTCCAACTTATTATTCCAATTTATTTTAAAATTATACTTCTCCAAAAACTGCTATTACTCATCCTGAGTCGCATGCATGCATGAAATGAACAGAAATAGTATTTATGATTAACATATAAATCATCACTATTTTACACTTTTTAGCAATTTCATAGTTGATTGAAACGCAAAATGTAGTTGCTCAAAGCAAATCAAACAAAAATAAATTTGATGCGTTTTCCTCTTTATATAACTTTTTGTTGTTGTTGTTGTATCGCTATTATGTACTACTTTTTGCTCGAATTTTATTTGCTGATGTAATATAAACAGCAATAATAATAATAATAATGAAACAGAATCGATTTGCAATTTCAATGGGAGTAAGCAATATAAATTTAGACGACTTTGAGGAAACTTTTCAATAAAATTAATTTTATTTTTTTTTTTTCATTATTTGTTGTTAGTTTCATTTGTAGAACGCAGCAATATCGATAAAAAAGTAAATAAATTCCAAATATTAACCTTGTTAGTTGCTGATACACCATGTGTGATAATGACCTACTGCACGCCGCCGACCAAACCGGTTTTGCTTATTTGGGTTTAACTTAATTATGAAAACCAAAAAAAAAATCGTATAAAAAATCAGCTTTGTGTGCAATTTTTGATGTGCATCACCGTCGATATGCCCAAATACGTAGAAAAATATTTTTATTTATTTTTTTTTTGTTTTATAGCAAAATTTATTTGTCGTGGATGTGTGTGTGTGTAATTACCTGAAAGTTCACGTTCATTTTATTTTATAATATGTTATAAAATTAATCATCAAAAGTTTATAAAAAGGTTCATCATTTGAACTGTCATAGCCTTGACTCGCGTACGGGCAATAAAAAGTGTGAGAAACTCGTTATTTGAACGTGAATGCGCAACGACGACAGACACAAATCGACATGATGCATGTCAATTATTATTATTTTGTGGAAATGGCAATTTTTAAAAATGTTTCATTTTTTATCATTTTTATTTTTTTTTCTAACTTAATTTTAAATATTTTGTTGACTTAAGTTTTTAATTTTAAGTTAAATTAGAGCAAAAAAACGAAATTTGCAAATTTAAAAAAATAAAAATAAATTAATTTAAATAAAATTTAATACTATAAATAAAATATTTAAAAAAAAAATTAATTGAAATTTGACATAAACTTATCATTAAGTCACATTAAGTCGAAACTTAATTTGTATTTTTTTTTCAAAAATTTTGATATAATTCTAAAATTTTAATTGACTTAAGTTTTTAAATTTAACTTTTATTAAGTCAAAATTTTTAAGAAAAACTTAATTTCAAAACTTTCAAAAACTAAATTTAATTTTTTTTTTCTAAAATAAAAAAAAAATTTGATTCAAATTCAACTTAAACTTATCATTAAGTCACATTAAGTCGAAAACTTAATTTGCATTTTTTTAATTTAAAAAATAAATTAGCTTAATAATTTTATTTTTGACTTTTAAGCCGAAAGTCATCTTAATTTTGACTTATTTAGTAGTTTTTTTTTACTTAGATTTTTTTTAATTTTAAAAAACTTAAGCTATTTCACTGTTGACTTATTCTTAACTTAAGCTTAAGTCGAAATTTTATTTTTTTTAAACTTAAGCTTAAGTCCGACTTAAGTCTTATTAATTTTTCTTAAGTTGAATTTTAAGTCAAATTTTTTTTCGTCAAAAAAGTAAAAAAAAATTACTAAATAAGTCAAAATTAAGATGACTTTTGACTTAAAAGAACTTAGAAGTTAAAAGAAAAAAATTATTGATTTAATATACTTTTTCTTAAGTCAATTAAGTCAAAATTGAAAACTAAATTTTACTCAAAAAAAATTTCAGTGAAATTTTATTTTTTTTTACCAATTTTTAATTTTTGAATTTCAAAAAAGTCGTTAAAAAATGTTGAAAAAAATAATTTTATTGAGGTCTAAAATATGGTGAAACAATTTTGAAATTGCCTTTGCCTTGTACAAAAAAAAATGATAAAACATAAAAGATACCTATAATAATTTGTTTTTTACGACTTTTAGGCAAAATTAAACTTCGAGATATGCATCAGATAAATCATCAAAAGCAGAAGCAACAACGGTATCAATAGAAATAAAAGCAAAAAACAAAAAAAAAAAGAGAAACAAAACATTTTTATTACGAAAATGCAGTGATATAAAGTGCAAAAAGTGATAAATATAAAGAGATTCAAGATAAGTCTATATATTGTGTGTATTGATAGTAAATAACATGAATGTTTACTGAAAGCCTCTAGATTGAAAAGAGCGCAAAGTGTTAAAAGAGATATCAAAATTTAAATAAAACTCGAAACAAACAGCGTAAAATATGCAACACAACGTCGGATCGTGGTACATTCCCTGGAACATGGGAGTGCCACTGCAAAAAATCCTCACAGTTCCGTTCAACGGACAAATGCCGACGGGAGCGCCAGCCTTCCATCAGCCCCAAATTGCCACAGCTGCCGTGCAACAGCACCAACAACAACAGTCCGCGATGCACCATCAAGCGATGCATCCGGCAGCGCAAACGATGTTCAGTCCGTTGTCCCTTCGGAGCTTTGTGCCTCATCATCCGCACGCCCCCCATCCCGGTTTCCCGCACAATTTGACGCCGCAACAGCAACTCACGACAGCGACAGCTGCCAATGGCGGCACAACGCTCACCTCGAATCACACATCAAATGCAGTGCTTCAGCAGCAGCAGCAGCAACAACAACAACAACAACAGCAGCAGCAGCAGCAAGTCGTGAGTAGCCAACAGCAGCAAGGAAACACGTTATCGCCGAATCTCGCAAATCATCATCATCATCATGTGGCTGCCGCTGCTGCTGCTTCGTTGGCGCTGCGTCATCACACGCAACACACTTTGCAAGCCAGTTCACTCATGACGATTCCTTCGATGAAGAAGGTAAGGGAAAAATTTTATTTTACGCATTTTTCACTTTTACTTGAATGAATTTTTGGTAGCTAAATATTTTTTTAGAAAAAAAAAAAATAAAAAATTTATAAATAAAAAATTAATAATTTAAAAAATTAAAAAAAAAATTAAAAATTAATTTTAAAATTTAATTTAATTTTAAAATTATTTTTTTTTTAAAATTATTTTTTTTTTGAATTAATAATTTTTTTGAAAAGTTTCTATAAATTTTGACTTAAATTTAGCCTTTAAATAGACTTTAATATTAAGTTGAAAAAAAGTTTTAACTTAAGCTTGATTTTTCTAAAAATAATTTTTTATTTGACTTAAAGTGATTTTTTTTTAAATCAATTAAGTTTTTTTTTTCTTTAAATTCAATCTTAAGTTTTCTAAGAATTTTAAATTTTTTTTAAATCCTTTTTTTTCAATATGTTATTTAAGACCTTCTACTTAAGCTCACACAATTAGAAAAATGGTTGAAAAAACTTTTTAGTAAACATTAATTGACTTTTAACTCTACTTTTGACTTAAGTTATTGCTTAAGTCACCTTAAGTCAAATTAAGAAATATACAAAAGCTTACTAAGTTAATTATAACTAAGTTGATTATAAACTTTTAAAAAATATAATATTTTTTTCCAGAAAATTTTAAGTCATAAATTTATTGATTTTTAATTTTATTTATTCCAAAAATTAAAATTAAGTCAAAAAGATCTTAAGTTAAAATTTTTTAAACTTTTATTCAAACTTAAGCTTAAGTCAAAAAAAATTATTTTTTTTATAAATAACTTAAAATGAGTAAGAAAAATTAAAAAAAAAATATTGTATTCAAAAAGGCTTGTCCGTCAAAAAAATTTCCAAATTGACATCCAAAAAATATAAAAAAATTAAATAAAATTATAAAAAATTTTTATATTATAAAAAAACCCATTGACTCCCAAAATTTCATTGAAACCAAAAAAAAATGAATATAATTCATATTTAATTACTAATTATTTTGTTTTATATAAAAAAAATTATGTTGAAATCAATACATCATTTAAATCATTAAATCTACCAATTACAAACATAAAATTCCGAAAAATCAAAAAGCGCGCGAAACTTAATACATGATGTATCGCCCAAAAACTCCAAACTCACTTCATGCTGTGTGAAACGATCTCATTTAACGCGCCAATATGATGTGGCAAGTAATAACAACCGCATGCAAAAATTATATTTTTACGCACAACAGTTCGGAGGTACGCCAAATTTTACCATAACACCCAGGCAAAAAGCCTGAATGGCGCGATATTTTTGTTAGACGAAGCGAATATACAAGCGAAATAAATAAATTTTCAGTCCAAAAACTGTAAACGTGTAATAATAGTGTGATTATTAGTGATTGCGGTATTTTGTTTTCTAGTTAGGGATATTTTGTTGTATTGTTGCGTGCTTAGACGAAATAAACGATGCAGCAGTAAATGCTAACACACATTCGACTTGCGATATAAACGACCGAGAGCCTTAATATGAAGAGGAAAAAAAAATAAAAAATATACAAAAAATTATAATGATGCACATTTTTGGTGTTGTTAAAGGATATCCTTTGCTATAAACACCTTTCTTTTATCAATTTTGTATTGATTAACGGTAACTAAGAGGGCGCAAAGTGAACAATTTTGTTCTATAGAGAAGGGAATCAAAAACTGTGCTTTAATTGTCTAGTCGACTTTAATGCTGATTTTCCATTGGGACAGAAATTTTTCATTCAAATTCAGTAACTGTAACGCCATGACGATAAAGCTGTTAGCTTTTTGATTTTCTAGGAAGGTCCAATGGCACAATTTCAATATATATATTTTTTTAATTCTCCATGGAAAAGTACGTTGCATGGATTTGAATTTAAATAGAGAGGAACATTGGTATAAATAGACTTAAATTACTACGGGCTACTTAAAAAATATCACTTTTTTCGTTTTCAGGTAATTCAATACTAAAGGACAAAATGAAATTTTGCTAAGACGTCAATTTCATTAAAAGGTGTTTCCCCGAAAAACAAGGAAACAAAAGTCAAAAATATTTATCAGGATTCGTCTAAAAAGTTTATGAATGGAAATATAATGCAAATTATTAACAAGTACCGAGAAGAGGCACGAGAAATCTTAATCTATACAGAATTGTGAAAATAACTTTTAGCTATTTAGCTTTTAATTTCTAAGAAACACGTAAAAACATGAAAATATCAGAAAGACGAATACTTTTTTTCTGATGGTTTTAGGTTTCTACGTGTTTCTGAGAAATTAAAAGCTTAATAAGTTATATTTACAAACCTGTATCCAGTGGGACGAAATAACCTTTTTTTAAGGCCCTGGGGTCTTGAAAATAAGGCCCTTAAACTTTTACATGGAGAAATTCCGAAATTTTTATTTTTTTGAAAAAATGAAAAAAAATGAAAAAATTTTTTTTTCCAAAAAAATGAAAATTTCAGAATTTCTCCATGTAAAAGTTTGAGAGCCTTATTTTCAAGACCCCAGGGCCTTAAAAAAAATTATTTCGTTCCACTGGGTATAGATTACGATTTTTGTGCCTTTCTTGGTACTTGTTTAAAATTTGCAATGTATTTCCATTCACAAACTTTTTAAACGAATCCTGAATTGAATATGAATTGATTCAAATTTTCAAATCGTTGCTGATACCGATTTTAGCTCCTTAATGAGTTTTGATGACTTAAAGTTGCTCTGAAATTAAAAATAGATCAGCTTTTCGAACCTTTTAATCATTAATTGAACAAACGTTTAACTTTTTTGTATTGACGTAAGGTAGTCAAGAGGGTTCGAGAGGTAGATCATGAGTCATCAGATTTATTACTGAAAATAGTTTATAATTAAGTTTAATAGCTCTATTTGTTACTTTATAACTAATTATTACAATTTTCAGTAAAAAAAATCTGATGATTAATGAAAGACTTGACTTCCAATGAAGCTCAAAGTCGATTTTAGAAGTTTTAGTTAGAAAACTCACAAACTAAAAATTAATTTTTTAAAATCTAAAACTTCTAAAATCGATTTTGAAATTCGCCAAAATTGACTTTTAAAAGTTCCTTGCGTCTATAAAAAAATCAAGCCCTAAAAGCCAAAATTGATAAATAAAAAAAAACCAAAAAAAAAAATATCATTAAGAAAAAAGAAAATGATAAACTTTCACGAAACCTAATGTCTTTCGCGTTTCCATTTAAACAAACTTTGGCATTTTTTTATAATTCCCAAGGAAAAACTATCATCGTAAAAATTCCTCCGCCCTAAATTAGATCGTTACCTCTGATTTCCGTGTAAAGTTGTTGGAGCTCTTATCTGAAAACGATAAAAAAAAAGTAATATTGCGTGATGACTCTCACTAGAGATAGAGACGTCAAGTCATGTCTCTATGTCTATATTTATATAAAGAATCATTAGGGACCTCCGAAGCTATACTTACAATCAACCTGTCCATATTTGTTTTTCCTCTCGCTGCTCCGCTGTCCTGATATGTATTCATATCATATTATATTAATAAATAAAACGACGTAATGACGCAATCAGTGTTTACTCCAATCAAGTTGATTCCTTTTTATATGGCATCCAGAGGTCAATAATAATAATAATAGAAGCTTACCCGACGACGACGACGACGAGCAACGATGACGACGACTGACTATGAAGTGTCTGAGATCATCAAATTGTAATGATGATGGTTATATCTCATTAAGTGGCAGTTTGTTTTTACGATATCTCTAGCGTTAAACTAAACTCATCGTGTACCATTTTGTACGAGAAAATAGTAAAATTGTTACACAAAGACGGTAGTTTTTGTTGTCATGAACGATTATATTTGTCGTCGAAGCAAGCACCTGTAACTGCGATTGCGACCCTTTTAATCGTCATCGTCATAGACTGCGATGTCGTGATCCACTCGATACATGATGTTCGATAATTATCTCTCTCGCATAGGTACGAGAAAAAAAAAGTGTTAAAATTATATGAGAAATGTATAGACAAGGCATCATCACATCACACATAACATGTGAACGCAACTAGAGTGGTGACCTTGTCCGACATTCATGTCGCTTTGTGTATGAAAATTGTGTATTTGTGAAGAAATAAATAAATATACAATTTTTTTTTTGTAAAAAACTTTGCCGCTAACAATTAGTTAGTGGATGTTGAGTAGCGAGCATACGTGTACAAGACAAGAAAAATATGACACAAAAACCCATTCAAATGGTACGACGGTAGTGTAACGAGTACAACAGTTCCAGTGGCAAATTCACAATCGCATGTGAAAAAATACATATATTCATGTACGTAAATAAGAAAAGAAAGAAGATGCAAATAACAGAAAATTTATTCAAAACTCGTCAAGTTGAACGGAGTGAGTGCCTTTTGTGAGTAATTCTTCAATGCATTTTTTTTAAAAGAATTAATTAGCTTTTAAATATTTCAGGTTTATATGAAGAACCAATAATAATTAATGCAAAAATTGATCTTTTGGGAATCAGTAAAAATTTAAAAAAATTACTGAAAATTAGTTTATAGCAAAAACTCTTCGAAGACTGCTGTGATGCCCTTGTCCTCTACCTTATTTTGCACATTGATCGTCTGGATATGAATTACAATGCTAATGAGATGAATAAACAATTAAAGTACTACTAACTGGCAATGGAAAAAACTATAAAGAAGCTCCCTTTGATCGATCAATGGCCAAAAGAAGTTGAATGACAATTCAAAGTTTTGTATTATTGGTTTCTTAGAACCTTATTGACATATTGAAGAAACTCAACTCCGAATTTGAAACATGCTAAAATATTCAGAAAATATTAAATACATGACACTTTAAGAGTTTCTCAAGAAACTTATTAAAACTTTCAAGACTGCTGTGATGCCCTTGATCGATTAGTTCGTTTATGGATGCGTACTTTAAATAAAATTTGGGTCGGCTTTGAATCCAAAAAGCAGTTTTTGGTTTTTCATCCTTGATCAAAAATTCCTTAAATTTTTCGCTTTTTAGATAAAATTTTTGAATTTAAAATAGAAAAAGTGAATTTGACGCTCTAAAATAAAATTAAAAGATTGAAAATTGAGAAAAAAATGACAAAATAAGTTCAAATTGGGTTCAAAATTATATAAAATCAAAAAAAATTTTTTTTTCATTTTTCTCATTTTTTTTGATTTTTAAAGTTGCCTTTTCAAGCTTTTTTTGCGGCGAATTGCCGCACTCGCCGCACCCTTGTTACGCCCCTGCTTACTTTGCACATTGATCGTCTGGATATGAATAACAATGCTAATGAGATGAATAAACAATTAAAGTACTACTAACTGGCAATGAAAAAATACTATAAAGAAGCTCCCTTTGATCGGTCATTGGACAAAAAGAAGTTGAATGACAATTCAAAGTTTTGTGTTCTTGGTTTCATCGAACCTTATTGATATATTGAAAAAATTTAACTCTGATATTTGCAACATGCTAAAACATTTAGAAAATATTACATGACACTTTAAGAGTTTTTCAAGAAACTTATTAAAACTTTCAAGATGAGAAAAGTTCCTCAGGACAATTTTTGAATTTCATACGGATCATCCTGGAACAAATTTACAAGATAATCTTTTGAAGATGACTTAGAGACCAAGATAATTAAGAATGAGAACTTATAAGGATCTTATATACCTCACTTTGCAAACGTTGAACTAATCGACTTCTTTCTCTTTCTTTATGACATACTTTCTTTACGGTAAACATTTTTGGACTTTGCTTATATTAGCAAAATTCTTTCTCTAATTTAATCAAAGAACTTTCAGTATTCTCACTTCCTTTCTAGTTAGCTTTATTAATCTCTAAAATATTTTTGTCTTTGTATATCGGAATTTTTTAATAATTAAATTAAAGTTTTAGTTACCGTAATGTAGATAATTCTTATGGAAAAAATAATGCTTTCTATTTAAAATATGTTTTAAAATTTGTTCTATTAACATTTTTACGTAAAACTTTTAAATTTTTAACGAAATTTGGCAATTTCCAATATTTTAAACAAAATTTTTGAGAATGAATTATTTTGATGAATTTATATTAATTTATTTTTTGATTTTATGAAAAATAATTAAAAATTTGTCTAAAAAAGTGCTAAAAAAAATCCAAAAATTAATGGAAAAATATTGTCCATGGTTCAAATTATTATTAATGGTAAAATATTAACTTCAAAATTGATGTTCCATAAATTTATAGAAATTTTTGAATTTGTAACGGATTTTTTACCATAAGAATTATCTACATTACGGTATTAAAAAAAATAGAAAATTTCATAAAGTGTACTTTTTAACCAATATTCATTAAATCGTTAGTTTTAAATCGATATTTAAATGTATAAAATCATTTTACTTAGTTACTTCTTTAAACAGACAGACATCGAAACCCCTCCCAATTTTTTTAAAATTTTTTCAAAACGCCTTTTATGAAAAAGTAAATAAACATAAATAATACCGAATCACAGTTGAAACGTTGTTGACTGTAAATGCACAAAAGAATGCAATAATGACTCGAGAACAATAAATAGTCGTTTTACCACCACTGGCACGGCAAGTATTTTTGCATCAACCACCATAACTGCCGCCGCCGACGATGCGCCGCGTGTGCGATGTGGTAGCAAACCAACAACCAAATGTCGTCGTTCTCTGCTCCGGCGTGTTCATTTAATACAGCACACGATGATTAAAAATAAACGCTTTTACGTGAAAGAAACACTTTTGTGTGCGCTAACAAAGTTTAGTGTAAATGCACATCATTAAATAATAATTTTGTGTCAGTATATCACTGACTGGTTTGAGTTTGCTTCTTCTTATTTTTTTTTTTTTGTGGTACAATATCGCAGAATGTCGTGCCATGGAACGTTAAACTATTTTTTTGCTCTCTTTGAAGTTGGGAACAACTTTTTTTCTCGTACTTTTAGAAGTGCACTTAAACTACGAAATATTATAAAAATTTGAAACAATTTTTTTTTTATTTCGCATACAAAATTGTTTTCAACAATATACTTTGGAGCATGAAAAAAAATACGAGGCAAGCCCAGACAAAAACAGCACAAAAGGCCTCTCAATAATTTTTAATGAACAAAAAATATTATTAAATAAAGTTTAAATGATGAGGAAGACTATTAGATTTTTTTTTCCTTCGAATCGAACACAAGACAATCTTTTTGTTTAACAACTTACGCACAAAATGACTTTACAATGCGTATAGTTCAAGGCTTACAATAATATCAAAGTTACAAGTGAAGAGAGGCGAAAAAAAAACTTTTGATTGTTACATAATGATCAAGACACAATTTTTTTTTCTTCAAAAGTACACACAAAGAAATAATAATAACAGAAAAAATTGTACAAAATCATGCTCGAGGTCGTACGTCGTCGTCTTCGTCGTCGCAAACACCGACTTGACTTTTGTTATGTTAATTTTACACATGTCTGAAATTTTACATATTTTTCGTTTTTATTTCAGTTTGTTTCTTATATTTATTTGTTTTTTTTTCTTATATATGTGTCAGAGTAGCTTCGAGGTACGTCATCATCAAAACAATAATCAATCCCAAGAATCCCAACAGCAGAAAAAAATAAATTCTTATATCATACGAATTTCGTAATCGCGGATTGTCTCATCATCCTTTTAAAAGATTTCTTAAAAAAGAAGAAAAAATCGTTGTAAACAAATTGATGATAATTTTTTCGTAAGCACGTTATTTTTTTTTGTAGCTAACGAGTTTGGAAGGTGACACTTTGCGGTAGATAGGTCATCATTGTCTGAGGTTTTTTTTTCTGAGCCAAACACACATTTTCGTTGTTATACGGCAAATCGATAATTAATGACCCGGTCGTGACATCTGATACTGAATAATATTTATTTATCGATTTTTCTGCGTTTAAACCAGCGAAAAAACGAGTTATTAAAGGGATGATGTTTTAATCAATGTCTTGTCATCTTCGTGTCTCGGATATAAAAAAAAAAAAAAAAACTTACGTAAAAGATGGATTCAATTAACACACATGCAAATGCTTCGTAACGCAAGGCACTTGAAGAAACATTCCTTGATAATGAATAAGACAAATAATTATCAGATGATGAGCTACGATGATCGTGCATCGAGTCGACACATCCGTAAATATGTTGAAAAAAAAATGTGAGATAATATCTTGCATCTAATGAATATTTTTTTTTATTATTTACCTTTATGTTTATTTATTTTTTTAATTCGTAGCGAAATAATATTTTTTTTACGATTCGAAGGTCATCGATAGCAACAAACAATAAATAAAACTGCAATATGACATGTGATTTAATTGAAGTGATTATGACTTTATTTGCTAGCGAATGAGTCATCGTCAAGCGTCGTCTTCACGACAAAACCTGTAGATTTATAGAGAAATCTGCTATCAAGGGCTTTAAAGATTTAATTGAAAACAAAAATATTTTGTTAATAAAAATGAACATTGAAGGTGTCAAGAGATGATTATAAATTATTGTTTTTTCGTGTTGATTGTTTTAAAATATTTATCATTACAAAGGTCATAAATGAGTTTTATTTAAATATTTTTTTTAATAACATTTTTTTATAATTTAAAATAAATAATTTTTTAATTTTAAAATAAAATAAATTTTTTTAAATTAAATTTAAAATAAATTATTTAATTAAAAAAAAATAATTATTTTGCAAAAAAAAATTATTTAAAAAAAATTTAAATACGAAAAAATTCCGCAAAGGAATTTTTGAATTAAAATAAAATAATAATAAAATTAAAGATTTATTAAAAAATTTAAAATTTTTTGAGGTGTGTCTGCAGGAAATCGGTCAGACAACAAAGATGCACCTCTTTCAAGTCAGTCAAACCAGAGTTCACGATGAGGGAACTTTAGAAATTCAAAAATATTTATTTTAAGTTTGCTTTCAGTATCATAAACATATCAGTGAAGTTCAGTAACACAAAAAAAAATTTCTAAAACAAGAAATTTTAAATTCCATAAAAATGAATATAAACGAAGAAACAAAGTTGATGCACAAAAGTTGTTTAAATTTAGGGCATAAATTCTGAATTTCAAATTAAGTTAATTTTATTCATTTTTATTGTGTTCGGAATATGCTGCATGGAAAAAATGCAGGTCGATGTGTATGTTGCATCTATGCAACATGTTTATAGATTTTAAAAGCCAAAATTTCGTTTTTTATACTAAATTTCATTTTTTTTCTACAAAGTATGGCTAAAGAAATTTAAAAAAAATAAAAAAATTTTATTTCTTTAGAAGTTTTTTAATTTTTATATAAAAAAAATTATTTAGTTAATTCAAATAAATTTTAATTCTTTTTTTTATTTTTTTTTCAAATGAATTTTTTATTAATAAAAAAAATTTATTTATTTATTTTTTTATTTATTTATTTTTTTTTAATTTTTATTTATTTTTATTTTTATTTATAAAAAAAATAAAATTTACATTTTTTTTTTCATTTCATGACAATTTTTATTAAAAAAAAAATTTTTTAATTTTTTTTTTTTTTGTTTGTTTTTGGTTTATTTAAAAAAAAATTTTTTTTTTTGAATTAAAAAAAAATTAACTAATATGAGTAAATTAAATACTCAAAAATGAATAAAAAATAATTTTAATTTATTTTAATTTTAATTATTTTTTTTTATCAAAAATTTTCATAATAAAATGAGAATATTTTTTGTTACTTCCAGAATAATTGAAGATTTTAATTTTTTATCCTGCTTTTCATCAAAAAAAAAACATAAATGACAAAATAAATAAAAAAATTTCTTAAACTGACAGTCTTTGGTCAATAATAATCCGATAAAAATAAAAAAAATACAGGTTTTTGCTTTTGTTCACAAATGTCTATCAAAGCATTGACCTTCCGAACAAAGGTCCATCTCTAGGTATATATGTCACTTTTTCTCATTGTCCCTTTTATTACAAATCTCCATAGAAATGGTTTTGATCCAAAATAAAAAAAAAAGAAAATATCAAATCAGCTTAAGAAAAATCCCAAATTTACAGCTGAATAAACTTTTTCTGTATCACAAAAATTTCTTTTTTTTCCATATTAATAAATTTATTATTCAGAAGCTTGACATTCACCTCGAACTTGACTGAAAATGATTAAAAAATGTCATGCCTCACGTGAAACAAACTTGAAATCCTACACATGACAAAACAAAAGGAGTTGCCAGGTTAACAGTCAATCAACACCCTTTTAATAAACGTACAAATTGTAAACTCAGGGATTTTGCTGTGTGGATCCCACACATATTTGCCAGGTTATTTACATGTCATTTACATTTAATTTAACAAACATTTTAATAAAACATCGTCGTTCAACGCATATCAAATTGCAAGCCGATAAATACAATAATTTTCTGTCGAATGCGTCGATACGGGCCAATTCGGTTTGCAGTTCAATTTTTTTTCGCTCTCTCTCTCTCGCTCATCTCGTTAAATATTAAATAAACAACCATTTAAAATGCATTAATAACGAATAGCTCGTCGGTGGTATATTTCCGAGCAAATGTGATGTTTTCTTTCGCAAGAGCCCTAAATTTCAATTGAATTAGAGATCATGACTAATGACATCTTCATTCGTTGTTGTCGCTAATCTACCTTTAATTTTATAAATGTTTATTGATCACGAAGAGCCTGATGTCTGTTTTCCACTAATAAGCCATTTTATTGTTGATTTGTCGAAAAGCAAAATGTTATAAATTATGGTAAAGTGTATCAATTTTTTAGTAGGTTCTTCTGTCTTTCTCTACATTTCATGTTTGGTACGTGCCTTTGCTACGCCCAACCCATTTATTTCGGTTTTTTGTTCAATTGTTTGATTTTGTTCGAGCCAAGTAGCCGACATTTCCGTGTAAATATGAACGCAGGAGTGTACTCAAGAATTTTTTCTAAAGGGGAGTAAAATATTTTTTTTGAAGCATATTTCAGTTCTGAAAATGGTAATTGATCGATTTAAAATGTTTGAGTTAATTTAGGACCTCGAGATTTTTTTATTAGATTTAAAAAAAACTTTAAGACCTCAAGAGATTAATTTAGAACCTCAAGAGATTAATTTAGAACCTCAAGAGATTAATTTAAGACCTCAAGAGATTAATTTAAGACCTCAAGAGATTAATTTAAGACCTCAAGAGATTAATTTAAGACCTCAAGAGTTTAATTTAAGACCTCAAGAGATTAATTTAAGACCTCAAGAGATTAATTTAAGACCTCAAGATATTAATTTAAGACCTCAAGAGATTAATTTAAGACCTCAAGAGATTAATTTAAGACCTCAAGATATTAATTTAAGACCTCAAAAGATTAATTCAAGATTTAAGACCTCAAGATATTAATTTAAGACCTCAAAAGATTAATTTAAGACCTCAAGAGATTAATTTAAGACCTCAAGAGATTAATTTAAGACCTCAAGAGATTAATTTAAAACCTCAAGAGATTAATTTAAGACCTCAAGAGATTAATTTAAGACCTCAAGAGATTAATTTAAGACCTCCAGAGATTAATTCAAGACCTCAAGAGATTAATTCAAGACCTCAAGAGATTAATTTGAGACCTCAAGAGATTAATTTGAGACCTCAAGAGATTAATTTAAGACCTCAAGAAGTTTGTATGAGACCTCAAGAGATTAATTTGAGACCTTAAGAGATTAATTTAAGACCTCAAGAGATTAATTTAAGACCTCAAGCGAATTATAAAGGACATTAAGTAATTATTTTTCAACCTCAAAAGATTGTTTCAAAGGCTCAAGAAAGACCTCTACGACTTAGAAAAAAATATTGAAGACCTCAAGAAAAATTTTCAGACCTCTGAGGTGATCAAAAATGTAAATTGGGCCCCTTAACTCACTCCCTCCCTGCTTCAATGCACTAAATAATATTTCGAGAGAAGAGTAAATTCTTATCTACTCAATGATATAACATTTATCATTTAATTGAAAATACTTCAACTTAACTTGTGGCAAAGAAACAAAAGTTACTAATTGATTAAATATTGACTGGACTTGATTCAAAGTAAATTTTCCTTTATCTTTGGAAGAATTTCAAGAGAGTCAGCACTTTTCTTCTGTTGTATTTCAAGCACGTTTGACTCCACTAAATTACACATTCTCTTTTCTCTCGAAGACGAGGAAAAGTTTTTTTTTAATTTTAAAGAGAGTCTTTGTTTCAACTAGCAAACTATTTTATGGTAGCAACAAATAACACTCTAACCTCCATTTAATGTGTACACACAAATCAAATTGGAACAAAGCCAATATTTATTAAGAAAACAGAACAAAAAACTTTAATATCGCAAGCCATCGATATCTTTTATGGCTAAATTTTCGTTGGAATTTTAAAATTTTTTTTTCTCTCGCTTTTATCTCGCACAATGTTCATTTAGCCTCCATTTGGCTTGTAAATTTTGACATTACACTTGCACAAAGTACTTAACGCCTGAACGAGACACAAAGAGAGATAAATTTTTGCATAAAAAAATATCGAGATGTAAAAAAAACATATTTTTTATTGGCGAAGTGAAAAATAAGCTCTCAAGAAATTTTTTAGCAGCACGTTCCCGATGGTAGGCAATCTGTTCCGCAGTACATGTCGCAAGGCCCGCATCCAGGAGGGCATCCAACGCCTCGCGGAGCGACACAAGGCACTTGCGCTGGATTTCCGCACATTGGTTCGGGTTTCGCGAAATTGGCGCCCGTTGGATAGCAGCAATATTCCTTTGGGGGCGGGACTTGAATGATTTGGGGGCGTGGCTGACAAACCAGAGTCCGACAAATTTCCTTTGGCTCCGTAATAGTTCTCGTGGTGCAAACGACTTTTGGATCTGGCACGACTTTTTTGTACCAAAGGATTTTCGGGCATGGGATAACGCGTTTTTTCCACACAACCACGGGCTCGCAGATCGTTCGGGGCGTGTAAATGAGTTTTGGCTCGCAAATCGCTTTGGTACAGGGCAAGACGTGCTTATCGATGACGGAACGTTTGCAATAGACGACATCTTTGCGACAAACGGTGCGAGGAGGTTGTTGAACAGTCACAAAACGAGGCCCGCAGGGAGCTGGAGGGCAAACCGTGGGACATTGGGGCATCGAACATAAATCGCTTGAGGTGTAAACTTGAGGTCCGCGCTGAAAAAAAAATTTCTTGAAGCAAAAAAAAATTTTTTTTTAATTTTTTTTAATTACTTCTGGAATACAAAGACTTCCAAGCGGATTGTAAAAAGGTCCAGCGGGCCCACAAGGCGAAGCAACGCCACACGGTCCACAAGGGGCACAAGGATCACAAACGGGCGCACACGTATTTGGCATCTTCTTGCAAAAAAAAACTTGAAAAATTTGGAAAAAAACGAAAATTTACAAAAAAAAATCGACTGTTCCACACAACGTTCCTAACGAGAATGAAAATTTTTTGTGGAAAACCGTTGATTAATTTTTTCACAGGTTCCTTTGATTTTTTTATGAAAATTTAATTTTATGCCCAGTGAAAATTTCGTTTGTTATGGTTTACATTTACACCACAGTTGAAAAAAAAACAAACAATCTCGTTGCACTTTGATGCAATTTTGCCAGATGAACGACCTTGGTGTTATTAATTTATGATAAAAACGCATTCGCCGTCTCTTTCAATAAAAAAATAAAACGCAAGGCACGCTCAAGATGTAGATCAAGTGTATCAATGTCAATAAAAACACACAAAAAAGCGTGCATTTTTATTGAATTTGTTGTACACTTGATCGCACACAAAATGCATTTCAAATGCTAATCAGCTCCGTACTGTTAATAGATACGAAATACTAATAAAACGACGTTGTTGTTGTCACAAAACCAGTTCTCGAACAGCATACCGGCAGTGGTTAATAGCTGATATTTGATTAGTTTTGGTGTTTTGCGTTACCCTTGAATATTTGATATTCATGAGTTATGATAGTGAAACGGCTTGATATATTTCTCTCTATTATTACAGCAAAAATCTAATCGCAATTCATTGCGAAACACGGTCGTTTGTCCGATGAAGTGAAAATTTATTGTCCTCCCCTTCTCTCGTATATAGCGGTTGTGTCTTTTTGTGTTTAGTCGCTATAATGCCAGTTGCGATTGCTTATGGAAGCAAAATTGATTTTTATCTTTAGACAGAATTTTTTTTTCTAAGGCATTTTGAGGGAATTTTTTTTTTTGAAAAGAGTCTGTCTTTAAAAAAGAAATAAAATTAATAAAAAAAAAAAATTTTGAGATTTAAAAAAAAATTCGACAAAAATTTTCTGAAAATATTTTTAAAAAATTAAAGAAAAATATTTTAAAATTTTACAGGCATTTAATAATAAATTAATGAATTAATAAATTATTTAAAAAAAAATTAAAAATTGAAAAAAAAAAAATTTTTAATTCAATTTAAATTTTTAAATAATTTTACTTTCATTCTAATTTTTAAATTATTATTAAATATTAAAATTAATTAATAATTATTAAATTAATTAATTATTAAAAATATAATTTAAAAAAAATAAGTTAATAAAATTTAAATAAAATTAATAAAAAAATAAAAAATCAATCATTAATTAAAAAAAAACAAATTAAATTATATTTTTAAAAAAATATTTTTTTTATTAATTTTAAATTAAAGTTAATGTCGTCTTCAAGGTTAATTTAAAATTTAATTAAATTAACATCTAAAAAAAAATAAATTTTCTCTAAATACCAGACCATTAAAATATTGAAAAAAAAATCAAAGTCTCATAAATTTGCAAAAAAAATTAACTTAAAATATGACAATTGCTGGAAAATTTATAAAAAGCCATAAAAACCTAATATGGAACAAAAATTTAAAAAAATCGTAAACGTAGCTAAAAAAATTAGGCAAAAAATATACAAAAATTTGTAATTTCTTTTCTTTAAAAAATCCAAGCCTTGGAACAATAATATTGTTCAATACTATTTATTGCCATATATTGCCATAATTAAATTATTGTTGAGAAAAATTATGGAAAATAAATAATTGTTGAGAAAAATTATGGGACAATTATGGAAAAAATATTTTGTGTAGTCAATTTGCAAAATTGGTTGAATTTTCTATTAATTTAATAAATAATTTCAAAAAATTTTTTGAAATTAAATTTTAACAATATATTGCAATAAATAATTTTTTAAAGAAATTATGGAAAATAAATAATTGTCTAAGAAAATTATGGAAAATAAACTAATGCCGAAAAAAATTATGGAAAATAAATTATTGACGAAGAAAATTATGGAAAACAAATTATTGTTGAAAATATTTTTACCCCATAAATAAAAAATAATACTGTTCCAACGCTTGAAAAAATCATTAAATTTATTAATTTAATTTAATTTTTATTAAATACCTAAATAATTTTTAAATTATAAAAAAATATTAAATGGCAAAGATTTAAATAAATTTTAACGAATGTATTAAAAATTTCCAAAAATATGGAAAATTTGTAAATTTTTAAGATTTCATGAGAAAATAAAAAAATACACTTTCATAACCCTTTTTATTTCACTGAAAACGAAAACTATTTCGACACATCTTGGTTTTTTTTCTCGTTCAATAAATACATAATCAAAGAAAAAGAACAAACGTAGACGACGGAAAAATGTGCGTAATTTCATCCGAATACCAATAGAGACTCTCAGTACAGAGCGGAGGAGACCTTAATATATGTGATGGAAAGACGCTTCTTGCATTTTAAGCAGATAATAAAGAAATGAGACAAAGATTGAACAATACACGGCAAAGTCACACAACACGCCTCTCGTTTTCTTCTTTTTTAGCTAAATAAAAAAAAATTATTCTAGGAGCATTCCCATATTTGGCGATATAGTGCTAGAAAGAGTGAGGTGGTTGCTGCTATATTTATAGCATGACAAAGTTATAATCAAGCTACTAGTCTGCTTTTTATGTATTAATACACGAACATTACGTGCATACTAAAAGCGAATGATAATAAATGGAAATACGAGATTGTTGTCATTATTGTTGCGTTTTTTTTTTGCTTTAATTTTGATACAGTTTTTTTTTGTCTTTCATGTACAATGAAGAATTGCGTTTCCAAATTAAGTGAAGTGATCAAAACATGTTTCTCTCCTTGCACAACATCAAAGAGAGGTACATTGAACTCGTATGCACAACGCATTCCAGCGCAACAACAAAAAATTGAAAGAATTTTTTCAGAAATAAAAAACGTTCTTTATTAGAATTATTGAACTGCATTGAAAGATTTTTTTTGTCTCATGAGATGATTTTTCAATATTTTTAAAAGCTTTAAAAATTCATTTCCCTTGAATTTTCTTTGCTAATAATTTTATATTAAATATTATGTTTTTATGATTTCACTTCGAAAAAAAAATTCCGTTCACAAAAAAAAAACGAGAACACGAATGATATTGTTGAACACAAAAATTTTTTTGTTCATTGTTTTTTTTGCATGTTTCCAGTGTTGAATGCTCGGCGGCGTTGATGAAATCAAAACAATAATTAATAAACACGCACGAGTAACAAGTAGTGCAGAAATCGTTATTCGCGCTGTAAGATTATATAACGAAACGATAATTGCTTGTTTTACAGATCTTTATCGAGTCGTCAACTGATGGACGATGCGCGTCGTGAAATTCTTATTTTAAAATATTTTCAGCGTGAATAATTGAATTTTCGCGAGAAAATTAATATTTGCGTAATAATAATATATGATGAAGAGGAACCTATTTGTTTTTTCTTGAAGGTTTTTTTTTTCATTGAACTGCGATTTTGTGAGAAAAATTTACCAATTTCAAACAAATTTTAAGGAAAAATATTATTTTTTAATAAAAATTAAAAAAAATTTGTTAAACTTAAAATAATTTATTAAAAATTAAATTTAAATTAAATTAAAATTAAAATTAATTATTTAAATTAATTTAAAAAAAAAATATTTATAAAAATTTTAAGATTTTATAAATTTTTAAAATATATATTTTTTTTAAATTATTTTTTATTTAATTAATTTTTTTATTTATTTATTGCTTTTTATTTAAAATTAAAATATTTTTTTTAATTATTTATTTTTATAAATATTTTAAATTATTATTTTTTTAAAATTAATTTTCGATAATTTTTAAAAATTAAATTAAAAATGATTCAAAATAAAAAAAAATTATAACAACTTCATTCCTTAAAAAATATGCAAACGTGCAAAAAATCACTTAGTAACTTTTATTGTTTTATTTTATTTTGTTTTGAAAAACAATCAATTATCTTCAATTATTGAATTTTAACACTAAGTGATTCATTATTTAAAAAAAAAATAAAATAAAATTCAGACACTTTAATGATGATTAAGATTGTTTTCTGATCAGGTGTTTATCAGAAACTTTTTTGTGACTTTTAAAACCTGTTATTTTAATCAAAATGACAAATATGTTAAAACTACAGATTTTTGCAGAAATTTATGATGTTGTCATATAAAAACTCATGAAAAATTAGCTTTTAAACAATAGAAGATTTTCGTTTCATTTTCTATTTTTAAGCAATTTCAAGGCCAATCTTGTAAGTTTTTTATTTTGTTACGTCTAGAAAAGCTGAAAATTGTCGTTAATTCTCGAGGTCAGGGACATAAAATTTCCTCAGACTTAAGAGTTTGAGCTATGAGAATAAGTCATGATATTAAAAAGAATTTTTTAACATGAAAATAAATTAAAACAAATAAATATATTTTAAAAAAATAATTAAAATAATTTAAATGAGGCAAAAAAATTAATTTAAATTAATAAATAAATTAAATAAAATAAATAAAAAAATTAATTAAAAATAAATTTATTTTTTTTATTTATTTTAATAATTAATATATTTATTTTAATAATTTATTTAAATTAATTGCATAATTTAAATTTATTTTATTGAAAAATTTAAATTTCTTCTATAATTTTCATATATTTTATTTTTAACATGAATTTAATTTATATTTTATTTAATTAAAAATTAATTTAATTTAATATTTTAAAATAATAATTAATTAATAATATTTCAATAATATTGAATAAAATATAATTTAAAAAAAAATTATAAAAAATATATTTTTTTTAAATTAAAAAATAAGTTAAAATTTAAAAAAAATAAATTAATTAAGATACAAAGTAAAAATCTCTTTTTTTCAATTTTTCAACAAAACAATCTGATTTTTGAAATAACAAGAAACACTTGTATAAACGCGGAAGTGATTCTTACTCGTCAAGTAAATAATATCATCTTTCAATTAAAGAAAAATAATCAAAAAAACTCGACTTTTGTTTTCTTTTCATGTTTTCTTGCTCATTTATCTCAAAAAATGGTAATTAAAAACTAATTTTCGAAACCAATTGTTTCAACAATCTAAAATTATCTTTTTCGAAACACATTTTTGTACGAATGTACTTACCTATAGTTGTAGCTTTTTTGTTGATGTAGAGCCGCTATTTGCCTCGCGCATAATTTTTTCGACAAATAAAAATGTTTTTCGCATCATATATCACACAAACTGAAAAACTTTGAGTGCATTTTAAATCCACTTGATTAGTTTCGTTGTTTATTATTATTATAATTTTATGTTATTTTTCGCGTATTTTTCACACAAAAACAACAGAAAAAAATTATGTAGAACGCGTGTGTGCAACGCGAATTTGTATTTTATTTAATTAATCAGTCGCGGTGGTTTTTTTCACGAGTGTAATTTATCACTTTTATTTCCTTCGGTTAAACATATCATTTTCTCATTTTTGACATATCACATACAATGGGAGCACGTGAACAGACGAACATACCGTCGCCGCATCGTGAATCTCGCGGAAAAGCGATAAAATCTTTTTTTTTTCATTTTTCTTCAAACTGTTGTTCTATTTAATTTATTGCTCACATCTGCTATTGTCTATTTGGTTAGACACATACACGCACACTCGAAACCTTAAAAATTTTCTAATATTATTTTATACACGTTATGATGATGAATCTCGACAGAATCAATAATGGCGGAAAGAATTTTTTTTTACAAGCAAAGTTTATTTTTTACAATTGTCTAATTTTAAATAACATGAAAATCATTTACGCGTCATCACAATGACAATAGAGGGAAAATTTGTTTTCTTTTTCAATTTTGAAATTTTTTGTGTGTCTCTCTCACTTTCGCGCGGCAATGTGTATCTTGGCTCGATGCCGCCTGATGCGAGAAATCTATTTGCATTGTTCGGATTTTTGTTTGTAAATCTAACGAAACTACTTGTGTCAAATACATTGTCGTCTTTTTGTCGATTTGCGCTCGTCAACGAGACTGCATAGGTCACAAAAAATATTTTCGCGACGAATGCTATTTACATCTCGTTTTGGCATACAATGTTGCTGCTGCTGCTGCTGCTGTTGGCCGATAAACGGATGGCTCGCAGCGTTTTGTTATATTAATAAAATTTAATAAAAAAGAATGATTCAACAATTATCAAAATAAATCAATTAATTCAGTTCCAATCAAGCTATTGGCAGCAAAAAAAGGGACAAAAAGTTTTTGTTTGGTAAATGAACATCGATGGGACCGCATTTTGATTCCGTTTGAGTTACGTGACATATTTTAATTAATTTAAAACTACTTGCTTTTTATTTTTTTTGTAAACCACGTGGTTTATTAATTTTTTAAAGCCATTTAATTATTTTTAAACCACGTGGTTTATTTAATTTTTTTAAACCATATAATTTTTTTAATTTTTTTTTTAACCACGTGGTTTATATAAAATTTCTTAAACAATATGATTTTTTTAAATTTATTAACCACGTGGTTTACATAAAATTTTTTAACCATATGATTTATTTAATTTTTTTTAACCACGTGGTTTATATAAAAATGTTTAAACCATATGTTTTTTTAAATTTTTTAACCACGTGGTTTATATAAAATTTTTAAACCATATCATTTTTTAAATTTTTTAACCACGTGGTTTATTAAAATTTTTTAACCATATGATTTTTTTAAATTTTTAAACCACGTGGTTTATATAAAATTTTTTAAACAATATGATTTTTTTAATTTTTTTAACCACGTGGTTTATATAAAAATTTTTAAACTATATGATTTTTTTAATTTTTTAACCACGTGGCCTTTTGAAAATTTTTAAACCACGTGGTTTAAATAATTTTTTTTAACAATATGATTTTTTTAAATTTTTTAACCACGTGGTTTATAGAAAATTTCTTAAACCATAGGATTTTTTTAAATTTTTAGACCACGTGGTTTACTAAAATTTTTTAACTACCTGACAAGACAATTTCTACCATATTTTTTTCTTCGAAATGCGGCAAAACCCAACATCGACTTTATGCAATGCCAAAAAACACATTTGCTCGCTCTCTCGTGTACCTTTCATAAATTAAACATATTATTTATAACCTATTTCAATATATACAATAAATAAACTCAACACTCCAATATGCAAAAAAAAACCTTAAAACATAAGCACGATGTCAGTGTCAGGTGATTGACATTCCACTAGGTAGCTAGGTGCTTTTGCAGTTCGTGTATACTCGCTTTCGAACCCAAAAAAAATATATTATTATAAATGACGCGGAGAAATGCAACGTAATAATACGTCAAATTTATTCTACTTCATCGATTTTTTTTCGTACATAAATCATATTAAGGGACTGAGCTGAACTAAAAAAAAATAAAATGTGCGTTTCTTCATATTTTTTTTTGCCGATACAACACTTTGTTGGTGTTAAAATATAAATTTAGCTACCTCAAAAAATTTATTCATAAAATATGTTGATTAAATTTTAAGCGGCTTTTCATATAAACCAATTTTCAATTTATTTTTATTTTTTTTTCTAGATACTGATGACCGATAAATTGGAAAAGCCAAGGAATACATTAACGGAAAAGAGAAAAGCGACGGAAGACAACGAGCCAATTAAAGATCTGAAGAAGGTGAGTAACGTAATGCATATTGAATGGTAATTAATGTTAATGGAAAAGTGTATGCAATGAATATTTTACAAAAAAAAAAAAAATGATGAGAATTAGGCGAGGTATTGTTTTTGCAATTAGAGTGCATTTTATTTTTCCTCGTGATAATTTTAGAAAAAGATTTTTGGTTTGTCAAAAATTACGATATGCTTTCGATGAGCCTCAGAGGCTTGTTAATAAATTCCAGAGGCTTGTCAATAAAATCCTGAGGCTTGTAAAAAAAATCCTGAGGCTTGTAAAAAAATCCTGAGGCTTGTAAAAAAAATCCAGAGGCTTGTCAATAAATTCCTGAGGCTTTTAAAAAAAATCCTGAGGCTTGTAAAAAAAAAATCCTGAGGCTTGTAAAAAAAATCCTGAGGCTTGTAAAAAAAATCCTGAGGCTTGTAAAAAAAATCCAGAGGCTTGTCAATAAATTCATGAGGCTTGTAAAAAAAATCCTGAGGCTTGTAAAAAAAAAATCCTGAGGCTTGTAAAAAAAATCCTGAGGCTTGTAAAAAAAATCCAGAGGCTTGTAAAAAAAATCCTGAGGCTTGTAAAAAAATCCTGAGGCTTGTAAAAAAAATCCTGAGGCTTGTCTTTAAAAAAAATCCTGAGGCTTGTAAAAAAAATCCTGAGGCTTGTAAAAAAATCCTGAGGCTTGTCAATAAATTCCTGAGGCTTGTAAAAAAAAATCCTGAGGCTTGTAAAAAAAATCCTGAGGCTTGTCAATAAACTCCTCAAGCTTGTAAAAAAAATCCTGAGGCTTGTAAAAAAAAATCCTGAGGCTTGTAAAAAAAATCCTGAGGCTTGTAAAAAAAATCCTGAGGCTTGTAAAAAAAATCCTGAGGCTTGTAAAAAAAATCCTGAGGCTTGTAAAAAAAACCTGAGGCTTGTAAAAAAAATCCTGAGGCTTGTAAAAAAAATCCTGAGGCTTGTAAAAAAAAAAACCTGAGGCTTGTAAAAAAATCCTGAGGCTTGTAAAAAAATCCTGAGGCTTGTAAAAAAAATCCTGAGGCTTGTAAAAAAAATCCTGAGGCTTGTAAAAAAAATCCTGAGGCTTTTAAAAAAAATCGTGAGGCTTGTAAAAAAAATCCTGAGGCTTGTAAAAAAAATCCTGAGGCTTGTAAAAAAAATCCTGAGGCTTGTAAAAAAAATCCTGAGGCTTGTAAAAAAATCCTGAGGCTTGTAAAAAAAATCCTGAGGCTTGTAAAAAAAATCCAGAGGTTTGTCAAAAAATTCCGGAGGCTTGTAAAAAAAACCTGAGGCTTGTCAATAAATTCCTGTGGCTTTTAAAAAAATCCTGAGGCTTGTCAATAAATTCTTGAAGCTTTTCAAAAAAATCCGGAGGCTTATCATGGACTTTTAGGAACTTCTCAAAAAATTCCAAAGGCTTGTAAATAGACAGAAAGACAACCACCAAAAGCAATTTTAAAATTTGTAACAAAAGCAAAGCCATTAAAAGGTCTCGCATGGCAATTTTGACCGAAACACGTCTTCCTCTAAACTTAATGTCTTTGCTTGTTTTACAACATGCTGCATGTTGTTGTCTTTCCTCTCCATCTTTTATGCTCGCACGCTCACTCACTCGTCGCTCGTAATATAATGTTCCAATAAATATCAAATTTAATGTATTTCGAGCCTTTGGTATTGATTTAATTTTGCCTCTATCTCCTCGTCGTCGTCGTCGTCGTGGAGCAACGAGAATCCAATATCATAAAATTTAATACAGATGTCATAAAATGTGAAACAAAACAAAACAACGCGCGTGCAACAAATCTGCAACTGCGTCTCAAAAAACAACTAATCAAATGACGCGCTACAAAATCCGATTTATTTTTCGGCATTACAATAAAACATTGATTTCCACGAAATTTCCGTTTTTTTTTTGTGCCTCGGCAAGTCGTTTTTGTTGCCATTGTTATTATCATTTTATTTATTTTATTTTAATGCAAAGGCAAGAGACATGCCATTTTACCGTCATCGTCAAGCGGCAGCGACGACGGCATCCCTTTTCAGCCTCGCAATGTCTTTATACCGCGTTTTACGACACAATCGCATGTGACTCATTTATTGCAGTAAAAGGCTAAATTTACCGCAGTGTACATTTTTCGTGTGCGGGAAAAAGGCAAAAGTCTAAGTTGGGCTTGCGGTGATGTGACAAAGAAACGAACATGACAACGTGAAAAAAAAACTTCTAACCGTACTCTGAAATCCAATGAAAATATCAGCATAAACAACTAATATGTTTTCCGTCGACGTTATATTTTAACATAAATTTGCATACGAAAAAATTCCTCTTTAAAAAAAAAACTTTCGTTACGTAATACAATCACGAACAATGGAAGAAGATGAATGAGCAACTATATTAATAAAGACATAACGAAAGTGGGTCTCTTTTCCTTCTGTTTTTGCTTCCACTTTGCTACTTTTGCAATCAACTAAGGCGTCATCCATTAATAGCTTCGGATAAAATGGGGCATTTTTTGACCCCAGCCTCCCCTAAAATCGAAAACCTTCAAAATCCAGCGACTTTTCTTAATTTACGATGTATTTTTTAGAATGTCTCCCACCCTCTCCTAACTGAAAAGGGAGTTTTCAGCCCCTCCCCTTCATCAAAATCCATCCTAAATTTAGTGACCCCCCTCCCCCCTAAATTTCCGACGTCATTAATGAATGACGCCTTGGATAGACAATGTTCTGGTTGTTGTTATTTTTGCCATTTATTCACTTTGTCGCAACGTCGGGTAGATTGAAACATTCTCAAAATTGAATGAAAAGCAAATATTTGCAATTGTGTTTCAATAAAATTGTTTTACTTTGACTCTTGCGACCATCTTTTACCCCCATGCCTCGTCGTCGTCGTGTTGACGTTACTTTGAAGTGGCAGTAAATCACAATTTTTTGGTCATTTCGTTTAGTCGAAAAAGCAACTTGCAAAAAGGAAAATCCAACTCATAAAATAAATCAACAGCAATGTCATGTACTTTGAAGATAGTGGCAGAGCAGCGCAATAACAACAAAACAACGAGGTACTTGACAAAAGAGACAAACACACACAAAAAAAAACACAAAAAAGGACAAAACGAAAAATGTTTCTTCTTTTTTTTTTGTTTTATGTTCATTTTCATTCATTCATCTAACCGCGTGCCTCATACCATTACCGAGCGATACAATCATCACGGAGCATCAGGAGGAAAAAAAACACATCACACACAAAAAAACAGAAGAAGAAATTTGATAGGGAAAAAATTTTACACCGCAACGCGGTATTTGGCTGAAAAATTATTACATGCAGTCAACTTAATTATTTTGAATATTTCTCTGGTTTAATGTGTGTGTAAACGACCGAATTTGTACTCTTTTTTTTTGTTTGATGAGGCGTTCTAGGGAAATTCGATAGAATTTGGAGTGACGTCTGTCAGTAAAATTTTTTCACCTAAAATGAATTAAATTCGTTAAAAAATATAAAATTAATAAATTTAAAAAAAATAAAAAAAAAATTCTGAAAAGAAAGAAATCTTGAATTCGAGAATTTTAAAAACTAACAAAACTCTGTACCTACATGAAAATGAAAAAAATAAAAAAAAGCTTAAAGAAAATTGAAAAAATTAAAAAAAAAATTTTTTAAATATTTTAAAAAAGTAACAAAACTTAATGAAAAAAATTATGAAAATCAATGGAAAATTTGAGAAAATTTCAAAAATCTGAAAAAATGAAACAAAATAATCTTAGAACAAATGAAAAATATTTAAAAAATTAACAAAATTTGAGGAAAAAAATATTATAAAAATTTAAAGAATAAAAAAGTCTTGAGGAAAATTTAAAAAAAATAAAATGTGAAAAATAAAAAAAAAACTTAATGAAAAAAATAAAATAATAAATAAATGAGTTGTTAATGAAGAAAAATTAAAAAAAAATATTAAATTTAACAAATTTTTGTGTAAAATTAAAAAAAAAATGTACCTAATACAAATAAAAATCTAAAAACTATGAAAAAAATAAATAAACATAAAAATAAATTAAATTTGAAAAATCTTTTGAAAATCAAGAAAATTTAAGGCTCAACAAGAAAAATCAACAAAATACGAAGAAAATGAACGAAACTTAAATCAAAATTAATTAAATTAAAACTTCAAAAATTAAGGAAAATTTCATTATCATCCGGAAAAACTCAGTCAAAATCGATTAATTAAACTAAAGACGTAAAAAGTTAACCGAAAATCGGAAAAAACTCGTAAAAAAGTTCCCACAAAATAAATTAAAATGCGGTCAAGTTATTTATTCGGTTGTCCCAACAAATCTTCTCAATCTCCTTTTTTGGTGTTGTTGTTGTCATTTTTTTTTGTTTGCGTTGGATTCAACCACAGATTTGGAACCCTCTTATACTTGTCAGCAAAAGTTTTTATTTTTATTAATATTGTTGTTCGCATTAACCCCGTTCCGTTGTCATTTCTTGTTGTTATTTCCTTTCGCGCGCTCTGAAAAACACCCGCTGATGCTGCTGCGTTCGTTATCTGCCTAAGATGTTATTTTTTAAGTTTATTTTAATTAACTTAATTTTCATCATTTAACATTTTCCTCTCTTCTTTCTTTTTCTTCCTTTTCTAGGCAAAACTCGAAACGAAGGCCTTGAAAGCAAAGCGACCTGGCTTCACAGACGAGAGATACCATGAGACGTCATATTACATCGAAAATGGTAAGCAAGCAGAACCGTCTTCAATGTGTCAGTCATTTTTTTGACTATTGTCATGATTTTCGTTTAAAAAGTTGAAAAATGAACTGACTGCATGTTCTACATTAGTTTTTTTTTCGTTGTTCGTTTTTCCTTTAAACTATAGATTTTTTTCTGTGTCGTTTCTGAAATATTTACACAAATTGGAACCCTCTTTGCCTAAGCATAAACATCCATTTTCCCCCATAAATATTCTGACATACATTTGAAACATGTCTGTCTATTCAATTCATTCTAATGCTTGACAGTGCCGCTGCTACATATTGTCTGTAAATGTATTCAGCTCCTTTTTTGTTGTTGTTGTTTTTTTCATTCTGAAGTGTTTACGGAATATTAAGAGACAAGTATTTTCAAGGCTTTTGCTTCTGTTGCTGCTGGCTTTTGACATATGGTGTGAAAAATTGATGTCTCGAGGGATTGGAAAAATCAAAATTTTCCTCAAGAGGCTTGAGTTTTATTCAATTTTAATAAAAATGCTTTAAAATTCACACAGAAGAAGAAGCATTAAAAAAAAAACAAGAGGAGTATGAAAATGTGAAATGAGGAGTACTAAAATGTAAAATATTATTACTTGGAAAATTTTTGCCCAATTAATCTACGAATGGTTCAAAATTGCCAAAAAAAATAGTTAATTTTTAAAGTAATCTGCATTAAATATATAAAAAATTTCCTTTTTTTTCATTTTGTTACTCCTCAAAAAAATTTCATCATTTTTATGCTCTTCAAACCCTGGAAAATTCACATTTTAACACTCCTCATGACTCATAAATAAAAAAAAAATAAATTTTAGAGTTATGAGGAGTAAAAAAATGTGAATTTCTAGAACATGAGGAGTAGAAAAACTAAGAAATTTATTTGAGGAGTAACAAAATGAAAAAAATGTGGAAAAAATATTTTTTTATATAAAATTGTTATAAATTCAACTAATTTTTAGTAAATTTTGAACTATTTTAGGAAAACTTACAAAAATTCTTATGGAATTTTTTGATAAGAATAATATTTTACATTTTTGTACTCCTCACTTCATATTTTCATACAAAAAAATCATATAAAAATTAAATTTCAAATTAATTCATCCGAGACACCAATTTCTCACAATGCAGGAGAAATACTTGAAAATGCGAAACGAAACGAAACGACATGCAAACGTCAAGCAACCTTTTATGACATATCCGTTCAATAAAGTTTTGCCATTTTGTTTGTTTGTTTGCTCAAAAAAAAAAAAAGAAAAAAAAATTGCAAATAATTATTCTCCATAGCCTCGCGCAACTAACTACAATATTTTCCCTTTTTTGTTTGTTTTTCAGGTCTCCGCAAAGTCTATCCGTACTACTTTACGTTCACCACATTCACGAAGGGCCGCTGGGTAGGCGAAAAAATCCTCGATGTTTTTGCACGTGAATTTCGTGCGCATCCGGCGGAAGAATATGAGCGATGCATCAAAGCCGGAACATTAACCGTAAACTATGAACAAGTGCCAACAGATTATAGATTAAAACATAATGACCTTCTCGCTAACGTTGTACACAGGTAAATATCAGATAATTAATCCAATATCTCATTTTTTTATTACAAAAAAAAAAATATTTTAATGGCAAATCAATTGCAATTTTTTGTTTGTTTTTGTGGAAAATATTTTTACAAACTTGGGAAACACTCAACTCAAGAATTAAAATTTTTTTTCCGTGATAATGATGAGATGAGAAAAATATCATATAACATAACCCACCTTTGTTTTTAACCTTTGCACTCTATTACTTTTCATGTAAACAAAAAAAACAAACTTTTACTTCAAGTTCTTCATTAAAACAAAAATAATTAGGAGGGATTAATTAAAACTTAAATCTAGATTTTTTTTTTGAGTGAAATTTTTTTTTGCAAACCAAAAAACCAAAATCCGTATTTTTACAGACATGAAGTTCCAGTTACTAGTCAACCAATCACAATAGTGCACATGGACGATGATATTGTGGTTGTAAATAAACCAGCATCGATTCCCGTAAGTGGCTTAAATGACCGCCATAAGTTTTTATTTTTATTCTCTGTTTTATTTTGCGTTTGTTAATTTTTTTTCCCTTTTTTTCTAATACATTTTTAAAGGAAACTAAATTTCTGTAAATAACTTGCAAAATATCCGTTTTTACCATCATAAACATTTTAATATTAAAAATGAATAATATTATTAGTATAACTCCACCTTTTATGTTCTGTTACATCACATTACTGACAAACTTCCATAAATTACGACGACGGCAACGTTCTTATGGCTTTATGCGTTATCGCACCAAAAATGAATATTCATAAAATAAAAGTATATTTTATCTCTCTGCTCGTATCAAAAAAAAAAGTACAGGTCGTATTAAGTTAACAGCATTACGGTTTGTCCTCATGTCAAAACGAAAATAAATGTTAAGCTAACCATATTTGTCGGGGATATTATAACGTAGTACATATCATTAGCACACAGCAAGCAACTAATCAGGTCAAGTCAAACAGAATCGGAAATGCTCTTACCTGCAGAACGTGTATATTTATTCAAGTATCTAACTAGTTGTAATAATTCACAAAGTAAATCACATTTACCGCAAAACGTTTTTGTTTATCCCATAAAATTTTCGGTATCCGTACGCAAACTCTTTTTCCCGTCTAAACAAACAAAAAAGCAAACATGAAACATAAATTATGTTTTTCGATTCAACACGTCGTCGTCGTCGTAGTTGTTGTTGTCGTCGTCATCGTAATAGTTGTCGCAGACATTCAACTATGCACAGAAAAAAGGATGTCTAGCTAGTCAACAGATTTTTAGTACTTGGATTTAAACAATGAGATGAGTTGAAATGGAATGCTTGATAAGTTATGCTAGCATATAAATTGTGCTGGAATTTATGATAAACTTTTGCAGGACAAAATTATGTTAATTTTTCACGCAGCGTTATAATATAATTTAATAAACAGTAGATACTTTTCAGAGGGATTAGGATGGACATATTTTGTATTGAGCTGGAAATTTAATCCATTTATCAAATTTTTCATAAATCAATTCAATTAATTTAATTTTTTTTGAGAAATTGAGTTATTTTTTACTTTAAAAATTATAAAATTTTTACAACGTAAAAGTCGAATCTAAAGTAAGTGAAAAGATGCCTAAGTCATCAACGAAAATGACAAATGATACACTTTTTATTTATTGGAAGCAATACACAAAAGTTCCTGTCATAAGATGTCGGAAACGAAGGAAATTTCAGTACAATCTTATCTTTTGTTTTCAACAATCACAGAAAAAAGTAAAAGACAAACAAAACGTCGATAAAAATCAGACAATAAAAGACATAAAAGTCCACAAAAGATACACAAGCGAAACCTAAAAGAGCCGGAAGTGATTAGCTTGCTTCAGATGATAACCATTAACACGTTGAAATATAAGAAATACGACCGAAAATACTAATTTGGAACCCTGAGAAGCTTCATGTGTAAATACCTACGCCTTAAAAATGTTTTCTACCCGTTTCATTAGAAATGTCTTATCCATGAAATCCGTGAAAATAGTCTTGAGCTTCCTTTTAGAGCCTTTTCTTCAAAGTCTTAGACACTGAAGTGGACCTCCTTCCTTAACTGACATCGCCCACGAACAAGTCCAAACGCCTATGTGAAAATTTTGTTTTGGAGATAAAAAATAATTGAAATGAATGAATGAAAAAAAAACATTTGGTCTTTTAGAAGCACAAACTCGCAAGAACATAAGCTAATATTAAAATTTAATCTTTATCATAATATGAATTTAATGAGATTTTATCTTATTAGAGAAAAATTTATCTGAAAGATTTAAATTAAAAAAAAAAATAATGAGATGTAAGACGAATTGATAAAATAAATTATTTTAAATATAAATAGAACTCTAGAACAGAAATTTCTCAACTATAAAATCTTAAAATTTTTAACTAACTAAAATTTTAATTTTTTTAATGGAATTTTTCAAATCTTTTCAATAGAAAATTGGAAAATTGAATGAAATTTAAATCTGAAAAAAATTTGAAAAAATAATTTTAAAAAAAATTACCTTAATAATTTCTTCAGCATTTGCCCTAATTTTGGGTCACCCTATTTTTTATTTAAATTTATAGCAAGTAATAATCAGAACTTTTATTTTTTATGTTACTTCAGTCCTTTGTGTCAGTCATTCAGATGCTTGACCTCTTTAATCCAGTCAGTACAAAACTTTGTAAATTCTGCAATCTTGTTACGCCACATTGTTTTTGTGTTTCTTCCACAAACAGACAAAATAATAAATAATAATCATAAATTTGCCTTGTTTGCGCAAAATGTACAGTGTCGCTTCACACACACACACACACACACACCAGACCAGAAGAAGAGTATTGCCAGAGGAGATGTAATTGATTTTATATGGTGTGTTTGTCTAAAAACTGAAATTACTTGCTGCAAAATAAACATATTTATTTATATTTTATATTGTACATCTTGAAATTTAATTATATCAACGCAGCAGCACGACACGCCAAGAAAAGAAAGTGTAAGAAAAAGAGAGAGAGAGAGAGAAACTTTATTATTATTAAGGTCAGACTACTAATTTGTACTTTTTATTACATCTCCATATCCATACCACTGCCATCCTCGAAAAAGAAGGACCAAACCAAGACACTTGCTCGTCCTTTCTACCCATCGCTCCTTTATGTAATAAAAATCTATTCATTGCTTGATGAGTTGTTATTTTTGTCCATTAATTTTTTTTTATTGTGCAACTTTTTGTGTATAAAATTATCTCATAATAATCTACTTTAGAAAAAATGAAAAACATTTCGTGCAAATTTATTAATTTTTTGTTAATTCTTTCTCCCATATGTTGTTTCATGTTAATTGTCGCTTCCAAAACAAAATACATTCACAAAAATTAAATGTTTTGTTGGGAAATCGAAAATTAAAATAAAATTCCAACAAAAAAAATATAAATGTAACAAAAAAAGGCACGAGACACCGGTGTTATCACATCCAATAAAAATAATTTACATTGACAACGAACTTGTTGTATTGGACAAACCATGCTCATTACCGGTGAGTAGCAAAGAAGATGTTTAAAAAGTGTGTGGTTTTTATTTTCATTTTTTTTATACCTTCAAATATAAATACAAAAAAAAAATATTCAAGCCTTCCATGAGATCAGGCTTTTTTTTACCTCTTTCCTCGTGTGGTGTTCTACCAAATTGAATCACAGAACAGAAGAGAAGAAAACGAATAATTTTACATAAATACAAGCACACACAGAGAAAAACACTCGCATCTAATTGAATTAAATAACATTGGAGACCAAATTGAAAAAAAAATATTGGTTTAAATAAAAAGTTAATAAAACAAGAAATGTTTGTCCCTTTTTACCGCATTTCGCCGAAAAAAAAAGTGGTAATGTGGTTGTTCAGTTGTCCGTAAAAATGTGCCTTTTTGTGTAATGAAAAATCAATATTTGATCAAACAATTTTTTTTCGAAAGTCATTAATTAAAAAAATTTTAGAAAAAGTAAAAAAAATAAAAATTAAATTAATTAAAAATAATAAAAAAATCAAATCTTTAGAAACAAAATAATAAAAATATTTTTAAGACCCCTAAAAAAATTATATAAATTTATTAGAAAATGTCGAAAAAAAATTAAATAATTAAATTTAAAAAAATAAAAAAAAAATCTTTTCAAAATTAATAAAAAATATTAAAATTTAAAAAAAAAATAAAATAATTTAATTTTTTTAATAATTTAAAATAAAACCTAAATATTTAAAAAAATATTTTTTTATTTACCAAAATATATCAAAATTATTAAATCATTTATAAAAAATTTAAATTTAATTTTTTAATATTTAGAATAATTTAAAATTATTTTTATAATTTTAAGTTTTAATGAAAAAAAAAAAAATAAAAAATTAATTATTTAAAAAATAATAATAAAAAAAAACAAATAAAATATTCAGAACATCAGAAAATTCGTGAAAAAATTATAAAGAAATTTAATAAAAATCATATAAAACTAGAAAAAAATATCTTAATATATATTTAAAAGTTGAAAAATGAAAAACTTAAAGCGGAAATGAATACAAAAAAAATTCAAATATGATAAACGTCTCAACATGCCAAAATCAGAATACTTCTAAGTGAATCATTTCACGACAGCTTTAACATCATATTTTTTTTTCACTTGCGTTAAATTGTTGTCTTCCATATATGAGTTTGCATCTCAAAAGATGTTCTCGAGAGGGAAAACGCGCGCGGTACCTGAAAGACACTTACAAATATTAATAAAAACATTTCCCCCAAAAACTCGCAGAGGAGGAAAAAAAATATGCTGAAGACGCAAATGAAATCAAAATGACATTCAAACGTTAAACGACGACGATGACGACAAGTTTTGTGCGTTTTGTCGTCGTAAAAACTGGAAAAATGAATTAGATATTTGAAAATAATAATCATAAAATAAATGTAAAGGCGCCATCCTCGTCTTCGTCTCTTTTTTCGATACACACACACACATATTTTTATGTACTTCACTACATTTAGCTTTCGCATATGTGGGTGATATGATGCGAAGTGAGGTACATGTTATGACTTTTTTTTCCTTTGCCTTCGACGACAACGAAGACACTTTATACTGTTGTTATGCCAATCTACTTTTATGCTGAGAGGAGTTAAGTTAACTCAATTCTCAAAGACGTGCAGAAAGACATTCTGTGGTGGTTATCTAACCCTTGATGATAAAAACGACAAAAAAAAACTTATATAATATTAATAATATAATTCAGCTCATCCTTTCTGCACGGAGCCACGTACACGGGGAAAAGTATAAGGTTCTTACGCTTTTTTTCCTTTGCTTCTTACTTGTCACATAAATATTTATATGAATTCTTTTATGTCGTTTAATATTGATCATGCATGCGTTGCGTACACAATTTGTTTGGCGACAATGAAAAAACTTATGAGAATTGTAAAACAAGTTTTATTCCGCTCTCTTTCAATAAAAAAAAGTGTGTGTGTGTAAAAGTTTTAAAATAACACAAAAATTTATGTTCTTCTATTTAATGCTTCACTTCACTTTTGTTCCTTTCGATAAATAAAACCTAATTTGCCAAGGAAAAATTGTAGCTCACAAAAAAAAATAAAAAGGGGAAATCGATAAACATTTGCCGTGTATTTATAAATCATTTACAGAAATCACAATTTTTCTTTTTGTCATCGTCTTATTTTTTTTATTTTTATTTTTTGCACGATAATAACTTAACTTTAATATACTTTTTCATATTTAGACATTTCATAACGTTGTCGTAGAGTAAGCACCAAAAAAAATGAAAATAAAAATAATAGGAGTTTAGAAACTTTTTTTTTTATTTTAATTTGCTTTTCGTGTTCATTCGTGTGTCCTTTTTGCTTCTCTCTTCGATTTCTTCGTTGCTGCTGCTGTGTTGCAAAATTAACTTTGAACTTCCATTAAAATAGAATTATTTTCAATATTGTCGTTATACGTTAAGGGAACGTTCTTTATTATTATTATTTTGAGGCAAGGGTGATTGTAAAAAATGTTTCGTATTTTATTTTTCCAAAGTCTCAAGTGGGAATAATTTTTAAAGTTAATTTTTATTTTTAATTTTATTTTAAATTCTTCAATAAATTCCTCAAAAAATGATTTTTAACATGTATATTAATTTAGCCATATATCTACCAATTTTTTAAATTTTTAAATTATTTTATATTTTTCAAGTAAAATTTAATGATTTTTAAATCAAATCTAAACAAATTCATAGAAAAATATTTTTTTTAAATTTATTTATTTTTTTTTTATTTTTAAATTTAAATTTAATCTAAGTCTTTAAATTTTTTTTAATAAAATTATACATAGGATTTTTTTTTAATTTTTGAAAAAAACCGTAGAAAAAATTTTAAAATTTTTATTTTATTTATTTTTACTTTTTTATTTATTTTTTTGTTTTTTTGTTTTTATTTATTTATTTTATAATTTTTTTTATGAAAATTAATTAATTAATTAATTATTTTTAATTAATTTTGATGCATAAAATATTAAAGCTAAAGAAATTAAAATTTTTTTGATTTTTTTCTGATTTTAGAATTTACAAAAAAAAATCAACAACTTTTCATAAATTTTTAAGCCAATTTTAAATGAATTAGAAAATTATAATTAAAATAAAATATATTATTTTCTAACGTCTGATGAATTAAAAAAAAAAAATATTTTAATTATTTTAAAAATTATTTAAAATTATTTTATTAAAAAAATCGAACATAAAAAATTATACCAATTTTCATTTCAAATTTCCAAAAATTGATTTACTTTCATCTAAAATTTGACGTTAATGATGTAAAAACTGATGAAACAAATTTTCCAATCACATTCCCCTAATTTTTGTTGTTCCTCTTTTTTTCTTCATTCGTTCTCGAAAGACATTCGTCTTTAGCAAAGTTTTCTGTGTGATTTAGTGCGTCGGTACCAATTCCCATTTTGACTGAAAATTTTAATCTACAATAATAAAAGTTAAATAAATCCATTAATTCCCTCTAAAAAGTCCCAAATTGATCATAAAAACAATCTGGAGTTGTAATTAAGACAAACGTAGCGAACGTCTGGTTGTTTACTTTTTTTTTCTCTGTCGTCTTCGTCATCGTTAACGTCTTCATTAGAACGAAAGGAGGGAAATGTAAATATTTGGCGTCAATAGAAGAATTTTTTTTATTTTTTTTTTAAACTACGAAGACGAAGAATTTTTTACATGTCATGAATAAAATATAGAAATAACTTGAACATTTTTACATTAAAAAGTTTGCAAGTTTCACTGCCCACATTTGAAATTAAAAGTAGTTTAAACCTGTAGCAGATATTATTTTAAGTTGGGGCTTCGGTGTATTTATTTCTAATAAATAACGGCAAAAAATAAGAAAAAAAAGGATGATTTTGCTGCTTTTGTTTGCTCCTTTGCAAGAAAAAAAAACTAGATAATAATAATACAAAAACAGAGTAATAATAATATAAACTTTTTCCATTTATAAACATATTATAGTATATATTACTTTACCATTAAATTTCATTTTCTTCTTCTTGTTCGCTTTGCATCTTTTTCTTGCCACAACCACGCCAACCTGCCACCCGTTGCTGCTTCTGCTGCCGCTGCGATATATTTGTCAACCAACAACAACAGGTGCATCCCTGCGGGCGTTATCGTCACAACACAGTCGTCTTTATTCTAGCGAAGGAGTACAACTTGAAGAATTTACGCACAATTCATCGTTTGGATCGCCTTACGTCGGGTCTCTTGCTCTTTGGACGCAGTCCCAAGAAGGCCCGTCAAATGGAGCATCAAATCCGGAATCGGCAAGTGCAAAAGGAGTACATTTGTCGGGTCGAGGGAGAATTTCCAGAGTAAGTTAAATTATTTGCTTTTTAAAGAGAGAGATGAAAGTAATTTATTTTGATGTGTTTTTCCCAGCGGAGTAATTGAATGCAAGGAACCTATTGAAGTTGTAAGCTACAAAATTGGGGTATGTAAGGTTTCCTCGAAAGGCAAGGAATGTACAACAACATTCCAAAAATTAGGCTACAATGGAAGGACAAGTGTAGTCTTGTGCAAACCACTAACGGGACGTATGCACCAAATTAGGGTTCATTTACAATATTTAGGTATGTTGTATTCCCCCTTTCCATCTCTCACTCTCTCTGTCATATATGTATTTATTATGTGTCATGTGTGTCACAAAGTTTCTTCTTTACCTTCTTTAACTTGAGAAAAGATTATTTTATATCATACAGAAAAAAACTAAGGTTGATTCAATGAGCAAAAATTTTTCATATTTTAAACTAAATTTAATTTTACAAAGATTTTCCTATTTTTAGTTTTTTTTTTAAATTATTTAATTTAATAATTAAAAAAATTATAAAATAAATTTCAAAAAATCTAATTTTTTGAGAAATGAATAAATTTATAATTTTAAAAATTTCGCATGAAAGAAAATTTTTTAAACGAAATTTTTCAAAAATATTTCAAGTAGCTTTAAAATATAAAATTATCTGAAAATAAATTAAAATTTAATAAAAATATTATAAAAAACAAAGAAAAATTAATTATAAAATAAATTTTAATAAATAGAATTTTATTTATATTTTTTATTTAATTTTATTTTATAAAAAATTAAAAATTAATTGAATAAACAAATAAAATATTTTTTTAAACAATCTTTAATTATTTTTTTTTTATAAAATATAAAAATAAAATTCAATTTATTAATAATAAATTACGAAAAATTAATTATAATATTTTTAAATAATAAATTAAGTTATTAATTCTAATTTTTATAATTTTTTATAATTTATCTTTATTAATTTGTCTTTATTTTTTTATAAATTTTTATTTTTTTAATAAAAAAAATCTTTAACGATCGTTAATTTTATTTTATTTTATAAAAAAAAAAATTAATTACAGAATAAATTTTAATAACTAAAATTAATAATTTAATTTTTTATTTAAAAAAAATATAATTAATTTTTCATAAATATTTTATTGAAAGTATTTAAATATTAATAAAATTAATAAATAATATAAATTAAATTAATTAAATATTATTAATTAATTTTATTTACCCTAAAAAGTATTTTAAAAATATTTTTTTAAATACGTAATTATTTAAATTTAAATTAAATTTTAATTGTAAAAATTTTATAAATTCATAAAGTTTAAAAAAATAATTTTTTAAAGAAACATTTTTCTTTGATACTTGAATCAACTTTAATTCTCATTAAAAAAAACTCAAGAATATTCTAAGACCATCATTATTTCTTTCTGCTTCAGGTTTCCCCGTCGTTAACGATCCTTTGTACAACCACGAAGTATTCGGTCCCAACAAGGGCCGTGGCGGCGACATTGCTGGCAAAACGGACGAGCAATTGGTAAAAGACCTCATCAATATCCACAATGCAGAAAATTGGCTTGGCATCGACGGCGACTCGGAATTGTCAATGTTCAAATCGATCAAATCCGATTTAGACGATAGCTTGTCAACGAAAGGTGCGTATTTATTATTCATTCATATTTCCCCAATTCATTTCGACGAAAAAAAAAATTATTTACTGTGCAGAAACGATTCTGAGTGACGACGAGATATCGACATCGCGCGAGGCATCGCCATATGCGGAAAGCCCGCAGTCGGCACGCGTCGGAAGTGAAAGTCCCAACGAGGGAACCACAATTGGAAACGGTGGCGGCAATAATTTAAATAACACCAATACAGCGAGCACCAATACAACGTCGTCCTCCTCCTCCTCCAGCGTTGCAACAACGGCAACTCAAGCATGTTTTAATAATGAAGTTATGCCAAGTGGAAAATATGCCAGTGTTGCGACATCCACATCTACGAACAATATCAACATCATCAGTACCAGCAGCAGCAATAACAACAACAACAACAACAACACGAACAGCCATATAACGAGCAGCTTGACCTGCTTGAAAAGTTTCACGAATAATAAAGCAAAGTCATCTCGTAAGGTAAATAAATAAACTTTAAAATCCTTCGTCATCAGCTTTTTGTTGTTTTTTGCCTTATTTTATTCTTGCCCTTTGTTGATCAAATTAACCCTCGTCTTACGCCTTTTTTCTGTTTTTTATTGTTTTCGAATCTTTTAGTGCACAGTGGCTACCCAAACTGGACACGAATCGCCAGATTTAGCGTTTAATCCGGACAAGATGACAACCGACAAACATTGCTACGAGTGCAAAGTGCGTTACAGGGACCCAAAGCCTCAGGATTTGGTCATGTATTTGCACGCATGGAAATACAAGGTAAGCTTTTTTAATTTTTTTGTCAAGTTTTTTGATTTATTAAAAAGATTTTGCACTTAAAAGTGACAGAGGGAAAAGTTTTTACTGAAATTTTAATTTATTTTTAAAAAATATTTTTAATAAATTTTTATCTAAAATATTAGAAAATATTTTTCCACGATTATTTTATGATTTTAAATATTTTTTAAATAATTTTATATTTTTGTTTCTTTAATTTTTTTATCAAATATTTACTTTAAATTAAAAATTAAATTATTTATTTAAAATAAAAAAAAAATAATTAATTAATTAAAAATTAAATATATTAATATTTTAAATATTTTTGATAAATTTTTATTTGAAATAAGTATTAAAATTTTTTTTTAAATTTAAATAAAATAATTTATATTTTTTTTTAAATTATTTTTTTATCAAATTTTTTTTTAATTTATTTAAAATTAAATTAATTATAATGAATATTTTAATTAATTTAATTATATATTTTTTAAATAAAAATAATAATTTATTAAAATAATTTAAAAAATTTGTATTTTTGTTCATTTTATTAAAATTCATTATTTTTTTTATTTCATAAAATTACAAATAACTAATTTAAATTAAAAAATTATTTTAGTAAAATAATAATTATTTAAAATTATATATTATTTAATTTAAAAATATTTTCAAAAATAACAAACAAGTATGTATTATTTAATTTTTTAAATTTTATTTAAAACTTTATATTATTAATTCAAATTAAAGATTTTTTTTAAAAAGTAAATTATTTAAAAAAAATCAATAATTTCTGTCACTTTTGCTTTACAAAAAAATAAAATTTTATCTAAACAAAAAAATTTATTTAGGGTCCTGGCTGGGAATACGAAACAGAATTACCCGATTGGGCGCAAGTTGAATGGCATGACAGTGACTGCGATTAATCTCTAGATGACTTATCATCGAAATTGTTATTAAATGTTGTGTTATCGTAAAGAAAATTAGAATTACGCTTCATTTATTATTATCATCATCATAAATTTAAAAAAAAAATCTTTTTCTGTTGTTTCCTAGAAGTTAAAAAAAGACAAATTTTAGACATAATATGAATGACCAAAAAATACAAAAATTTGAGAAAAATCTATTCTAATAAAAAAAAAATCTATATTATTAGATGAGAGAATGCATTTTGCACAAAAAAAACCTTCATACTTCCTTTAAAGTCATATTAAAGAAGAAATAAAAAAATATTAAAAATACAGTGGCTGTGAAAATGAAAACTCTGTCATAAATAAAATAAAAAAAATAGTGACCAACAAACAAACAAAAAAAATAAATAAATGAAAATATCATTATATCAGTCGAACCAAGTTATTTCTTTATTTTTTGTATATTGCTAAAGTTTATTCGTTATATTATATTAAAAAAAGAGGATATCTTATGCGTACTATATTTGTACAGAGAAAAAAAAGAAGAATCAAATAACTCATGGATCAAATTTAAAACCAAAATTTACGAACATTTTCTAAAAACAAATAAAAAAAAAGTCTTTGAAGAAGAATGTTGGAAAAAAATAAATGCTAAATTATATACATTACATAAATATATAAAGAATAGAAAAAAAGTGAAAAAATTTAATAGTGCCACTAGAAGATCATTAGAAAAAATATTTAAAGCTACACAATATCTTTAAAATAATGAATAAATAAAATAATCGAATGCTTTCTGAATCAGAGCTTATAAATAGAGAGATCTTTTAAACAAGGATAAAAATTTTATTATTAATTATTATTACTGTGAAAAAATATGTATAATAATGGAAAAATTAAAAAGTAGTGATTTGAATTGAACAAAGACATTTTTTTGTTTATTTGTGAATTAATTCTCATTTTTTAATTAATTATTTGTGTTTATTAGAAAAATTTATTAGTTATAAAATTGGAATGTTTTATATGTTGAATCATATATACTCATAATTTGTCTCCTAAAAAAAATTAAAAAAAAAACGAATTACAATTAAGAATTAAATTTAAATTCAATGAAAAAAGACAAAACTATGTTTTAATCAAAATCGAATATTATTGCTTTGCAATAATTAGTAATAATAATTTTAGTGAATTTGCTTTTAAATTATTGAGTTAGTATTAAAATAAATAAATAAAATAAGCTTAAAAATACGCAAAAAAGGACAAAAGACAAAACGACAATATTATTACTATTATTATCCAAACAAAAAAAAATTATATAGAAAATTAAGAAATAAAAGAAAAATTAAATATAATCAAAAAATAATAAAAATTTCACAGTAAATACCTAAGTAATAAAAAAAATCTATCAAAAAAATAATTAAAGCAAAAAATATCATTAGTAAGGAAATTACATATTATATTATTATATAGAATAAAGTTTTAGAGCGTAGAAAAAATTAAAAGTAAAAATTTTAAATAAATATTCAATGAGAATTGAATTTTACGGTAGAGTTACTATTTAGTAAGTAATTTATAAACAGAAGCCATGTTAAAACTTAGATCGATTTTAACAATGAAAAGTGAATAAAAATATAAATAAAAAAAATATGTTTTTAATGTTTTAATTGGAAGCGTTGAAATTAAAGAAACTGGTAAGTATAAAGAATTTTGAGTTAAAAATTTAAAATTTTTTTTAGAATTTATTTAATTTTATTTTTTAACTTTTTAATTTAAATTTATATTTATTTTAATTTAAATTTAAATTTTATTTTAATTTTTTATTAAATTTAAATAAATTTAATTTTATTTAAATTTTATTTTAATTTAAATTTAATTTAATTTTTTTTAAATTAAATATTTATTTAAAATTAATTTTTTTTTATTATTTTAAAATAATTTTTATTTGAATTATTTAAAATATTTTTTAAATCATTTTATAAAATATATATAAATAATTTTAATTTAATTAACAATTTTTTTTTTTAATTATTTTAATTTTTATTTTATTTTTTATTTTTTATTTTTATATTATTTTATTTTTTGATTATAATATTGTTAAATAATAATAATTATTTATATATAATTTATTATTTAATTATAAATTTTTCAAATTATTTTAAAATTAAATTTTATTTTTATATAATCCAATTTTGAATCGAAGCAAAAGGGTTATCACATAGAAACTCTTTTTAACTTTTTATGCAAATTATCTCATTTCCGGTTGAAATTAGGACAAAAGTAATTATTTTCATGTTTATTGCTTAGTGATAACTGATACTGATTGATGAAAGAAAACGTAATTTTATCTATTTACCCATTTACGTAATCTAATCGAGAAAGTCCGATTTGAAATTATTGGTGAATGAATCAATCTTATCTCTAAGAAGATATTTATTACGCAAATACAGAATTTTACGTTTATTGTTAAGTGCTCTTTAAGTCATTTCCATTCCTTTTGACGTAATTTCTTTTTAGAAATTATCTGTTTTTTAGTTTTTGTCTCATTTTTTATTACAAATTCAAGATTTTGAGATGAAAATCCTTTGACAAAAAATCTTCGATATAAAAATTCATCTTTTCATAAAAAAATAGTTGTTTCGTTCTTGTAAAATTTATTCACTTTTTTAAAGGTAATTTATTTTATTTTCACATGATTTATCACAAAGCTTTGATTTCAAATCTGAATTGTGACGAAATCCCTTGTATCACATATTTTGGTCATTTCGTTGAATAAAAATGCTCTTTTGTAGCAAATGGAATTGTTTTAGTGTTAAACGCTGGTCTCAGTTGTTTTTTTGTTTTTTATTGCTGGACATCACTGAGATGAGATACATTTGTTAACATATAATCAGAAAATATTTCACACTTGTCTATAAATCGAATTCCGTATCTTTCTAGATTAGTTTTTCATCAGAGACTCAAAAAAAATTAATTCTGAGATTTTCTAAAAAAAAAATTTTTTTTACATTTATTTATTTTTTACTTGTACATATTTTTTTTTAATTTAAATTTTTTATTTATTTATTTTTTTTTTCGTTTTTTTAGATTTAAGGATTTGTTCTACTTACTTTAATAACAAAGAAAAATTAATTATACATGATTTTTCCCAATTTTTCTTCATTCCGTTGCATTAAAGTCCAAAAGCTAACTTTTCCTAAAAATAAACAAAAAAAAATGTGGTAAGTAATGATACCAATAGGGAATTTCTCTTTCTCACGGAAAAAAAGGTTCTTCGTCCATTTTTATTATTTATAGCAAATCGGTACGCACAATCCGTTTAGTTTGTTGCTTCTTGCAAAATTGCCTGAAAAAAATGTCAAGAAATTTTAAGTTGATTGATTGCGTTCCGAAATTTGTCCGAGATGTAAGATAAAGCATCCTTTTTGTTGCGTAAGAATTTCATCATCGGGTGACGTTTTTACAGATTTTTTGCTGACCTTGTGGGTGGTGACAGAGCTTTTAAATGAAAATTTGTTAAATTACGAAGATTTAAGTGATAAAAATCTATTTTTGATTAAAAATTAAAAAAAAATCTTAAATCCTTACCAAGAATTCTAAATATTTCCAAACTTCCGAAGGAAATAACTTCTTCAATGTTTCCAACGAGTGTCGATGAACTTACGTCAAACGTAAATTGTACTCGAGAACCATTTCGAAAACCCTCAAGTGCGAGATAAGACTGCGATTCATTCATCAAAATTCGCAAGTGGGACTTTCCATTTCCCGATTAGATCGATATAAAAGCACGTCGCCTTCCCTCAATCGATATCAGTTATCACTAAACCAGCAAAAATGAAAGTATTCACTTCTCTTCTCGTCGCCTCCGCAATTTTTGCATCCGTGCTCGCTAATCCCCTTCAACGAGTTGTTGGCGGCGAAGATGCCGCTCCTCACGAATTTCCGTACCAAATTAGTATTCGATCCGAGAAAGGCACCCATCACTGCGGCGGAAGCATTTTGAACGAAAACTACATTTTGACTGCTGGACATTGCATAGTTCCCGAAGGATCCGTCGTCGTTGCTGGAGCTCATAACATCGCCAAGCCAAGCGTGAACGAACAACGTCGAAAGATTGAAAAATTCATCGTTCACAAAGATTACGACGGAAGTGTTGGACCTTATGACATTGCACTCATTAAAGTTGATAAGCCTTTTGTTTTGAATGAATTTGTTCAAACGATTGCCTTGCCAGAAAGTGGAGTTTATCCTGAAGGTGCAGCTGTTGTTTCGGGATGGGGATCTACAAGTCGTGGATTTTTCCCAATTTTCCCTGATGTTTTACAAGTAAGAATTTTTTCAATTAATTTTTTTTTTTTTTTTTTAATTAAAATTAACTAAATTAAATTTTTCATTTAAAATTAATAATTAATTTATATTTTAATTTTTAATTAATTATTTTTTTTATATTAAAATTTAATTTTAATTTAAATTATTTTTATCTTATTTTATTTTATTTTATTTTTTTTTTTTTTTGTAGAAAGCAATTTTACCAATCCACACTGAAGAAGATTGCTTCAAATTTTGGGATGTAAGTCCTTATGATAAGAAAAATGTCTGCGCTGGTGAATTAGATGGCTCCAACTCTGTCTGCTCCGGAGATAGCGGCGGCCCATTGGCACAAAAAGTTGGAGAGGAAAATGTCGTTGTTGGAGTCGTTTCATGGGGAAAAATTCCTTGTGGAAGTTCAGGAAAGCCTGGAGTATTTACGCTTGTGTCTTCTTTCATTGATTGGATTCAGGAAAATATGGAAGATTAAAAAAATAATTTTATTTAACAAAAAAATAAATTTTTTATAACAAAAATAATTTTTGAAGTTTTAATTTTGTAACCGAAAATTCTTATTTAAAACTAAAATAAATTTTAATTTTTTTATAATAATGAATAAAATTTAAAAAAAATTAATTTAATATCAAATAATTTATAAAATATAAATAATTCAAAATTAAAAAATATTAATGGAATAAAATAATTATTTATTTTTATTTTAATTAAATAAAAAAATTATAAAATCATAAAAATTATAAAATAAAATAAATTATTTTAATTATTTTTAAATTTAAAATAATTTTAATGAAATTTTCACTATAGCAACAAAAAATATAAAGAAATTCGAGCTCTTTATCAAAGTTTGTTAACCGTCATTCACGTCTTTATATTTTTAAACTGAAATGAACTTCAAGAATGAACAGAAAATGAATGCAACAGAATTGCCAACATTCAAATTTGAAATCAACGACCGTTAATATTTGTCACTATAAAAAATCTTAACATTCATATTGACTGCTATAAATTTTGCCTTTTTTAGTAATGAAAAAATTTAAAAAAATGAACCAAAATTTAAAATAAAGTTTCATATATTTTTTTTAGAAAATCAAGCTATAAAAAAATTAATTAATAAAATTAAGCTTTAATTTTTTTTAATGTTTTCGTTAAAATGGTTTGAATTTTTTCAAAATGCTTAAATTTTTAATTATAATTTCGAAAAATAGTATGTCAGCAAATAAACTTCATTTTCGCTATCAATAAACTAGTTTGAAAATATTGTCGGTTTATATTTTTCCTCGATAAACAAATAATTTAACATTTATGCAAAAGATCAAATATCAGTTTTATTCTACATTTGTTTATCAATAAATTCTGCAAGACGATCCAAAATTCTCTTTGAAGTCAAATCAGTCTGTCACGAGTCATTATTTATCAAATTTCAAAAATAAATAAAAACTTTTGCTGTTTTGTCAAAAAAAAAACTGATTCGCAAAACAGATTTAGCTCACAATTCACGTCGCCAAAACAAACGAACTATTTTTGGTTCAAACAAACAATTAAAAAAAAAAAAATAAAAAAAAAACTCGAGATAAGATAAAACGCCGCTTACGACATCGAAAAAAATTTCGTGATTACAGCGAAATCCAAGTCAGAAGTGTTTAAACTCTTGTCCGTGTCTAGGTAGCCAGTTTGATCCGAATCAGATAACCACAAACAGTGAGTTAATTTGCCTTATCGCCATTTATTGAATGTTATTAGTACTTAAAAGCCGTAACTTGATCCCGATATTGAAACACGTAAAAAAGCAAACAAAGCACTTGGCATGTCGTAAAAAAGAGGTCTTGGATGTTCTGATAAAATACACGTGATGCGCGCAATGTTGCAATCTCCTTCCTCGTTATCATCCGTTTCTTATTTTAGAACAGCGCAGAATGTCGTTAAATAATCGCGAAAAATTACAAACAATTAGCGTTAATTAATTTAAAGTGCAACAAAAATGAAAATAAATGTCACTGCAATAAAATTAGCTCAAGTGTCACTTTGTCAATATTATGATATTTGTTATTTGTCTTATCTTTGAAATAACAATGAGTGTTGTTTAAAAGTCGTCGTTCGGTGCTTTGTGCTGACTCAAATCAACAATTATTTTATTTAGGTATCATGTTACGTAATATGGGGTAAATAAGTTACATTTGAACTTTTCCTGATATGATAGGGTGAACATTTTTCCAGCTTACTCAGATTTACTTAGGATAAAACGAAAAATTAAATACATTTTCAAGTTCTCTAAAAACTCTCTTGGGTCAGTCGATAGTGTTACTACTCGCTTCATTTTGTTATATTCACTCAATATTTTGCTTTGGAGTTCTGGACTCTACTTGCTTCTTCTTCAAAAGTTTTAAGGTTGTGATTTGCCCATCGTTATCAATTTTTCTGTCAAGTATTTCGGCAGCAGATCATTCTTGGCTTTGTCGATAAGTTTCAGAACGTTAAAGTATAAACTCTTTGCTTCACGTCAAGTAACTCCACGTGTTTCATCATATTTTTCACATTCGCATATCTGTCTTTAAGTAGAGTCCCTTTTTATACCATAATCTTTCATCAGCATCATGATCGTACTTCAATAATCTTGATTGTTTTTCTTCTTATTATTTCACTTTCATCATTTTTTTTTTTTTGGTCAAACTTAGATTTCACATAGTCTTTTAGTGCGTTCTTAAAGTTATTCACATTTTGGTGATCAATCGCAATTTCGTCAGACATTACATTGTATAACAAAACACCTTTGTAAATGACGGAGTTATGGACGATTGATGAAGTGCACGTTGGAGGTCTTAATTTATGGGAGTTTCTCAACATATAGGGTTGACGTTCGCCAACGTTAGTAAAAAATCTTGACAAATACTTTGGCAATAGACCATGCTGTACCTTGTAAATCATCAGCAGAACGTACAAAGTTGACTTTCAATTTTAATTTTTTTCATCACATGATCCAGTGAAGGTTCAGGCGAAGCTTTTCATCAATCATGGTGCCTTATTTTATTTAATTGACACGTTTCAGCTGCGTTTCGTCATTTTCAAGTGCTGCCGTTGCCTCTCTCATCATGAAAATTGTAAAAATAAATAAAATTTGATTAAAAATTTATAAAAAAAGATTTTTTATTGAAAGTTTTAAAACCTAAGACACTTAAAAAATGATTAAAACATTAAATTAAAAAAAATAAATTTTAAAAAATAATTGTCTTACTTTTAGTCCAAAAAATATTAAAGCTATGAAGCACCCTAATTAAATAAAAATAAATGTTTAAAAAAAAATCTTAAAAACTTACGATTTATTTTCCTCCTGAATCCCAAGGCAACCCTAATTCTCCTGAACAAGCCTCATCGTGCTAATGAATGGTACTACAATTACCTCGTCTACCGGTATTTGCGACAAACACGCAACTCAACCGTGGAAAATGAGGTAGGAGGCAAATCGTCATCTCTCTCGTTCTTCATAGATACACTCAGCGTATACTTACCAGCCAAAAAACAACTTTTTTTGTTTTCATCGGAAAATCATCTGTTTTTGTTTTGGCTGCTTTCCATGCGGGTTCGTGTAAATAATTCAAATTAATATGTGGCATGGAAATCAAGGGGAAACCGACGCATGTCTCTTTGTCTCGACATTTGGAATGCTTTTTATGGATCAGCTGATCTTTTGGATAGGTCGTGACGTGAAATATTTCGCTTTTTGCACTGCAAAAAAAATTTAAAATTATTTTTTTTGGAAAAATTTTAATTATTTTCACAAACTTGATGAAAATTCATAAATTTCATTTCAAATGATTTTTTTTAATTTTTTGTTATTATTTTATTATTGTTTTTAGCCGCACACATTAAAAACATGTGTTCTTGTCAAAACATTGCATTTTCCTGCGCATGCGAGTGATTTCCATAGCGCCGGAAAATTCGTTCTCCCCCCCGTTTTTTTTTCGTGTCTCTTCCACGAGTACACGGATAAAAACAACATAAAGTCCAATCGCAAATTGTTTCGTCAGAACGGAGTTGAAAGTCTAACGTGACAGAGATGGCGGCCATCTCTCTTGCACGGATTTTATTCATTACATAAGTGAAAATGCTAAAAATCATCTCCAGCGGGAGATTCGCGTCAAAAATTCCATCAAATATGGACAAAGTGACACCGAAAAATGTCGAAAAACATTAAAACGCGTTAAAATTGCGTGAAAAACTTCTGAAAAGAAGAAATTTGTTTCACAAGAAAACTTTTTTGAACAACGTCAAGGAGCAACTTAAATGCAAATCATGTAAACGACAGTGATAAAAAAATATTATATACCATAAAAAGTGTGTTACATAAGAATTAAAAAAGTGTTTCTCACTGTCTATAACAAAACATAAAGTTCAAGGAAATAAAAGAAAATCACAAAAAAATAATAATAACAAAAAAAATCATACAAAGGAGAAAAAAGAAAGAAAAGGTGCCTATCTTGACATTTTTGTTTTTTTTTTTTTTGTTTTAAAAAATTGAATTTTTTATCCATTTTCCACTAATGACGCTCAATTATATCGAGCCTCGATTTTTTTTTTTTTTGAAGTACAGAAACACACGAAAACAAACATATTTTCAGTGCCAACAAATTATATTGATTTTGTTATGTTATGCATGCAGCTGTAGCAGCGCGAGTCATGGCCAAACTAGGATGAGTAAAATGTGTATGTGACGAGTATGTGTGTCTACTACTGGAATCGGTGATAATTTTTGTTACGGAATTCATTGTGGTTCACCTAAAAATCAGATTTCTAATAAAACAATCAAAATTAATGGAAAAGGAAATTTTTTAAAAAATTAAAAATATTTTTTTTTTAAATTTTATTTTAATTAATTTAATTCAATATTTTATTTTTTTTAAATTAAAAAAAAATAAATAAATTTTAATTAAAAAAAATAAATAAATTTTAATTAAATATTTTAAAATTAAATTAAAATTAAATAAATTAAATAAAAATTATTTTAATTTAAAAAAAAATTTAAATTGAATTTAAAAAAAAAATTAAATTAATTTTTTTGATTCAAATTGGCTTAAAATAATTTTTTTTGAAAAATTAAAAATAATTTATTGTTAAAAAAATTTAAAAAAATAATAAAATTAAATTGATTAATTAAATATTGAATGAAATTCAAACACTAATTTATTTTTAAAAAAAATTAAAATTTTTATTAAAAATTATTTTAAAGAATTTATTCAATGCGACACAAAAACGCATTATCTTACTTACATGGAAAAATAATGACAAGTGCCTTCTCATGGGACGTTTAAGGTCATTCTAAGCGCACACGAGCAAAATTGTAAAGCCTTGTATAAACAAAACTGCAACAAAATGTAACAGCAGTAGCACCGATGATGCAACAATGTCTCTCCTTACTATTTATTTCAGTGAGAAAATTCATATTTCACGATTTTTTTTGGTCTATTTTTCGCACGGACGACAAAGAAATAGATCGACGGCACAATTGTTCGTGACATTCAAAAAATTTTTTTCTGGGTCGGATATGAATTGAAATTAGGTGCCAAATAAAAAAGTTGTTGTTGTTGCTTTTCTGCGGCAATGAAAATTGCCTTTTGGAAATTACTGACATTGAATTTAAGTGGATTGTGTAAAAAACGAGTGAAAAATAAAACAGAAGAAAATCGATTTAAAAAAAAGTGATTGCTTCATATGGAGCGTGTTTACAGTGAAAATCTTCGGGGAGAAATTCACCTTTATAGCGTTTTTGTTTGTAAATTTAGATGGAATTTACGGTGCTTGAATAAAATGGTGATTGAAGACATAAATACGGTGAAAATGTGAAAAAAATATGTTTCGCTGAAAATTTAATGATTTTTTATTAAAATAATAAAATTGAATTTTTTTATTGATTTAAAATTTAAAAGTCAATTATTTTGGTTAGGTTCACATATTATCGCATGTCAAATTGATTTTAAAGGATTATTGGGTGGATCCATTAAATAAACATTAACACAAGATATAAAAAATTAATTTTGAGGTTATTTTGTCTTTTTTTTATAAAAAATCAATCAAATTCTCCTATGTCCTTAGAATTCTGTCAAATGAATTTTTTAATTATTTTATTTATTTTTTAAATTTTTTAATTAGCTTTTATTTGCCAAATTAATTTTTTTTAAAATTTTCTAATTCAAAAATAAATTTTTCAAATTTAATTTTAATTTTCAAAATCTCTCAAAATAAAATCATTTATTTATTCCACAACGATTTGTGTAACTAAAATAATTTTTGAAAAAAAAATTACTTTAATTTTTAATTTCTACATTTATTTATGGTAATCTTTAAAATATTTTTTATTACGAAACATGGATTTTTTACAATAAATTATTCATTTTAAGATTATTGCCAAAAATTGTATTTTAGTACATAAAATTTTGGTCTTAAAAGATTTTTATTTTTTTTTTTTGTAATCGTATCAAAACATTTTTCCTTAAAAAGGTGAATTTTTTCCATAATTTTTTTATAATACAAAAAAATGACTTGTTTTTACCTCAACAACAACAAAATAAATCATTTTCGACATAATTTAGTCCATTTTTTACATGTACAAAGAAAAAAAATCGTCGTTTAGCAACCAATCACTCACTCAATCAATTTCCAGTTGAACGTGTCTAATGAAGCACAAGCGCGGTTCCTATCATTAATTATCTAATCAAATAATAATAAAAATTTCCTCTATTCTCTCGTAAATATTCGCTTTTAGTATTACCCACGAAAAATGTTTCTCATAAACAAAGCAGCACGTTTCTAATTTATTTATTAAATTCTGTAGTTTTCGTAGACACAGACGACAAGATATTTAGAGAAGAAAATTTTATGACGCGATTTTATTGCGCTTTGTGTCTCTTTTTGCGTATGTTTTTAATTGAATATAATGGGGAAAGGCTTTTTTTCTCTTTGGCGAAATTCCTGTGCCGTGGAATTTTAATTAAAAACCAATATTTCTTAATTTTAATTATTAACTTATGCGCGCATTGTTGTGCAAGCAAGAAATACTCGAAATCGCATAAATCATCGATAAATTTCTGACAACTACTTACTGCACTTGCTGACTGCGATGATGACATTGAACTGAATTTCCAATATAGTCTTGTTGTTTTTAATTTTTCGTGTACTTACTGACAAATTGCACGCAATTTAAACTAAAAGTGCGACAGTGCAGTGATGTAAGAGGCGAAAATATTATAAGATTTAAAAAAATATAAAAAAAAAATAAAGAAATAAATTTAAGAAATATTAAATTATTAAAAATAAAAATTTTGTTTAAACATAAAAATAATTTAATTTAATTTAAAAAAAATTAATTTTAAAAAAATAATTCAAAAATTAAATTAAATAAAATTAAAATTAAATTTAATTCCAATTTTAATTAAAAAAAAATAAATTTAAAATAATATTAATTAATTATAAAAAAAAATCCTAATTATGTAAAAATATTATTTTTTTTCGTCAAGAATTTTTATTTTTAAAATTATATAAATTAATGTATAATTTTTTAAATAATAATAAAGAAAATAAAATTAATGAAATTATTTTTAAATTTAATTTTGTAAATAAATTAATAATAATTTTAACGATTTATATTTTAATTAAAAATTATTTTAAAAATTTATAACACAATTTAATTTTTAAATAAATTTTCATTATTATTTTTTTCTTAATTTAATTCAATTAATTTAATTTAAAATATTTTTTTAATTATTTAAATTTTAAATATATTAATATTTTTAAAATAATTTTTATTGTAAATTTTTCAATTAATATTTTAAAAATTATGTATTTTTTTTTTATTTAAAATTAAATTTAATTATTTTATTAGAAAATCATTTTAACAGCACTGTCCCGTGAGAAAAAAATAAACAAATAACTGCTAAGCCTTTAGGTGTTTACATGAAAAATAATGTGCAAGCGATAAATTTTGTCCTACATTTTTTTTTCTTTATTTCTCATTCACCAACTTGTAGACCTGTCTTAATAATTGTGCAAGTACAAGAACGTAACTGACCTCAGATAATTTTACTTTTATTACTTGTTCGGTATTCCGTTTCATTATCATTAACGAGAATTATTCTTCAACCCCTGTTCTGGTCGTTATTCGTTGAAACTCGTAAAATGACGTAAATTTTATAGTTTAAACACATTTTTTCACAATCTTTCAAGGAAACCAATAAAATAAAAAAAAAGGATGGAATGTTCTTCATAAATGTGTGCGCGCCAGACGGAATCCCCTCAAATTTTTTTTTATATTTATTTTTTTTTTCGATGTGCATCCGTGCAACGTGTTTGTGTATGTGTGTGAGTGCCATGCACAAAAACTCACGTGGTGAAGACGTTTTAAAAGGCACACGTTAAAAGGTGCATTACCACCGAGAAAGGGGTTAATGACATCTAGAACGTCACATTGTCATCATCGTCGTCGTCAATAAGAAAAAAATCATCAACCTCATCACAGAAAAGAGAAAACGAGAAAATTAAGTGCACTTAATTCTATTGGCATGTAAATCACTTTCATCCATTGTCGCAGTGACGAAGGACTCTTTTCTCGAGATTTTTCATTAAAATGAACTTTTATGACTCAATTTTTAAAAATTGTTAATCTAGGTCATAAAAATTATCCTTTCCAAAAATTTTTTAAATATTTCTTCGGAATCCGTCTCCTTACCCAGTATGTCAAGTTAAACGCACCAATACAACGAAAAAATCCACAAAACCGGCAAGAGACACAAATACCAACGAAAAAAATTCCGTCACACCGAAATGACGTCTTACCGACGTGCGAATGTGTGCGAGACTGAGTGACTGTCGTAATAATAAACAAAAACACATGTCTCTTATGGAAATGGATGGAATTTTTGCTCTGTAATAAACATTACTACATTACTTGAATGTGAATGACACGATACCTTATTTCGGAGACGTGTTCTAGAAAGACACCAAATGCCGATGAAAAAAGTTGTGACACAAAATATTAAAGGTTAAATAGAGTAACCTGAGTCGATTTTGTCTCCTACAGACTAGAGTTGCCGCCGCATCAAAAAGAGCAAATAATTACTTTGATGGATTTCGAAGTGGGAGTTGAGTTCTATACATGAAATAATTGGAAAAAAAGTAATGACAGTGTTTGACATACAAAAAAAAAACAAAAATCGAAAAACAGAAAGATATGTCATTTTTTGTGTTATTAATGAATCTAGAAGAAAGAAAGACCTTGATGGGCAAAACATAAAAAAATTACATGAAAAAAGTACTAGATTTTGTGAAATTTTTTTCTTAGGTTCGCACCCTAGTAACTAAAATTTAAAACTAATTTTTTTTTTTTTATTTTTTATTTTTAAATTTTTTTTTATTTTTATTTTTTTATATTTTATTTTTTATTTATTTTACTTTAAATTAATACTAAAATAATTTTTTAAATTTTTTGACATGGATTTAATTTTAAACCAATAAATGTCTATAATATTTTTGACATTTCATAATTATTTTGACATTGTCAATCCAGCTCTTGTCAAAATTTTATAAAGGACTTTGATTTTATTCAGAAAACTTGTTAATTTTCATAAAATTTTTTATTTAGTAATTTTTTCAAATTTTCTTAATTTTTGAAAAAATTAACTTATAAAAAGTTAAAATTTTTTTCTAAAAATATCTGTCATTTTATTCTCTTCTGTCAAAACTGTCAAATCCAAGACAAAAATTTTTTCTTGACTTTCTATCACCCTAACCTGCCACATTTCACCAAATAAATTTTTAATACAAAAGTCATATACATTTCAAACAAACCTCCTATAATAATATAATAAATATCCCTAGTAACAATATGCATCGGAAAAAAATTGAGCGACTCGTACCGGCACTCAAATAAATACCAATACAGACACACAAACAGAAATTCCCTTGCTATACTGTTGTAACTTTTCTGTAGCAATAACGCACGCAAGATTCATTCATACCAAACAGTTGTTTCTCGACTTGGGTCTCGATCGCACGACCGAGTCGCTAAATTAATTTTTTTTCAAAAAAAAAAAAAAAGAAAATTTTATTGAATGTACATTTATTAAAAATGTTTTGATTTTATTTTTTAAATGTAACGCGTTGACGTGTACTTAAAACAAAAAACAAAAATGTTTCGGAATTGTTACTTACAACAATAAATAAATAAATGAATAAAAAAAGGTGAATTACAAGGAAAAAAAAATAATTGTGAGCTAATTTATTTCTGTGTTAAATATTTCAAGCAAAAAAAAAGAACAACATTTTGGGGTTGCCTAAAGCGATTAGTGTGTCGATTTACCGTTCATTATATGTCAAATTATATTTTTAATTCAGATTAAAATTAGACGTGAGTATCTCGTGTGTGATGCTGCCATCAAAGAAAAATTACAATCGATTGGCATTTAATCATCATGCAATTATTACAAAACCGTACGACACAAAACAAAACAAAAATAACAAAATCCAAACGTGACCAAATGCAATTTTTTGATTAAATTCTTTGTAATTTTTTTTTTGTGTATACCTCGCTGATTACTGGCAAAAATACAAGGCGATGAAAAAATGTGTGATTGAAAACCCGGTATTTTTTATGCTCCAGATAATCCGACACACAAGTACACGATAATAATAATTTTTTTTTTAAATCTACATGCACAGAGTGACCGTGAAAAAATGAGAGTGAGTAATCAATTCCATAAAAATAAAACTTATAGAATTTTTAGAAAATAAATCAATTGACAAGTATAGCAAAGCAGCGTTACGTGACGATGCTCAATTATTTTTTTTATTTTTATGTTGGATAAAAAAAAGTTATTTGGTGTGTAAAAATATTTAATAAATATTATTGAGAAATTACAGTTGATCTGATTTATGGTCGATTTATTGCACCACACATTTCACACCAAAAACAAATGCACTTATTATATTATTGAATATTTGTGTGTTGATTTAACCTTAAAAGCATTGAAAACGTCAGAATTTGGCGAAAATGTGAACGAGGAGGAATAGAGTGTCCCAGAATTTAACACGAAAAATTATCTTGTGTGAATCGTTAAATTCTTATTTGAGTGCCACCCTTCCTTAAATTTTTCTGACAGACATTTCGATTGTATTTTGGGTCATGAATCATATGTTTCGTTATTCTTCGTCGTCTATTCTTTTCTGCTATTTTTTTTTGTCTTCGTTTCTTGACTTTACTTTACAATTCTTTTTATCCAAGCGATGGTTGATATTTCGCAACAACAAAAATAAATTAATACATTATGTTTTTTCTATGGCGTTGTTCATTAAAGGCTTTAAATGAGAATATTAAATTCAAAACTTTAAGAAATACCGTAATTTAATTTTTTTAAGTAGGCGAAAATAGGTTTTGAATAGTAAAACTTTTGAATATTTAACGAAATTTCGAAATTTTTCAATATTTTAACAAAATTTTTGAGAATGAATTATTTTAATGAATTTTTATTAATTAATTTATTGATTTTATGACAAATATTTTAAAATGTGCACATTTTGTTTTGGCTCAATAATGAGGTCAAATAACGAGTCAAAAAGGCTCTGTATCTTTCTCACTTCTTTTAAACCTTTGAAGCATATGGCACCACTTTTTGGATTTCATTATCGGATTGTGCTAAAATTGCTTCTAATCCATAATCTGAAGCATCTTATGATGTTGTTCTACTTAACATTCCATTACTTTATTTGCTTTGATCAGAAATTCATAGTTCATTTCACTTAAATAGGTTTTTATCCATAAGAATGTAGTTCGAATAATTCCAAGACAATAGACACGTTCTTCAATATGACTTTAGTATTCCTTGTATTTGGGAAAGACTCCTTCATATGTCAAACCAAATCTCAATTCGTTGTTCAATTTGAAAACAATTTTATGTAATCAGCTTAAAAGTTAATTATTTCATTTAACTCATATCTCTTGATTCCGTTAGTTGTTCCGAAGGCTCCTCGACTCTCTTTCTTATATTGTTCATTAGAAATTTTTGCAAGATCTTGTTTTTGAAAGGATATTAAAATGAAGTAAAGATATGTCATTCTATAATTACCTGAAATTAAAGAAAATAAATACTTTTAGTTTATTGACTTATAAGTTTAATATTTTATTAAAATTTTACTAACCTTTCAATCCATGTTATATTAATTTTTAAACGTATGATACTTACCTCCTTTCCTCATTCATAACATCATAAATGAATGGCGCCCTAAAAATAAAATGAGTAACAACGAGAAGATCAGATAGTGACTCATTAATGTTTTTTGGAGAATTACCTCTTTTTATTTATTGTTCTTCTTATGGATGACGCTGAAACACAATAAAAACAAGTTTCCCCAAAACCTAAGAAAAAAAATTCAACACAATGTGAATCGAGCGATGGAACGTGAAGAAATTTTGGGTGCCGGAATTTTATGCGTTGCGAATTACAAATGAATTCATTAATTTCGAGTCTTTTTTTTATGACTAAGCAATTATGTGCGAGTTTTCATAAATAACTTATTCACAAGTTTACACCTTCCTTTCGCAAATAACAATAACATTTTGTTCTATTCCGTGTTGTCTTCCGTCGTGGGTCACAAAACACTTCATCTATTCGTTTGTTCTGTTTGTTCATCCATACGAATGAACAGCAACAACACTCTTACAAGACACATAAAAGTAATAGAATAGAACAGATGTGATTATTAGTTTTTATTTCTACGACTACAACAATATGTGTTTGTTGATGAAACTTTTTGTTTGCACGGAAGTGACGATAAGAAAGCGGCAAATCCCTTGAAAGTACGAAGGAAGGAATAGAATTTTATTTTTAAAGAAATAAACTCTTAGCATTAAAGGCGCCACTAATATTCCGGCATGACCGGCAAAAAATTTTTTCGACAAGGTCAAACACTCAGCACAAATTTTACGACGTTTTTTTTTTTATTTTTGTTCTCAATCCAGGTTTGTGTGTTTAGTGAAAAATGTTTCAACCGTGTTTTTTTTACGATATCAATCATCAATCAAATTTAACCCATTTTCTGGTTGGAACATCATCGCCTGTAAATATCGTAAAAAACCTGACACATTTTTTGTTTGTCTATTATTTGCTTGAAGAAAAAAGGCTGACTGCCAAGATATAATTGACTAATTCACCGCAAACTTGTTACTTTTTTGTACGTTGTTAGGTTGGCTGATAATAATACCAGCATCGTAAAAACGTCAATTTTTATAGATGGATTTTCTGAATAAGGTATGAGCAATATGGGAAATTGTTTGAGATTAAAAAGGATTGTAATTGTAAAATATTACTCGTAAAATTTATGTATTTTTTTTGTCTTTTGATATTAAAAAATTCAATTTCTTTTAAATATTTAAAATTCAATATTTTTGAGTTTTTCCTATAATTTTGAATTTTATTATTTTTTTTTATTTAAATAAATAATTTTTTTTTCAATTAATTAATATAAATTTCAATATTACTCAGAATAGTTTTAATTTATTTTAAAATTTATCAAAAAATTAATCTATCATATTTTTAGCAGGTTAATAAATTAACAGCTGCAATAAATTTTAATATAATTTACCATTTTAATGAGGTATATTTATTTTTTCTAGAGAAAATGTTTTTAAAAAAATAATTTTTCTGTCATACATTTAAAAAAAAAATAGTCTATATTTTAATTAATAAAAATTATCTGGAAATTAAAAGATTTTTTTGAGAGTTTATAATATTTTAATGTAAATAAAAGTAAAATTAATTTAAATTAAAAGTATAAAAAAATAAATAAATTAATAAAAATATAATTTTATAATAATTAATTAATTAAATTAGTTTAATTAATTTTTTTTAATTTTTTTTTTAATAAAATTTAAAAAAAACAGTGTTCAAGGAAGTTTACTATTTTATCATCTCAGTTAGAACTGTTTTAAATGTTAGCGCTTGTTCAATAAATTTTTATCGCTTTCTCAGAAGTTACTCAGATAATTTATTCATAAAAACATCTAATGCGCCACAAATTATGAATTTTAATACTTCCCCCTATATTTTTTTATTTAAATAGAATTTTCTTCATTTCATTACAAAAATAAAGTGTACATTAGGACGACCTTGAGCAGCTCCCCATTAGTCTGTAGATATTTGCCAAAAAAAATAATGTAATTACGGTGCGGCGAATGAATGAATGAATGTGTAGAAAACATGAATTTTTGTTTACGACTCGCGCGATGGATTTTTTTTATTTTTCGCTCGATCGAAATGGAGATAAGACAATTACAAGTTAAAGGCCGCAACTTAACTATCGACCAAGTTATGCTAACTACCAAGTGAAAGTAGCTATTTGCGTGTCAGAACGACCTTGACATAATAGTCGGAATCAGGCATTTCCTTCCGCGCCGTACCCGGCAACAATGTCTAATGAACACTTATACGGTTCTTAAGTAATTATGGAGAAGTATTAAATAATTTTTTTTTTAGAAAGATTAACGGAACACGTGACAAGTGTTTTGTCATGAAATTTCCGTAAATCATGTGTGAATGAGTTTCATGCGTCTTAAAATCACATAAAGTGTCAACAACGAAATTTCAAAGGCACAATCCATTGTCTTGTGAGTTTTATTTTATAACAATATAAAATAAAGATTAGTTCACTGTCAACGGTAGTGAGTAAATAATTATTATCAGATTTGTCGTGTTCAGTGGCGTATTAAATATTTTTATGAACTTTGAAATTATGTGTAAACAGAAATTTCTTAAAAATTGCTTGGTTTGGATAAATTGGAATAAATTTTCAATTTAGGGTCTACGACCTACCTACCGACCTGATAAATCCTATGGCCGAAAAACGAGTTTAAAACCATTTAAGAAGTCATATTAACCCTTTAAGAATTTTGTGAAAACAGAAATTTCCTAAAAATCGCTTGGTTTGAATAAATTGGAATAAATTTTGAATTTAGGGTCTACGACCTACCTACCGACCTAATATAGGTCCTATAAGCGAAATACGAGTCAACTTAACCCATTTTCAGAATCAAGTTAACCCTTTAAGAAGTCATATTAACCCTTTAAGAGGTTATTTAATTTTTCAGGATTTAATTTAACTCCTTGAATGAATTTTCTAATTACTTAAGGGATAAATTTAACCCCATCAAGAGTGATACTAAGGGGTTAAATTAATCCCTCAAGGGGTTAGAAAATTTACTTAAAGGGCTAAATTAACTTCTGAAAAATTAATATTACTCTTAAAGGGTTAATATGACTTCTTAAAGAGTTAACTTGATTCTTAAAAGGGATTACTTTGACCCGTTTTTGCCCATGGGAGCCTTTGAACGTATCCGTCACTGCTCGTGCTGTAACAACCAGAAAGATAGATATCTTTCGGTGCGAAAAGAACGACGCGACACGACACATTCAGAAGCTTATCAGTGAGTTATTAGCAAACATTTCTTACCTTAAGTTTTATTTTTGTGTCCCCATAACGTCGTTGAAAGTCAAGATAATTTTTCGGATCAAAGTCAGTCGGAGACTTTCCGTTGTTCCATTAACTTCGTCTCGTTGCTAGGAAATTAATTTTTAGGTAATCAATCATCTGGTCCTGATTAATCTAGAAAAAAAAATAATAACAGTGATTAGATGCTAATAACGTGTTAATAACCGATAATAACTTCAAAAAAGCATAAAAACAAACAAATCGACATTTAATTTTTGATCATTGACCAAATAAAACTTTCGTACGTCAATCGCCCATTAATGGATAGTCTAATTGACACCCGCCGTCACAATAAAGTTAAAAAGGTCAAGGATAATTATTTGTTGTTATTTATTGTGTCTGTTTAGTAGCCAAACAGTAAATCAATAGTTTGATTAAAGTTTTATCAGATTGAATGAAATTAATGAATAATTTATCAATGCAGTGGTTTTACGTGTTGAATAAAAAAAAAACAAATTTTATTGCATTTTCATATTTAAAAACTGAAATTGCATCAGCTCCCCACTTCCGTTCGTGTGAACAAGAGACTCGAAAATTGTTCAATTATCACATTCATTATCCATCCACACCTATTTAGAAAAAAAATATTTTTACCGAATGAAGCACGTCTATTGTCGAAATTCCAACCGTTCCTTGTTTTTTACCTCATGTAAATTTTATTAGATGCTAATTATCCGTCTCTTGTTAGGCAATTTAGATATTTAACGCGTTTTGAGTAAATATTTACCCAAGTACGGCGTGCAGTGATAAGTTGAGAATTACACGTGAAAAAAAGTCAGCATAAATTTAGAAGGTAGAGGAAAGTTTGGATAGAGGTTTTAATGGAAGACAACATATGTCGATAAAATGACAAAAAAACGTGAATATTTTTATGAGAAGAAAAAGTTTAAATTAAAGTGGCATGAAAATGACAAAATTTGTTTTTCTTCTTTTGAGCATCAAAGAACCTTACAGAATTTTTTAAAAAATTCTTTAAACAATTTTTCAATTAAAAAAAATATTTTTTTTTTCTAATTAAAAATTAAAAAAAAAATTAAATTAAAAATTAAAAAAATTTTTTTTATTTTTTTTTTTATTAAATATTAAAAATAATATTTAAATTAAACAATTAAAAAAAAATAATTTTTATTTAATAAAATAAATTAAATTTTTTAAAAAATTTTTATTAAAAATAATTATTTTAAAAAAAATATTAAAACATTATTTTAAAAAATTAACAAAAGAATCTATTAATTTTATTTTTTAATTAATATCACATTTTTAATTTTATTTTAATTTAATTTAATTTAATGTATTATTTTTTAATTTTATTAATATCTATTCAATTTTTAATTTTTTTTTTAAATAGAAACTTTATGAGTGATTCAAAAATAAATCGTTGAGAATATTTTAACACAAAATATGTCTATAAAAATAAATATTAAAAATAAATCTAATTTTATTAATTTTTAAATTATTATTTACTATGAAAAAAAATTAAAGATTTAATTTAAAGTTTTAAATAATTTATAAACTATGAAACTTTAAAATTTATTTTTTTTTTGTGAAAAAAAATAATTATAAAAAATAAAATTATTAAATTTCTTTCAAGAATTTTTCGTCTTTACAAGTAATTTTTTTTAGTAATTTAAAATTCATAAGGTATAAAATTTTTGTGCAAACATAAACTTATTGTTCTTTTCACAAGAGAAAACAAAATCTTATTTCCAAAAAGTTATAAACTTGTGAACTTTTTGCATTCATAAAAAAAACAAATAAAAGTAAAAGTCCTGATTGCGCTTTTAATGTAGGTCAAAAAAATAAAATATCGTGTTAAGGGTAGAAAAAACAACAAAATCTGACAGACAACAACTTGGTCATAACTAAATATTTATTTAACACTTTGCAGCAATTTTTTAAAAAAAATCCATGCAAGTGTAAAAAATTCTTGATTCACGATAAAGAATAAAAAAAATGTGTAAATATAGCAAAAAATAACATTATAAATTTTTTTTCTCACATTTCAAACGTGACACTTTGTATTTCATTATTATCATATTAAGCAACAATTCAAAAAATAAAAAAAACGCGCGCTGATAAGCTTTGCTTGTGCGATAAATTTGTTGAATAAACATACATAGTGAGGGCTTTTAACGAGATTTTAATCACAAAATGATTAGATTTTAGAAATATTTTATAATGTTGGCGTGTCGTGTGATATGGGAGTAACAAAGTATGTGGTTAACCACAATTTATGTTAATTACAAATTTTACAAATTAAGCTTCCACTCGTCGTCGTTTAATAAATGTTTGAATATAAAATAATCCTCTTAATTTTTTGTTTGTTTTTCGTTTCAGGCTATTTTGGGAAATAAAGTGAAAAATCAATAAATAAAAAAAAGGAACAAGAATAAAAAAAACTAAAAGTCGACCTACAAAAAAAAAAATAGAAAATAAAAGTGTAATCGATATTTTTTCGTCGTTTTGTAAACTCGTGTCTCTTGTTTCGGTGTATATTTCATCAATAACGCAAACATATATGAAAAAGGTGCAAAGTTGAGAAAAATGGCTTTTACATGTAGGCCAGCGGCAAAAGCCCACAATTATCACATTTGTAATTGTCAGAGTTGCCGTTACGGGTGTCACGATTCGTATAGTGACTCTGCGTCGCGACTAACGTCAAATAACGACGAAAGTGACGAAGTATTCCAACCAAATGTAGTTAGTTCAATGTTAGTGTTTAGTAATAATAATAATCAAAGTAATATAAAAGATAACAAAGAAAAAAATTATGTTAGTCAATTATTGCCTAATAATACTAGAAAATGTAGAAGTGGTGATAACTTCGTTGAAAATCGTGTAATTAATGGTGAAGTTGTTGACACGATTTACGAAACACATGATTCCAATAATTACTTAGTTGATCACGAATTTACCAACAACTGCAGCGCGAAACGGGTGTGGAAAAATGCTAGTGCTATCTTAAGACAAAATACGTTCCTGCTTATCGTTGTCAGTACAGTTCTACTGCTGACCATCTCGAGTGGCGTCAATGCTGGACCAATTAACACAACTGTCGTACCAGCGACGGCAGTTTCGGATTTAACGACCCAAAGAGTAAGTTTTTTTTTCAATTTTTTTTTCTTTACAAAAAATCTGCGCTGCAGCTTTCAAAGCACACAAAATATTTGCACGAGAATCTAATTGGTGGTTTGGAAAAACTTTTCTTACAATTTTATAGAATTAGATGAAAAATTTTGCACAATGGAAATTGCTTCACAAGTTTTTTCCTTTTCTTTTTTTCCTTTTTTTCTCTTTCTCTCTTGCTGCCTCTTGCTTGCAAACATTTGCAACACGCACATCCTCATCTCTAGAGTATTTTTAAGGAAGCTAGCCACGATGGTGAGGAAGCGGAACACGCCATCGAACGATATCCAGTATTCACAATTGACTTTTTACGAGTTGAAACGCCTTTTATCATAGGAATATGGATACTGTTTGCCAGTATCGCGAAAATTGGTGAGTTTGAGTCGTTAAAGAGTTTCATGTCTCTTGAAAATGCGCATATTTCAACATTTTTTTGAAATTATTGGACCCGTTGGTTTCGTTCTACCAGAAGAATTTTTTTCTCATAACTCATAAAAAATATTTCAATTTTTTAAACAGATATATTTTGCCCCTATTGGTATGCAATGAACTTTTCATTTCATTTTTTAAATTTTCCACGAATTTTCATATGTTTTATTAAATTTTTCTTGCTTTAAAATCTTCCGAAAATCAAAAGAAACACATTACAAAAGACATCAAAGAAATTTTTGAAGCAAAACTTGAATTATTGCGTTACAAAATTTGTATGGATTTTAAAATTTAACTTGAAAATCCATAGTTAAAAATTTTGTAACGCTATAACTCAAATTCTGATCCAAAAATTTCTTTGAATTTATCCGTAAAGTGATTTTATTGACTCTCAGAAGATTTCAATGAAAGAAAATTTGAATAAAGATTGGAAGAACTCTTGAAAAATTAACAAAATAAAATGTAAAGCTCATTGCATACTTTAACTTGGGTAGAACAAAATCCACGGGTCCACGATTTTAAAATAAATTAACATAAAATCAGAAAAAAATGATTGATTCCCTTTCGAGTAAACAATTCCGAGAATAATTGGAAACTCGAACGGTGTAAATGCAATTATCATTTGGGTACAAGGTCACATGTCTCCTCTCATCGCGCGTCATAAATTTTACTTTATTATCTTCGAGCAGAACGAACACATATGATTAGCGAGCAAATCTAAACGCAGATAATAAATAAATGAAAAAAAAATGTTTCGAGAGAGAGCGAGATAAGAGCTTTCAGAAACAGTTAATAATTAACAGACACACTCATTCTTGACAAGCAGGCAGAATATTGTGTCGCAATATTGTTTTACGTTTATTTTTTCCTCTCTTTGCGATTACAAAAGAATACATTCTAGTACTTTTTTTTACCTATACCTACGATAGTGTGGAATGATTGCGTAAACAAAAAAAAATAGCACACGAGCATCTTGTATTTGCTTAGATAAACATTGCATTATAAAATATGGTCAACTGTTCGTGAGGATTTTTTTTTTAATACAAAAACTTCAAAGAACTGATAAGACAAACGACGACCCATTTTCACAACGAACCCTAATTTGCTTTTCAAATTCAGATCTAAATATGGTTGTGACAAAAAAAAAATAACAAAGCAACTAAAAGATAATAATTGCAAACAATTCCAGAGAGAGATTTATTGTCTGCCACGCTGTTTATGGCACGACTATAAAAATTACGGTGGCTTTTAAAAAAGGACGACCGACCCAGGTGTATAATGATTGCGTAATATTCCTTTCATTAGCCGCCATCAAGTATCTCGGGGTAATTAAGAAATCCTAACGTTGACATTATCGTCACTAATCAAGTCCTTGATGTATTTGCGTTGATCTTCGAAGCATCTGGATTTGAATAATTTTTTTTTAAAGTCACGTGTTCGCAAATGACATTCCTCTTGTTTGTTATAGAGTTTTAATTAAAAAAAAAACTTATCGCATAAGCTGTTGCTTAAGCCGAGCGCAATATTGTGCAAGCAAACGACATTCTTATATAATAATCTCCATATGTTTATTTGTAGAAAAATGCATATAGACAAGTTGATGTTTTGCATATTTTTTTGTTTCGAACGAACAGCGGGCGCCTTGAACTAGTTTTAATTGCTTTTCAATTTCTACATGAGTTCTTTGGGTCAATATTGGAATATTATTGGAGCGGATTTAATTACGGGTGTCACGATTTATTTTATCGATTTCTTTTAAAAAAGAAAGGAATTCGAAGAAATGCACGTGACATGTTAAAAATTCTTGATGTCTTGAGAAAAAAATTCATGGATTGAAGTGATATCTCACACATATGCAATTTTTTGTGAGATAAAATATAAAAAATTCTTAATACAATGAGTCTAATTGACTGTATCTAAATGCAGAGCTTTTGAATAGGATCCCAACCGCTAAATCAATACACCAATTACGGAATAGGAAATTTAGAAAATTTCCATCTGAATATCGACATGAAGTTGATACAGAAAATAGTTTTACAGAACCAAAGAGCATAAATGGATTATGTCAGTCGTAACTAATGTCAAAACATATTGTAGCTTTTACATATCGACCTCTGAATCGGAAAATACAATTAATCAGATATATTGCTAGATGTATGGCTAATGGAAAAATGAATAATCCTGATCCAATAGTCGATTTTATCTATGGAATTAAAATATGCTGGTCTTCTGTTTTCAGTTACATCCAATGTTTGTCCAAACTTATTACGTTTATTATCCAAACGACCTTTGATTACATTCTTAGCATCAAATTCTGAAAATTTTACGATTCAAAATATTCGCTATCTCCTTGTGATAAGTCACTATTTTTTTCTTCCTTCCTCGAAGATTTCCTCATAATATTTTTTTCATACTAGATCAGGTTAATTTCGCATATTTTGGATGTTCTGCGAAAAGCAACATTTAAAATCCGTTCTAACATGCATAAAGGACAATGTAAGCATCCCATGCCATTTGTTCTTGCATTAGTGATGATCTCGAAGGCATATCTTAAATCCGCATGATGAAGATTATGCCCGAATTTGAAATGACATCATCGTTAAGGGATTTTTTTGTAATGAGAAAACATATTGCGCACATAAAATGAAAAAACCTGAAAAGAATATAAATTAAATAGTTTTTGATGATTATGTGAGAAATTATTTTCGAGTCATTTTTTAATATTTTATCTAAAACTAACTATCAATTTAATAATATTTTTAATTATTATTTTTTACCTTGTAAAATTTATTTTAAACTTCAAACTTAACTTAAAACCTTAAAGCCAAAAAATGCATATGTGATGGATAACACATTTCATCTTGCTAAAAATAAATAATAAATTCAAGTCATGAAATTCATAAATGCAACATCGTTGCAAAAATCTACCAACTGTCGAATCTCAAACTAAATTAGATTTTCAAGTGATTTTATCTCTATTTTACAAAAATTTACATATCATGCGATCGATAACAGACACTTTTCTAACAAGAGCTGCATATAATTTATGTGAATGGGTGTAAGACAAAATGCATTAAGAGACATGAAACAGAGATAAGCCATCAATTAATTTACTAATTTTCCATATAACTTACCTTCTAGGTTTCCATATGACGCCAAAACTGCATACTATCTTCCCAGAATCTTGCCTTTTAATTGTTGTAGGTGTAATTGTTGGTATCATTTTGTTCTACGCGACATCGGTGCATGTCTCGCCGCTAACACCAAACACATTCTTCTTCTACATGTTACCACCAATTATCTTTGACGCAGGCTATTTCATGCCAAATCGTCTGTTTTTCGATAATTTAGGAACAATTTTATTAATGGCTGTGGTCGGAACAATATTCAATATTGCAACAATTGGTAATTGCGGCGATTCACGTCAATTTTTGTTCTCACTAATTAATTTCCTTTCTCAGGATGTTCTTTATGGGCTGTCGGAACAACGGGATTATTTGGCGTGGAAACGCCATTTTTACACATGTTTTTATTTTCGTCACTGATATCGGCTGTCGATCCCGTCGCCGTGCTCGCTGTCTTCGAGGAAATTCATGTCAATGAGATTTTGTACATTGTCGTGTTCGGCGAATCGTTACTCAATGACGCCGTTACGGTAAAGAAGACGACACTCCTTCGCAAAAAAAAAGAATTCGATTAATTTTTATCTGGCTTTTCAGGTCGTCTTGTATCACATGTTTGAGGCGTATAACGAAATGGGTGTGGGCAACATCAAGCCCGTGGATATCGCGAGTGGAGGCGCCTCGTTCCTCGTTGTTGCCTTGGGCGGAACCATCATTGGCGTTATTTGGGGCTTCGCAACGGGACTAATTACGCGTTTTACGGATGGCGTTCGCGTCATTGAGCCAATTTTCATTTTTGTCATGGCATATTTGGCCTACTTGTCTGCTGAAATTTTCCACATGAGTGGAATCTTGGCGTAAGTTGACATTTTTTCTTGTCTTCTCTCTGTTAATGAGCGAGTGAGAGAGAGAGAGAAAATGAAAAATTTTTAACATCGTCATCTTTTCTTGCAGCATTACGTTCTGTGGCATGGCAATGAAGAATTACGTGGAGGCGAATATCTCACACAAGTCACATACCACGATAAAATATGCCTTGAAGATGATTGCGAGCAGCTCCGAGACGATTATTTTCATGTTGTTGGGTGTTGCGACAATCAACAGTGGTCACGATTGGAATACCTGGTTTGTTATTCTCACAATTGTTTTTTGCACGGTGTTCAGAGCTTTGGGTAAGTTATCTTCGTCGAAAATTAAGTTAAAAAGTCATTGAATTTTTGTAATTTTTTTAAAACACAAAATTTATTTAAATGTCTTTAACCACGTGGTTCATTCAAGTTTTTTGAGCCATACAATTTATGAACATTTTTTAAACCACGTGGTTTTTTGAAATTTTTTGAACCATACGATTTATTTAAATTGTTCAAACCACGTGGTTCATTGAAATTTTTTCGCCATATAATTTATTAAAATTTTTTAAACCACGTGGTTTTTTGAAATTTTCTGAGCCATACGATTTATAGAAAGTTTTCAAACCACGTGGTTTTTTGATTTTTTTGAGCTGATTTTGAAATGATTTATTGAAATTTTTTTAAACCACGTGGTTCATTGAAATTTTTTGAGCCTCATGATTTATTGAAATTTTTCAAACCACGTGGTTACAGATCAACTTAAAATTCAAGCTTAAGTCTTAAGTTCTCTTAAGTTGATCTTAAGTCAAATTCTAAAACTTTCTTCGGTTCTACCTCAAACAATGACTTAGCTTCTTCAGTTGATTAAATGATTTTCTTTTTCGCCAGGTGTTTTGCTACTCGCTAACATGGCAAATCGTTTCCGCATCCACAAACTGACAAATGTCGATCAATTCGTAATGAGTTATGGCGGCTTACGTGGCGCCATTGCCTTTGCGCTCGTTATGCTGATCGACGACAAGCATATTCCACTTCAACGGATGTTTATGACAACGACAATTGCCGTCGTGTATTTCACAGTATTTTTACAAGGCATCACAATAAAGCCACTTGTGAGGATATTAAATGTCAAGCGAGCGGAAAAACGAAAACCAACTATGAATGAACGTATTCACGAGAGAGTAAGTCACAATCAAATATTCAATATTTTTTTATTAACTTTTTTTTCTCTGTCTGTCTGTGTCTGTTTTTGCAGTTTATTGACCACATGATGGCTGGCGTAGAAGACATCATCGGCAAAACTGGCAACTACAATATTAGAGATAAGTTTAAACGGTTCGACAATCGTTTTATTCGTCCATTATTGATTCGTGATTTGAAGGTAATTTTTTTTTTTTCCATAAAAAAAAATATTTTTAAAAATAAAAAAAATAAATCAAAAAAATAATTTTAATTTATTTTTTTTATAAAAAAAAAATTAAATTTAAAAAAAAAATAATTTTAAAAAATTATTTTTTTTAAAAAATTTAAAATTTATATAAATTTAATTTTTTAAAAAAAAAATATATTTTAAATTTTTTTTTTTATTTATTTAAATAAAAAAAAAATTTTTTTAAATAAAAAAAAAAAAATTAAAAAATATTTTATAAAAAATTAAAAAAAATAAATTTTAGGGAGCTGAACCAAAAATCCTGGAAACCTATTCCAAATTAGCCATGAAAGACGCCATGGACTTTATGAAACGCAATCCATCGACGCTAGGTCAAATGCCAAATACGGAATCAATGAGTGCCCTTTTCCGCAACTACACACAATACTTCGGCGGAAGGTTTGCTCCCAACTATATGAACACATGGTAAACTAATAAATTCAAAGTGTGTCCAAAAAACTGTGCGTTGTTTTTGCATGAAAACACAAACAAACAAATTTTTACTAATCATTTTTTTTTATTTTTCGATATTTTTATAAAAAAAAATTTTCAACGCAAATAATTAACTTCACAGCTTTTTAGAGTATAGTCCAGGTAGCGTAGAGATAAAATCCAAAAAAAAAAGTCATTGTAGATGACACTCCATTTCCCTTGCTTTTAGATATGAAAAAAAATAATATAGACGCAATTTTAGGAAACAGTGAAAAAAAAATTAAACATTCATGGTCGCACTAATTTATTAGTTTATTAATTAATTTATTCCCTGTTTTAATGTGCGAACACGAAAATATTCAAATTTTGGGAAAATTTTCGTATTCGCATCATTTGTTTTATTTTTTTAAAGGTCAAACGTGTAATTTTGTACGATTTTTTAAATATTTCTTATAAATTTTTTTCGAAGTTTTTTTTATTAAAAAAAAGTAATAATAATTTAAAATAAAATAAAAATATTTAATTAGATTAAATATTATACTAATTAATAAATTTTAATTTTATTTAATTTTTTTTTATTTTTGAAAAATATTTAAAATAAAAAATATTTAATTAAATTAAATTTAATAATTAATTAAATTTATTTTTCATTAAAATTAAATTCAATTAAATTAAAATAAATAAATAATTCTAAAATTTTTTTTAAAGTAAAATTTAAATAATTTTTAATTAAACTAATTTTATTTTTAAAATTATTAATTTTCATAACAATATTTAATTGAAATAATTATTTTTAATTAAAATTTTATTTTTAAATGAATTAAAATTTATTTTTTTATAAAAATAAAAACTAATTTTTTAAAAATTTCGTAAAATTACTTTAAGAAATTTAAAAACATAATTTCATATATAAATTAATTTAAAAAAAAAATAAAACAAAAAATAAAACGTTTGACCTTTAACAAAAATAAAACCTAAATGTTCATCATTGGTCATTAACTCAAAAAATATATAAATTTTTCAAAATTATTTACTAAAAAAAATAATACTAAAACAAGCATGAAAAATCCGCCGCATTAGAAAAACAACTGCTTTACCGCTTCGAAGCCTTATCAGCTTCCAAATATTCTCCCCCTTATATGTAAATCATCTACAACCAAAAAATCTAAATAAATGTCAAAGAATTCTCATTCTCTCAAATTCTCAATGCAGGTCCCCCCATGTTCGATATCATCCTATACACAATTCGTAAGTTTCGTAGTGAGACTCGTAACGAAGTAAAATGACTAAACTAGAAAATATTTTTACGTGTATAGCGCAATTCCATAAAAAAAAAACAATGAATAATTTTTCTTCATCTTTATATGTATTTATTTATCTCGTAATAATAATAATAAAAAAAAGAAAAACAAACAAAAGAAAGTAGTTTAGTAGATCATTGAATTATTTTTACAGCCAAAATATTCAAAACTTGTCCCTGGGCAAGCCGTCTTATTTGCATTTTGACATTTTTGTTATCTCACAAAGTGAGTAAAAAAAAACATTTAATGAAAAAAAATATAAAGGGGACAATATTTTTTATCTTAAGATTTTTTTAAATTTATTTATTTCGATGGTGTCGGAGTTTCATTGCTTGATTTAGTATTTTTTTTTTAAATTAATTATTTTTTTAAATTTAATTAATTTTTATTTATTTAATTTTTTTTAAAAAAGTCCGAGCTTTTCAAATCTGGAGTTGTCAACTCGTAATTTGGACATGCATGAGCTCGATTATAATCCATCAAAGAAGGATTTGACAGATGCTCGAATTCATCATTTGCTGGCTGAGGAGTTGAAACCATATAGAAGGGTAAGTTAACATTTTTAATTTATTCCGCTGAATTTTTTAGATGGCTATTTGCGATAAAAATTTTTTTATTATATTAAAATTTTTATTCATCAATTTTTTTCTTTTCTTCCCTTTTTTTATAAACTCCATAAATGTGTGTGTGATAAATTTATCATACAACCGCATCATTAAATGTGTCACGTTCGATAATCAATCCCTACAAAAAAAAATCAAAACCAATCAAAATTAATCAAAAATAAAATCTAAAAACCTGTCTAGGCTTCCGTTGCGGTATGATATTACCTTCTTGTACTTTCTCTCTCTCGTTTTATCAAATTATCACTGTAAAACGACTGATTGTCTCACTGTATATAATATATAAAAATTTTCTTTGTTTATGGTTTTTAATATTTTTTTGTTTATTTTTTTTAATTAAAAAAAAATAATAAAAAATATTAATAAACGTTTTTATTTGGTTTCTCACTGTTGTTAAAAAAAATTAATTTTGGAGGACCATTGATCCTTGTTTTGTCGTTTAACGTAGAGACAGCAAAATATCTCACAGTTTGTGTAAAAAATAACCTACCTAATTATAATATTGTATTACATGCTACTCTGGTGTTGATTTTGTTTAAATATTTTTTTTAGATCCTTGTAAGAGCCTTCCTCTAACATTTTGTGGTTGATTTGAATTTTACAAACATTTGCATACATTATAAAGACAAAGACACAAAAAACACACACATACGCCCATTTTTGCAATTTCTGTGGGGTTTGGGGTGGTTCATGGAGACGCCCGGTTTTTCATTAAAATTAACTCATGATTTTCGGTAGATTAAAAATTATTCATGTTGTCGTAAATTTTATATTTTAATGTAATAATCAATTATTTAAATGCAATTTATTATTCTGTTGGTCTTTTACCGCAAATTGTGTTTTAAAAGGTTTTTATTTTTGAGTCATTTAAATATAAAATTAAAGAGATGAGTGTCATTATTAAGAATTTACGGATTAAAATGGTAAATTAATGTTTATAAAAGGACATTAAATGTTCAATTTTCGGTCATCATAAAAAATAATTTAATTCGTAGACAATATTTTTTTCAATAATTGATACTCAAATATCATTAAAAATAATAAAATAAAAATTTGATACATTAATTAGTCATTAGCGGTTTGCGTTAACAATCAATTATTTTTTTTATAAATATTTGAGTGAAAAAAAAATCAAGAATTTTTTACACGTAAAAAAAATATTATAAATAGGTATATTTTTTTTTCTTAAAAAATTAAATTATAATATTAAATTATTTTTTTAACATTAAATACCAATTTATAAAAAAAATATTTTTTACTGAAAAATAAAGATTGAGGCAAATATATCAATAAATAAGCCGTTTTTTACAAAAAAATTTGAAAAATTAAATTGTTACTTTTTTATTAAAATTTAAAAAATAAAATAAATAAATTATTCAAAAAAAATTATAAAAATTAAATAATTAAATAAATTAAATAAGAAAAAATAGTTTTTGAATCGATTTTATTAAATTCAACATAAATAATTTATAAAATTTATTTATTTATTTATTTTATTTTATTATAAATAAAAAAAATAATAATTTAAAAAAATAATATTATTTTTTTAATTAAAATATAAAAAATTAAACTAAAAAAATTCAACTTAAAGTAAAAAAAAATTTATTACTTATTTTTTTTTTAATAAAAAGATCTGAAATTATTCAGAAACCTCCAAATATTTATTTTTTTTTATTTATTCATATTTATTTAAATATTTTTTTTTATAAATAAACTTGAAAATTTAAAACTCTCAAAAACATGACGAGAAAATTCCATTAAAGTATCAAGTTGATGTTTAATTTACTATCCAAGCAAAAAAAAAAACATCGAACAAAGAATCTATTTTTCAGAACCACGAATTTCATTTGAAACGTGAAGTAGAACAATCGCGTATTTATCTTGAATTCTCAATAGTAGAAAAAAATTCCCAACATTAATACATCTTTTGTTCACTTCAACATTTAACGTCATTCATCTTTGTTACAATTTCCACAAGACACCGCAAAAAAAATTGTTTGACGTGCTTTCATCGTTTTTCTTTTTTTATGATTTCAGTAAAAAAATACATGTTCTCAGAAAATATCCCATGTTACCGAAAATATTCCATCGACATTTTTTCCATTTTTACATGTCGAATACAGAAACAACAAACACTGCATGAAATTTTTGTTTTCCATAAAAGAAAAAAAAATAAATAAAGATTTTAGATTAGGCACAAAATGTAATCGTTGCAAACTTGTATTCTTATTCTATCAAGCTTAAAGTCAAAAAGTTCACCTGTCTTTGCGCTTCTTCTTCTAACTTCTTAACTATCTCTCTCTTTCTATGAAAATTAATAAAAATTAAATTTTAATTAAGTTCTTTATCACTTTTTGTAGCATCGTCGCCTGAGTTATAGTCGTCATGCCGTCGATGATCGTGACTTATCCACACAGGTAAAAATAAACATTTTTATGACACTTTTATAATTCACTTTTAAAAATAAATTACTTTATAATCACCGGACAGGTTAATTATAAAATGCCACTTAACATTCGCCGGATGGTGTGTGATCGAAAGCATCACAAGAGGAGCAAACGTAACAACAAAGTGAGTAATTTTCCATGCCTATCATTTTTTTCGAATATTTAGAATATTTGTAATTAATTAAAAAATAATTAATTTAATTTTAAAATAATATTTTTATTTATTTAAATTATTCAGAAAAATATTAATTAAAATTATTTATTAAATTTTAAATAAAAAAATTAATTTAAATAAATTTTAATTAAATTATTAAAAAATAAAACTAATTTATTTTTAATTAAAAATCAGTTTAAATTCAGATTTATCTCATATTAAATTAAATTATAAAAAATTAAATCTTGAAATATTTTTTAAAATAAAAATTTAATTATTTTAAAAAAAATTAAAATATTCAGTTTAATTATTTTTCTCTTTTAATTTTTTTTAAATTTGAAAAATAATTAACTTAATACAATTGATTTAAAATTAATTATTTTAATTGAATTTAAAAATATCAAAAAATAATAAGGTAAATAAAATTAATTTAAAAATTCATTTAAAAAAAACATCATAAATAAATTGAATTTAATTAAAAAAAAATTAAATAAATTAAATTATTTTTTAATAATTCATTTTAATTAAAATAAATATATATAAATAATAAATAAATAAAAATTAAATAATTAAATTAAATAAATAAATTAAATAAAATTAATTTATTTCATTAAAATAATTTTAAAAAAATATTTTTTAAGATAATAAAAATAATTCTTATATTTCTTATTTTTAAAAATAAATAATTATTTTACTTAAAATTTAAAAATATTAATAAAAATTAGGTAAATAAGGTATAAAATTTTAAAACATTTTTAATATCGACCCTATAAACGCATTATATTTTCATTTTTTTTCAGGACGGCAGTAAATCAAACGTCAAGCAAAATCACGTTTCGTTCCCCGAATTTGCGCAAAACGGCTCAGCGAAACAATTTGCGAATGGTAATAATGAAAATACTCATTTAGCTAGTTCATCTCATGACACACACGATCCAAAACCAAAACGAAACCATTACAAAGCAAAAAGAAAATATTCTCACAGTCTTAGCAAGTACCGTAGATTAGAACTAGGTAACGTTCAATGTGCTTGCTCCGACGTTCTCTGGATGTCGTGATGACCGCATGATCAATCATCATTTTTTTTTTATTTAATTTTTTTTTTCTTTCTGCAGCACTTAAATCATCATCATCTCTTCAGAACTCTTAGCACCCTTAAGTAGAAATTTTTGTATTTTATTTTTATTTATGCAGTAAAGTAAAAGTAGTTCATAAATCCATGAAAAAAAATCCTACGACTGTGAAAATTTTATTCTTTTTTAAATTTTTAATAATATAATAAAAATAAAAGTGTTCGTTTCATGAGTTACATAAGTTGATGTCTCTCTCGCAAGTTGAGCGATCTTTTTATTCATTTTTATTTATTTTTGCAATATTTTACTGCAGATTACTTGAATGACGTACTGCACGAAGAAAACGAGGGCGAAGATGAAATTCAGAAAGACGGCTCACCAAACAACGAAGAATGGGATAGTGGTCTCACGTTTACCGCGAAATCGTCACGTAAGTTTTTTTATTTTATTTTTTTTTTCTGTAAATAAAAAATTAACAAAAAAAAATATTTAAAAAATTTTCTTTTAAAAATAAAAAAAATAATTAATTGGTTATCATCAAAAATTAAAAAAAAAACATAAATCATAATTTTTAATTTTTTTTTTAAATTTAATTTTTAATTTTAATATAATTGGCGAAATTACTAACATCATCGCATAGAAACAGCTAATCATTTATTGATCCTAAATATTTTTTTAGTTTGCATGTTGTACAAAAAATATTTTTTTTTCTTACTAAATGTGTGTGATTGTGTCCCTTTTTGGTTGATCCTTCCTTCTTGACGTCTTCATAACATGAAAAAAAAAATAGCTTTCAATGCATTTTCGTTCATGTCATGCTATTTAGCTCTTAAAAAAATAAAGAAAAAAAAAAGTTTAAAAGATGTTTCGACATTTTTTAACTTTTTTTCTTTTCATCCATCATTAATTCGGGTCTTTTAAAAAATTGATTTTCTTACAGAATTGATTGAATTTTTTGTTTTTTTTTTCTGTATTTTTCTCTTCCATTTTTCTTGCCACTGCGTGTTTCTGTACATTTTGCTGTTCACCAAAAAAAATAATTGTACAAATTACTTGTTTTTTTGTCACACACAAAATCGAAATTAATAGCCGGCTCTCCGGCTAGCAGTAGTAAAATGTCAGCATACGAATGTGCCAACAGCAGTTCAAGTCACCCAAACAATAAATCCTCTCACGTTAGCGAAAATAGCGTCGCGACAAATTCAAACAATAATAATAGTACAAGTTACAGTAACAAACATATAAATAAGTCACTAATTGCACACATTGCGAATTTACCTGGATTTGATACGTCAAAAGCGCGAATTGTTAAGCAAAGTTGCTATTCGGGTAGTGGCACAAATAGCAATGCCAGCTACAACAACAGTCAAGTTGGTACACCAATTTTACCGACGGCAGCTGAAACTTTTTTGCCCTGGCGTCGAGATCGGTCCTACCAGGCATTTGGTACGTTGTTTTGTTACGACACAGAATTTATTTCACGATTTTTTTTTTATATTTAGATATTTTTAATAGATTTTATAGCGACTTTAATTTTTTTATTTATTTAAAAAAAAATATTTAATACATATTAAAATTAATTTAAAAAATTTAATTAATTTAAATTATTAAAAAAAATAAATTTAATTTTTTTTAAATTTTCAATTGATCAAATTGATTTTTTTATAAAATTAATAAAAAAAATAATAAAATAATTAATAAAATTAATTTAATAAAATTGATTAAAAATCAAATAAATTATTTAGAAACTTAATTAGTTAAATTAAATTTATTTAAATTAAAAATTGATAAATTTAAAATAAATTAATATATTTGAAAATTTAATTAAATTTCAATTGAATTGATTAATTTTAATTTTAATCAATAAAATAAATTTAAATTAAATTTATTAAAATAATTTAAATAAAATTAAATTGAATCAAATTTAATTAATTTAGAATTGATTTAAAATTAATTATTCAATTTAAAATTATAATTAATAAATTTAAATAATTTTTAAGAAAATAATTTTAAATTTTTAATTGATCAAATTGAATCAAATTCAGTTAAAATTAATTAAATTAAATTTATTTTAAATTATTTAAAACTTATTAATTTTAAACTTAAAAACTTGAAAAATTTAATTAAATTTCAATTAATTAATGATTTTAATTTTAATCAATAAAATAAATTTATTAAAATAATTTAAATAAAATTAAATTGAATAAAATTTAATTAATTAAAATTGATTTAAAATTAATTAAATTAAATTAAATTTTAATATTCAAAAATATTTTTTCTTTTAATAAAAAAAAATCTATATAAAAAAATAGAAAACACCCTAAATGTTAAATTTTTATCCATGTTGTAAATTTAATTTATAAAAACTGTCGCTTTTAAAAAAATATTAAATGATGGTTCACTCTATTTTTTAATTAAACAAAATCGGACACCTGCTGCTCTAGATCATGTTTCTTTTGTTATGTTGATTGATATTTGCTACAATTCACGTTTTCTTTTATTATTTTATGTGCAAAAATAGTTTTTTTTTCTCTATCTCAGCACAACTTTTGTTCTTTTATATTGGGTCTCATGTTTGAAGAGACTCGTTTGCAGAATAGGGAAAGAATAGAATAGCAAACAAAATTTATTCAAATGAAGCTCTATTCAATACTTGGGTCCATTCAGGATCGATTAAAACGACATTATATTGCACACGTTTCGTGTTTTAGTGGTGAAGCAAGTAGAATGTAGAAGATTTTAGAATAGATTTGACAGTTTTGACAAATTTTTTGGTGTTAGGGAAGGGAAGGGTAGTTTATGAAAAGTGTTTATTGAATAAAAATTTTTAGTAAAAAAAATTTGAATTACTTGAATTTTTAATTTTTGTAATAAATTTTTATCAAAAGATTAAAAATTTAATTTTTTAAGTTTTTTTTCAACTCTTAAGTAATTAGAAAAATAAATTTTTATTGAAATCTTAAGATATAAAGGTTTTTGTTTCTATTGATTTATTTTTTTTTTATTATTTTAATGAAATTATAAATAAAAATTATTAAAATAATTGAAATAAAATTTTAACTAAATATTTAAAACAATTTTTATTATTTTTTTTAATTAAAATTTTAGGTTATAAAAAAAATTTTTAAGATAAAAGAACTTTATTTTTTTAATAAAAATAAAAAAAATAAATAAAAAAATTTAAAGAAATAATATTAATATTTAATAATTAATTAATTTTATTTTTTTTAATTTTTAATTCAAAAAAAATAATTTTATTTTAAATTATTAATTAAATTTTTATTTTTTAATTTAATAATTCAGTTAATAAAAAAAATTAAAATAAATAATAATTATAAATAAAAAAAAAATTGGTTTAAATATTCTTAATTTTATTAATGAAAAATTAAATTAATTTAACAGATAATTAACTTCGAAAAAAAAAATAATTTCCAAAAAAATGAAAATTTAAAAAAAAGTCAAAACTGTCAAAAATTATAATTTAAATTAATTCCTAAAAATTATTAGTTTAGTCGCACACTAACTTACAACTGCTTATAAACTGCATGCTCTTTAATTTGCCTTTTTTTATTTTCTTCTTTTGCATGAAATTTCATTTAACAACTTTTTTTTGTATATTTTTCTGGATAAATAAATGGGCTGTCAACTTGCACTCTGATGCTTTTTACTGGCCTTCTTTTATCTTTTTTTAGTCTATAAATATTTAAATGTACTAACAACCAAGTAAAGCTTTTTTGATTCAAATTAATTAAATATTATTGATGTTTCCTATATTTATCTGCCTCCTGCCAAAACGAAAAAAATCCAAAAAACCGAAAAATTTTAAAAAATGCAGTTGACGACGGAGGTGATAGTAGTAGTGTCATATTGGACGGCTCCAAACGAATTTCAAAAGACTTAGAAGGTATCCTAAATGTTTAAAAATAATTTTTTTTCTCATAATATTTTCTACTAAAATCTATTTTGATGTTTTTTTGGCCCCCCGCATCGCATAAGAAGATTGATTTTTGATGTTGTAAAAAAAATCCCCTTGACGATGTGTTTTTTCACTTGATGTTCACAGCAAAAAAAAAGTGTGTGAAATAAAAAAGTAGCCTTAGTGCTCGTTTTTAGTGCGCCCCGAATTCATGCGAAAAACAATGAAAAAAATTTCATTCAGCTCAAAAAATCAGTCACATGCTCAAAATTCTTTTTTTCTTGTCCCTTGTCTTGTCTTCTCGTCATAAAAACGAGAAATTGTAAACACATTCACTCACGTGGAAAAAACGTCACCATTTTTTTTTTTATTTTATTTTTGCCACACACACAGATGATGCACGTGTTTCTACCCCGACCGCCACAGAAAAGACACTGCCTTGGAAGCGCGACACGGAAGGCGAAGAGGAAATGGGCATTAAACAAAACGAGTTTCCTTCGTGGGTCTCAAACAAGGAATATCTGGCTTACCATTCGCCGAGTGCTACTTTCTTAGGTAAGTTTTGTTCCGAAAATTTAAGAAAAAAATTACTCGGTCGATAGATGTACACTGATTCTTTTTTCTTCAAACATAAAAAAATAAATTCTTCCTACTTCTTCTATCTCTGTCGTAAAATAAAAATAAAAAAGGCATGAACTGAGTGTTGAATGGCCCATCACTCTTTGCTATATATAAATATATTAAATTATGAGTGACTTTTTTTTGTAAAATGATTGTTTAATGATTTAACAAAATCCAAAAAAATGAATACTCTTTTAATTTTTTAAAATAATTTTTATACGCATAGATGTTAATCGATGTTTAAATTTTTTATCATTTTTATGCCTGAGTGACAATATTTTTACAGATATTATCAGCCTAAACATAAAACGTAGTGTACAATTTTACACACATTAGTGCACAATTATTTTAATTTTTTTTTATATTTTTTGTTTTTTCTACTTCCTTATGTGAAAGGAAATTAATTTTTTTAGATAAAAATTTTTTTTTGTACAGGTCTAACGTGTTAATCTGTTTTTTTTACTTAATGGAAATTATTTAAATTTAAATGATTAAATTTATAACTAAATTTAAATTAATTTTTTTTTAATTATTAAATTAATTTTTTTTTTATAAAAAAATAATTATTTTTCAACAACAAAAAAAATATTTAAAAAAATATATAAATTTATAAATAAATAAAATTTATAAAAACTAATTAAAAAAAATAATAATTAAATAAAAATTAATAAACAATTTTTAAGTTTTGAACTATTTTATGAACTTAACAATTTATTTGAAAATTAAAAATTTTTATTCAGAATTAATAATTTCTCAAAATTATAATTAATATTTATTAAATTCGAGCAATTTTTATCATTAAGTTAATTGTTTGTCATTTTTTTAATTTATTTAATATGTATATATTTTTTAAAAATAAATTTATTTTAAACTTAAAACTTTTTAAATTGATTTTATTAATTAATTAATTTCACAAAATCATTAATTAAATTTTTATAAAATTTATTTTTTTTTTTGAAAATGAATTATTTATTTATGAATTATTTAATCAAATATTTTTTTATAAAATTTTTAAATTTTTAATACACATTACATATTGATAAATTTTTATTTTTTTCTATTTATAATTTTTTTTTAAATTTTTTACTAAAAATAATATTTTTGATTAAATTGTTTATAAATGAATAAATTTAAAAAATAATAAATAAGTTTTCGATCAAAATTAATTTAATGTCTTTATTTTTAATTAAATTTTAATTATTTTTAATAATTAAATAAATAAATTTTAATTTACCAAAAAATCTTTAAACAATAAATTAAATTTTTTTTAAATAAATATTTTAAAATTTGAATAAAAAATAAAAATTTGTATTCAGATTTAAGATTTTTAAATTATGATTTTTAAATAAATTAATTTTATTAATTTTTCATTAAATTTTTATTTAATTTTTATATTTATTTACTTAAAACAAAATCAGCAAATTTTTATATTTTATAAAAGAAAATTTAAAAAAAAATTAATAGTACAGAGCAACACGTTAAGACCATAGAAAAAAATAGTTTTTGACACACAATATTTAAACTTTAGTTAAATATATTTTTAAACAACAAAATTGGCCAACCACGTAATTTATTTTTTATAATTTTACAAGAGAGGAGAAATTATATTAGATATCAGTTTGCATCTAACTGTAACTTTAATAAACCGTAAATATTAAAATTTAGTTTGCACCTTAACACCTAACACACGATTTTTTTTCTTCATTTTTCCCCTTGTTCGACCTAAAAATAAAAAAAAAACCCAAAAAAAAATCTGTAAAACCGATCAAAATACATTTCATTATCCATCAACCGGGTGTGTGTGTGTCCATTTTCATCACCTCTTCCCGAATTTTTTTGACTTTGTGTGACGTTTTCCCCCCGAAAACCAAAAAAAAACACACACACACAAAATCTCGCGCTGCGACGGCTCTTAGGTGGTCTGACGAAGCCTAAAGCCGCCCGGTCTGTAATAGGTTTGTTCCGTCGCGAGAGCTCAACGAGTGGTGCCGACACGGAAACGCCGCAGGCAGGCACCCCGGGCGCCGCCGGCACACCGATCGTGGGACGCGACAAACGATCCGCCTCAATTGCCGGGCCCGCACCAACTGTCTTCGACGAGGAACTCATGATGGCACGCTCGCATCACATGCAACAATTTCCGGTAACGGCATCCCACAGACGCAATAATCGACGCGCTTCCATGCTTGAAATGGGCGGGTAAGTACCGAAAGTTCAAAAAAAAAAACGCTTTAGGACAGACCAGATAATGATAATGTATTAGAGATGATTGAATTAGAGGGAATAATTGGCAGTTTAATTAATTTTTTTTTAAATTTAGTTTCGTTACGTTCTGCGACATTTTCTGTCTTCTCTTTTATTTTATTGTTTTTTGGTTTGAATTTTTGTGCGTGGTTTTAAATGTATTTTTTTAGTTTTGTTTGTAGATGGTGGTTTAAAAAAAATATATTTGTGTGCTTTTTAACAGTCCAAACCTCCTAACACTAAAAATCTTTTCTTACTGTCCTTTTTATTTTTCTATTTCCTAAAAAAAAACAAAAAAAAAACAAACACACGATTTAAAAAATTAAATTAAAACCAAATCTGAACACTAGACTGAGGAGATTAAATTTAAATTCAGCTAGTCGTCCTTAAAATGTACAAATAAAAAATAAATGCCCCGCTAACGTAAGTATATGGATGTTTTTTTCCTACTATTTTTTCTCTCTTAATTTTTTTTGTCATCCCACTTTTTTTCCAAATTTTCCATGAAGCTTTTATTTTTTTAAAAAAAATAACAAATCACTAACAACACGTGCTTTTTTGGTCTCAATTTGTTTCTAACACTGTTGTTGACTCACTAGCTGAATTTAAATTTTATTTTACGGTTTTTTGTGTTAAATTTGTATTTTTTATTTTTATTTATTTATTTTTTTAATTGCGAATTTTTTTTATTTAGTTTAGTTTTATTTTTTTAGTGTTTTTGTTTTTTTTTTTATTTATTTATTTTATTATTAATTTTATTTTTTTAATTATTTTTTAATCGCATGCTATTTTCCCCTTTTCTATTTTTTCCTGAATTTTCCATCCGCAGATTTCTACTAACTGGAAGGAGACCCAGCCGTAGAATTGAACCATATAGTGGTCCTAATAGTCTAACCCTTTCTGAGACTTCAGACTCAGAAAATCATAAACAAGACTAACTTTACTACTTACTTTTATTTTATTATTATGTTTATTGTTTATTCTAACTTATAACTACAAATTATTATTATTATACATAAAAAAAAATAACTAAACAATTGTATAAAAAAAAACACAACACAAAACACAAATCTTAAAACCCGAATTTAATTTTTGAAAAAAATTACACCTTTGTACATTTTATTTTTTTTTCTCTTTACTTTGTTGTGTGTAATTATATCATTACTTTTATTATTATTTTTCTTGTTTTTATCATTTTTTTTGCATGTGCATGTTTTTGTACTTTTCTTTCTTTCTTTAACATTTGTTCAAGATAACTTCTTATTAAATAACGTGTAAGCACTGCATGGAAGCAGAAAATGATAACAATGTTAAACATGTATCATAACATATATAAATGTGAAAGAAGGTAAGAAAGGTCTCGCGGGAACGATTAAAAGTAATTTAAAAGCGTTTTTCGTCGTCGTTGACGGTCCTTCGTGGATTGGGATTTATGATTTAAAGGTCGAGATTTTATTTGTTCAAGTTTAATTTTTTTCCTTAATTTTTTATATTTTTTTAATTTGATATTTAACTTTTAAATAAAAAAAACATTATTTTTTATTACTTTTAAAAATAAATAATTTATTTAATAAAAAAATAAAAATAAAAAAAATAATTTTGACTTTAAAAATTAAAAAATCCTTTAAAAAATCATCATCATTTAAAAAAATTTTTTTTTTAAATTTTATATATATTTTTTTTAAATATATAATATTTTTTTTTTTTTAATTAAAAATTTAAAATAAAAATATTTTTGAGTAAAAATCATATTTTTTATTAATTTTTTAAAATATTTAAAAATAAAGTAATATATTTTTTTTCTATCTTTTAATTAAAAATTTAAAAGAAAATTAAATAAAAATAATCGTTAATTTTATTATTTTAACGTTTTAAAAAAATAATAAAAATGAAATAATATTCTTTTTCTATTTTTGAAATAAAAAATATAATTCAAATTTAAATTATAATTTTTTTTAATTATTATTTTATTTAAAAATTAAAAAAAAATATATTTATTATTTTTATTTATTTTTTTTAATAATTTATTTTTATTTAAAAAAAACAATTGCAAATATAATAAAAGTAATGATTAATTAAGCACAAAAAATACAAAAATTTTAATTATTATTTTAAAAAAAAGTTGTTACCAGAGCAATATTATCACTTGTAGTTGACAAGTACTTTTAGAGCTATTAAAAAAATTAATTAAAGATAAGTTTTATCACCGAAGACATTTAAAAAAAAAGTATTATGAAAGTAAAGAACGAATTTATTGCAGCAATATTTTAAAATTTAATTGTTATATTTTACTAATGATTGGTAATTGGCAGCACAAAGTATTAAAAGTTGTTAAATATATTTATAGAAAAATATAAGAATGTTAAATATTATTAATAAAAAAATACTTATTTAATTATAATTAATAAAAAGTTTAAAGAAAAAATTATTCTATAATTAAAATTATTATTTTTTAGTTAGTTTTGTAAATATTTTGCATGATTGCACGATTTTTTTTAATTTGCATGAATTTTATGTAATTCTAGTAGTATAACGTAAAAAAAGGTAATAAATAATTCTTTCCTATTATTTCCTTCTTCTAATAATAAACATACACAATATTATCATATCTATCTATAAAAATAAAATAATTTTAATAAAAATAAAAAAAAAAATAATATTTTCACATCAATAGCAGCACCATCCCAGAGGAGAGCTGCAAAACACCATTGTTCGAAGAGCACGACGAATGGGAGCCCGACAACACGAGTCCCGTCAGTTCGTACGGCAGCGGCAGTAGCGGCATCGGAGGACGACATTCGCGAAACGGACGACGAAATCATCATAGTGATCGAGGAAAGGGAGACGACGACACCGGTTCTGCCGGCGGAGAACAACCGCTCCTGAGCAAGGGCACGCCAAAGTCGAAAAAATCACGCCTGAGTCCAGGTCCGGGCGTTTCACTGCTCGCCAGCACATCCACGGACGAGAATTCATCCGAAGACGATGCAGATTATGACGAGGGCAAAATATCCTGAGAAATATTTATTTAGTTATATTTTTGTTTTATTTTTGTTTTTTGAAAATTTTTAATCAAAAAAATGAAAATCTTACGATATTTTGTCGCAAAATCACAATTTACATCTTACTTATCATTAATTAATACTTAACGAAGGGTCTTATGATTTTATTATTTTAATTTTTTTAACATTTATTCCTACATAAACTTACAAAAAATAAACTTGTCAAATTATTCAGTATTATTAGTAATGTAAAATTTTATTGCATTCATTAATATTTGTTCTTAAAACAATTATTTTAATTAAAAAAAATAAAAATTTTTAATAAGAAGGCTTTAGAATTTGCACCCAGAAGGACTGACTGACTAATAAAAATGGGAAATTGAGAAAATTTTCTGGTGCAAAATTTTTACATAGCAAAAGTGTAACATAAAAAACTTAAATAAAAAAAAAACTAGAGAATAATTACTCAAGACAAGTAATAGAAAAAAAAAATACTAAAAAAACGATAAAGCCTATAATTGAAAAATGTGTGATAAAAGTTAAATTATTTAAAAAAAAAAAGTTAAAAACTCAAAATGTGAGCCTGTAAAATTGTAAAAAAAAAATAATTAGGAAGGCACTCAACAAAGACACCATCCGAAGGAACTATCCTTAAAAGAATAAAAAAATTAATAAAAAAAAAATTGAAAAATGAGACACGCATATATAGAAGACAATAGAATATTTTATATAGTTAATGGATGTCGTTTCTTCGTTTTTTAATGAACGTCTAAGAATTAAAAAAAATAACTTTGGGCCTTGTTTCATCTCCTGTGTAGATGTTCCTTCGACATACTCGGTCGCTTCAATCCTAGATATTGACCAAAAAATTAATTTAAAAAAGAAAAATTAAAACGGAAAATTAGATAAAGCCTTAATTAAATTGATTGATGAAAAAAATTGGAATCTTATGAATTTATTTAGTTGAAAAAAAAATGAGAATTTATGAATGATAAAAGTTTATGGAGCATTTAATTTTTTTTTTAAGAATTTTATATACTTTGAAAAAAATATATTTTTTCTCGTCACTGTTTAATTTTAATTTTTTGATTAAATATAAAATAGTAATGATTACAAAAAAAATTATGCAAAAATTATTTTATTCAATTTTAATTAAATTTCGAAAAAAATTCTTTAAATTCATTTAAAATATTGTTCAATTTTTAAATGAATTTACAGTTTTTTTTTTTCAAAATTTAATTAAAAATAAACAAAATAATTTTTCAATATTTTTTTTAACGATTTAAATAAAATATTGAATTTACATGTGAAGAAAAAAAATTTTCTTAAATTTTTGAAAACTTTTAATCTAATATTTTTTATTAACTTTAAATATTTTATTTAAAAAATTAATATTAATAAATTATTATTTTTAGGCAAAAATTCATTAAAAATATAATTACATTTTTTAAAAAATCTAATTAAAAATTAAAATGTGTAAAATCATTTTTTTGATTCTAATTTTACACTTCCTTGAAATAAATTATCGGTTTATAATTAAAAATTTAATTTTATTAATTTAAAAAAAAATATATTTAAATTTATTTTATTTTTTTAAATAAAAATAATAAGTTTCAATAATGTAAAAGAATACCTAAAGTTAAAAAAATATTTTGAAAATTTTTCTGAGAAAAATTTAAAGAAATGATAGAAATTCCTTCAAAAATTTTAAAATTCGCTGAAAATTCTTAAGGATATCAAATATTAATTAATTAATTTTAATAAATTTAATTTAAATTCATTTTAATTTTTAATTATTTAATTTTTATTTTATTATATTTTTCATTTTTCGCCTATATCGATAATTGAAAATAATAATTATTAATACTAGGTAATTATTTAAAAAAAAAATATTCAAATTTTTTATTTAATTATTAACATTATTTTTTTGAAATTAAAAAAAAATTGACAAAAAAATGAAAAGCTCCATGAACTTAAATTTCTCCTTTTAAAAAAACATTAATTATCTAAAAAAAATTAGTTAGAAAAAAAAATCTATCAAATCATAAAAGAAAATCCGGTACAAAAATCCTGACTAAATATGAAAACTATGAAAAGCTTAACAACAACACTGTTCCCATCAAAGATAACTTCCTACCTAAACTTCACAAAACTACTAAATACTTAATAGAACTTACAAAAAAAAATATATTTTTATCACAGAGTCTCTAGGATCTGAAGAAGAAGAAGAAAAAAAAAACAAATATTGAGGAAAAACTTTCATTTTTATGAAGTCCATGATGAGTATTAACTGAGAATATTGTTACCAAAACTTAAAAAAGAACATATTATTACTATTATAGGAAAGAAAAATGTTTAACTAAACAAAAAAACTTAAATTTTAGGGGTAAATTGTAACTTACAAAATTTAGCAAATAAAAAAAGGTCGTTAGATACTTACTCAATTAAGGAAAAAAAAGTTACAAAATTAATAAAATTGAAAAAAATCGTTATTTTAATTAAATTGATTGTTTTATTTTTTTTTTTTTTAAGTAAACCAATAAATAGGCATTAAATATTTTTCACTTAAACATGAAGTTGCACCCTTAAAGTCTTACTGATCTAAGTTGTTAGCGTCCTATGAAGCACAGAAAGTTAATATTTGGTGATTTTTTTTAATAATCGGGTAGACTAGGCTTTCGTTGCTAAAAAAAATTACTTCAATAGTACTCTTTCAAGCCCTCGTTCCTCGGAATTTCACGTTCTTCGGAGAAATTTCGACTTCTACGTGGTTTTGGGACCGGATTCCAGTCAAAATCCTTCCGTGGCGGCGTTTTACACTTTTGAAACGTGGCGGCTTGCTCTTGTAATTGTTCCAAAATTTCCGGGACGTTGTCGTAATACGATCCTCGTCCATTTTGCGACGCGGGATTTCTCAATTCGACAATTTCTTCGTCAATTTTGGTCGTTGTTGCTGCCGGTTTTGGCGGAATAACTGGTTTCTGCGTGTTATTTGGCGTCACAGACGCTGCCACATTGTTGTAATCGTATTTTCCGTTGAGCGGCGTGTAGTTTGTGGCTTGCAACAAGCTCTGATTGCGATTAATTGACTCGATTATCTCTTTGACGGAACGTCGTTTGTCGCCGTTTGCGTGTCCGTTGTGATAATGATTGTAAATTTCGAATTCCTCGTCGAGATTTCGTCGAATGTCGACCGATTGGGACCGATCGAGGTTGAGGGCGCGCTGCATAAACTCCTTGCGTTCCTTTTCCTTGAGCGATCGACGACGTTGCAGCATGAAACGCGAGTCCGGGCCGTCTTTTAGTTGTTTATATTTGATTTCGAAGGCGGTTACGGACCCTTCGCTGCGTCGGGGGAACGTAGATGGCACGGGTTCATCCAAATCGCGTCTCGTGGGAGGCTCGACGATCATCAGAGGTTCGTCGATGCGATAAGATTTTGTGTGAAGTTGGAGGATTTCTTGCTGTTGTTCGGGTTCGCGGTCCGGAGATGGTTCCGGAGACTGATTTGTGGTCACTGACGACACTACCGACGGTTCTCGGATGATATGAACGTCATTAACTTCGTTAAAAGTCACGTGCGGCTCAACGACAACTTCTTCCTTTTCCTCGTGAACTCGCATTTCGATGGCATTTGTTTGGGTAACAGTTTCTTGCGTTATTTCAACTTCCTCGGCAGGTTCTTGTTCAGGTTTTGGCGTTTCCGCACGCGTTTCGATAGTTGGTTGTTCGGCACGTTGCATGTGAATGACTTCCACTCGATCAACGATGACCACTGGTTCTTCGATTTTTTCCTCGTGAACGACAATTTTTTCAGTTTTCGACTTTTTTCTCGACTTTTTCCACAATTTCGGGTTCTTTGACGACCGTTTGAGCTGCAGTTTCTTCAGAAATTTTCAATTTTTCTTCCTCTCGTTCCAAGTCTTTGTACAGAGTTTCGATCTCAGCCGTGATCATTCGAATTGTCGCAAGATCATCATCTCGGGCGGGCGTTTCCTGCCGACTTGGGGTCTCTTCTTCCACGATTTTTAATTCAACCTCGTCGATTTTTAGGTTATTGGATGCACCAGATTCTTGCGGCAGGACAGGCACCTGTTTGGGATTAGAAAAAAATTGGAAAATTGTTAGATTTTGTTTTTTAAAAGGGGAATTTTCGTACTCATTAATTAGATTTTCAAGCTTATTACTTATCGTTTCCTTAAAATCTTTTATTCGTCGGACATACGGATCGTATGCGCGCTTGTAAGTAATAATAAAAAATTAAAAAAAAATATTTTTAACTTTAAAATTATTAGGTATTTGAGATTTTTTTAAATTTTTAATTTTTAAAATATTTTTATTTATATTTTTTAATTTATTTTTATATATTTTTTATTTTGTTCAAAAATATATTTATTATTAATTATTTTTACTTTTTTTATAATAATAATAATTTTAATTATTTTTTTCGATTTTTTAATATTTTACAAAAAAAATATTTTTTTTATTCAACACGAATTGGCTTAAATTTATTTAAATAATAAAATAAAATAATAAAAAAATATTTTAATCAATAAAAAAATCAAATTTAATTTAATTGAATTATTTTTTATCAAAAATTTAGATTTTAAAACAATTTTAATTTAATAATTTAGAAAGTCATAAATGTTAATTTTTGTTTATTATGTTTGTTTTTATGTTAAAAATGTGTTTATTTGCTGTACTGAGAACAAAATCTGACAGTTTTTGTTTTTTTCCTGTTTTATGTACATATTAAATCACGAAATATCAATAAAAAAAAGTCAATAACTCAAAATTTTCACTAAATTCAACGTTTTTCACATTATTTTATAAAAATATTGCGAAAATCACGACTGTATTATAAAATTATTTAAAAAAAATTAAAATATAAACTTCAATGAACTATAAAATTTCATTTTATCTAAAATTTTGAGCAAAAAAAAAATAATATAAAAACAATAAAAATATTTAAAGGAAAATTAATTAATTAATTTTACTTAATTAAATAATTAATAATTTCTTAAAAATAAATATATTAAATTTAAAACAAATTCTTGAAAATGATTTTTAAAATATTAAATAATTTTTGTAATTTTTTTCATGTTTTTTTTAAATAATTAAATTAAAAAAGCCATTTAATTCCTATTAGAATTATTTTTTTTTTATTTTTTTTTATAAAAAAATATTTAGGTAAAATTTTTTTTTTTTATATTTTTATTTTTTAATTTTTTTTAAAAAATAATTTTAAATATTTTAATTTTTTTTTAAATATTTTTTAAAAAATGAAAATTATATTTTATTAAAATTAAATTAAATTAATTTTTTTTAAATTAATCGTAAAAAATTAAATCAAGCTTAAAATAAATCCTTTACTTACATATTGCTGCACAATCGGCGGGGGCGGCGCTCTTCGTTTCTTCTTATACGGACGTCTCGCACTCCCTTTGAGCACTCCGCCATTTTCCACAATCGTGTCTTGCTGATTTGGCGACGTATTTTCATTGTTTTCATAGTCATCATCGAACGGATTCGTACTTCTCAAACTGCTCTGCGACACGGATGACTGCATGCGACGTTGATTCAGCACTGGCGTCACCGACGACGGATTATTTCTCGATTTCTGAACATTTTGGATGGTATGACGGTAGGATTCATGCCGATTGAAGACAATATCACTTTGGGTGTCCTAAAAAATTTTGAGTTTTAATCAAAAATAATTTTTTTTGTTAAAATTTTGACGTTACTTACGTAATTTTTCGCTGACGGCGGATTCATGGTACCCGTCACTGTCGCCCTATAAGGCGCGTTTCGCTCAAATGCAACGTCTGTTGTACTGCCGCCGCCCCCTCCAATCGTTTGGCGATACCGCGAATCGTAGGTATTGTAGTTCGAGTCGTACAGGCGCTCGTTGCCGTACTTCCGGAGCGGAGGCGGCGACTCGGATGTCTTGTTGATGCCCAGTGTCGATGACTTCTTCTTCAGCGAGAACGTCTTGAATGCCCTAATAAATTTCAACAAAAGTTTAAAAAATATTAAAAATGACAGCACGCAAAACGAGAGTAATTTAATAAAGAAAAAGCGACCGTTTACAAGCAATTTGAGCAAAAACGACTTGAATACCAAACGGTTTTTCGATGATTTCATGCATAAATTTTTTTTTTCAAATCATGTCATCAAAAAAAAAAATAAAAATCAGAATTTTTTTCCAAATAAGTCGATATTGCATCACATTGCGACGGTCATTTTATGTAATCAAGGAGTGTTTTTGCGTGAAAAAAAAATCTTACCACAAATCCCTCAAGTTACTCATGCTGAAGCTGTTCCCCTTTCCGCCGTCTTTGCCCTTCTTGAGCGTCCAAAAACGCAATCTTTTGTGATTTTCATCCTGATAAAACGGATTCAGGTGCTCCGGATAGTCGTAAACTGAGTGAGGTTTCATCCCGAAGCCGTTTTGTTGAGTTTCCTTCCCCATTTTTTGCTACTTCCGCGAGTTAAAGTCCCCTTTTTACGTCATTTGGACACCGCAACTCGACTGAAATGAACAAAATTCAAACAAAATTATCGCAATGTTTAGACATGTTCCGTGATAAGGTGGAAATAAAATGAACTGATAAGATATTTTTTGTGAGTAGTTATCGGAAAGGCACCTGAAACTTATTAAATTTTGAGAACTTGATGATTAAAAGCCGAAGTGAGTCGATTAAAAAATTTGAATTGTAAGTTTAATGGACAGGCGCATAGCGCTTTTGAGAAGTTGAGACACGTACTTGAATAAATTAGCTCTAATTGACTTTCATCATCATTGTCTATTGTTTAGTTAGTCTCGTTTTAATTTGCATACAGCAAACATTTTTTACAAAATTAAACATTAGAAAAGTACACGGAAATGACGTTGTTTCTCTTTTTATTTCTCACTGGATGGGAATTTCAAAAAAGTTCAAACGAATTTTTGGTAAATTTTTTTTAAATTAATTTTATTATATTAATTCATTAATATATTGATTAAAAAATATTTTTAAATTTATAAAAAATATTGAAATTGCTTACAGATTTAAAAAAAATATTTTTAATAACGATGAAACCATTTTAATTTTTTTTATATTGATTTTTTTTATTTTTCATTAAAAATTCAAAATTTATCAAAATTTATTTTTTAAATTTTTGAACTATTTTTTATTTTTAAATAAAATGAAATTTGAATTTTTGAATAAATTTTTTTTTAATTTTTGATTTTTAGAAAATTCATATTTTTTTTATAATTTTTAAAATAGTGCATCTTTTTATTTTTTTTTTTTAAGCGAATAAATTTAATATTTTCATTTTTTTTGAAACTTTAAACGTTGATTGTTTTATTTAATTAATTTTATTATTTTGGTTGATTTATTTAATTTTGGTTGATATTATTTTCAAATTTGAAAAGTGGAGAAAAATCAAGCAAAATCTGAAAATCATTGTTTTTGGCACGTGAGAAAACGTCTTTTAAAATAGAACTTCTTTTGTTTTTGTATGATTTTATCGTGAACAGTCATTTTTCAATTAAAAAATTCCAAAAAATGTCAAAAATATTTAAATTTTTAAAAACATTTTTTGTGTTCAGTTGAATAATTTAATGATTAAACTATCGACTTTTATTAAAGAAATAAAGATTTTACTCAAATTAAACGGTAAAAAATCAAAAAATATTTTGTAACGTAAACCGTAAAATTAAAAATTTTTTATTTTTTTTTAATTTTAATAAAAACTTTAATTCATTTTTTTATAAATTTTAATCAATATTTTATCATATTTTATTTAATAAATTTAAAAATAAATTTAAATAAATAACTTAAATAAATATTTAAAATTAAATATTTTTAAGAAAAATGCACCAATAGATTTCAAATGTCAATTTTTTCGATTTATGTTTTAAAAAAAAGTTAAAAAATTTATGAATTTTATTTTAATAAAAAAAATAAGAAAAAAATTCATACATTATAAAAAAAATTACAAAATTTACATTTATTTGAGAGATTTTATAAAATTTTCTCTTGCAAAACCTTTTCGTGACTAAAATTAACAAACTACAAAAAACTTCAAAAAAATTCTTGAAGCAAAACTTGAGTTAAAGCGTTACAAAACTTGTAAGTAATTTTACAATTACATTAAAAAATTTGCTTTTATTCAATTTTTGCGCAGTTTTTAATATATTTTTATCATTTTTTCTAAAAAAAACAATCTTAACGCATCTTTCCTTTAAAAAAAATGATGCAAAAGATGACATTGACCTCTCCTTTCATTAAATGACGGTCATCATCGTCAGTAGGTTAAACACTATATTGAACGTGCTAACCGAACGACGAAGTTTATTTAATAATTGACTGAACTAATTTGTGTCAAACAAACAAATACAGTTGCATTAACAAACAAAACTGAATAAAGAGAGATAATTTTGTCGTAGACCACAATTCAATTAATTGATAGCAGAATGGAAGTAATAAAGATGTCGAAACTCAATTTGATTATCTTGACCAAATTAATTTCTTTTGTGGCTCTCTTAATGACTTTGCGAGACGACAAAAGGGCTTTGTTACTCTTTCAAGCTAAAATAGTAAAATTTATACAAAGGGAACCACCTACGTCCTATTTTTAGTTAACTGTAACGTATTTCGGTGCAGCTTCGAGACACAGATGATCGTTCGGTGGAAGTTATGTCACAATAACACGACAACGAGCGACGACGTTAAATAATTTGCATTCCATTATGTCAATCCAATCATTTTCCTGTCCCTTTGCATAACGACATATTATTATTTACTTTAATAGTTTGTCACCTACTCGTTCTTTCTTGTCTTGTTTTTCTTGTCTGTCTGAGTTATTCACTGTTGATGTGGAATGAAATGTAAAGAAACATGGTTACTCTTTTGTTTGTCTTTCGAGTGGCATTCACGTTAGTCAGGAAATGAAAGAAGCGATTGTGAGACAATTTACTTAGAAAAGCAAGTTTTTGAAAGAATTATTTATATTTATATTTACTAAAATGACAAATTTGAACTTTCTATTTTTTTGTTATGGAAATTTTTGGCGCTTTTTTGTCACACAAAATTAAAAATATGTGAGAAAATTTACTCGTTTCCGCGAAATCGAAAAATTTGACATATTTATTTTTTTTATTTTATTTTTATCTATTTTTTCAATGCTAAATTAATTTTTAAAATTAAATTAATAAAAAAATAATTAAAAATTAAATTAAATTAATTAATTAAATGTTATTTTATTATTATATAAAAAAGTTTATCAAATTATTATTAAATTATTTCCAAATAATTTTTCACTTTTTCCGTGACTTTGTTTTTCAATTTTATCTTTTTTTTGTTGGGTATGATTTATTTTATATTTATTTTATTTTATTTTATTTTTTTTTATTTTGTCTTATTTTATTTTATTAGACTCTTTAATTCATTTATTTTAAAATTTTTTTAATTTAATTTATTTTTCATGAAATTTTTTTTTTAAAAATTTTTTTCTACGAAATATTTTTCTTCTAGTTTATTTTTCTTCTTAAGTTATTCAAAATGTTTATTTCTAAGAAAAATTCGTCAAAAATTATTATTATGATTTTTGAGAAATATCAAAATATTTATTAGTGAATTAAAAAAAAATTATAAAAAAATCAAAAAATTTTAAACCTCATAATTTACAAAAAAATGTGTTAATTGAAATGATGCAATTCAATCAACAAATTTTTTAAAAATATTTTCAACGTGATTTAAAATTCCGTTCTGCTTTTTTTAAAGTCTCACTTCTTGTCTTAAAAGTGAGTCTCGCTTCTTTTCTTCCAACTCGAAAAAAAAAACAATAACCCAAAAAAGTAAACTTTAATTACTTTTTATTCGCCTCATAATTCATGTCGACCACGAGAAACCGACAAAAATCATACCAAGAAACTCGCATGACCTTGAAAATTCATTTCGTTTTAATTTTAATAGAGTCATGTATTTTATGGGAATTAACAAGATAAATGTAGAGGTACTACAAGCAATTCATTTACTCAACTTTTTTTTCTCTCTTCCAATTGATTGTCGTTGTTTATCTAAGTCATTTAGATAGGAAAGCGGGTAAATAAAACACGTTATTACACAATCCCAATAGAATCTTTTTTTTTTGTTTGTTTGGACAAAAATGACAAAGAAAAATAGATAAAATTATCACCTATAGACCCATATTTGTGCGGCTAATTTGAATAATTCACGCTCTGTCTTCCACACCTTTTCCAAAATGGAAATTTATCCATGTCCGCATGTTAGTGAGTGGTGTCTTAATAATAAACAATCGAGTGTGAATTAATTAAGTTATAAAAGGTGATTTTAGCACATCACACTTTTCTGACTTTTGTTACGAGTCGAAGTCAATTGCTTAACAAAAGATTTTTTTTTGAACCGACAAAAAGTCAGGTCATTGACAAATTTCATAAATTATTCGTGAGACGGTAGAACTTTAAATTATTTACACTATAAAATTATTTCCTTTGTACTTTTTGTCTGCTTTTGTCATATTTCTTGTTTTTTTTGGTACCATGTGTGGGCGCCCGGTACAATTATCGTTAACTTAATGAGATATGATGAATGTTGTTTATGATCCAAAAATTTTGAACGAATGTGTCTAATATTTTTTTCACGATTCCGTAATCATATCATCATCTGTTTTTTCAATTCTAGTTTTTTTTTCGTATTTCGATGAAATATACAATTCATTCGATTTGTTATTAATATTTGATCTGTACAAAATTCGATCCGGCAAACACAAAAAAAACACGAGTTCACGTCATCATCAGTTATTCATTCATCAATAAAAGATACCTTAGACTTTTTGTAACTCGTTCGAAGTCTGGTTCGGTTCGCATGATAGATGAGACAATGACCGAATACGACTCGATGAATTAATAATTTTTATATTGAATTAATTATTTATTAGAAAAGTTCATTTTTCATTTTTTATAAATTACAAAGTGACATCGAATTCTTTGATATTTGAAGTGAATTTCATTTTAAAAAAAATATCTCGTGATTTTTGGTCTAAAAATAAAAGAAACCAGGTGTAAAAATCATTAAAAATACGCGCACGTTAATTTTCTTCAATAAAATCATTTTTCATCGTCATTTCTTATAATTAAGAATTAGAGGAATGTTTGCAACGCATGTTTTTCTACTAATCTAAGCAGAGACAAAAAGTAAATATAGAAAGTTGTCGTCTACAGAATTGTTAATGTAAGTACCTTTTTTCGATTTTAAACTTATTTTAAATATTTCTTTTAAAAAAATTTCAAAATATGCACTAGGACGAAATTTTAAAATGTGTATTGGGGTCAAATTTTTAAATTTCCATTGGGTCAACATTTTCAAAATACGAATTGAAGCAAAAAATTTTAAATATGCATTAAGCAGAAACTTTAAAAAGTACATTGGGGTCTAATTTTTGAATATGCACTGGGTCAACACTATTAAAATTCACATTGGGGCAAAAATTTTTAAATATGCATTGGGATGATAATTTTTAAAAGTGGATAGGGAAACCTTTTGACCCAAAATATCTTTCCCAATCGACATTTAAAATTTTCAACCTAATGCATATTTAAAAATTTGTACCCAGTGTACATTTTAAAATTTATACCCAGTGTATATTTTGAATTTTTTTTTAAATAAGAAACTTTCAATCCCTGATTAAAAACACTTTTTTTTCTTCGAAATGCGGTAAAAAAAAATTGAAGACGTTACCATAATATTAATTAACTTCTATTTTAAGCGATTTTCATCTTGTAATCATTAACGCGCTTTGACATGTATGGAACATGACTTTCTTTTCCAAGCATTTTTTTTTTGTGCGTTACTGATTTAATTTTTCCAAGTCGCGTTCACGCTCTGTCTCTGTCGGCATGTGTTAGATGACCCATGAAAGTGAAGAAAAACCAAACGAGAGAAACATGTGTGAAAAGTTTCCGTTTACGGTTAAAAATATGCGAATTTTCACTTGCGCGCAGTAATTAGATGTAACTGTAGAGATACTTGAATAAACAACCAAATATTGAACTTACTTGTTTCTAAAATATTTCTACGTGCAAAAATTATCTCTCATTTATTTTTTGTTTAATTTTATTTTATTGCTTGCAGCGCCAGACTAATTTTAGCTGTTTCACTTAGTTTTATTTTTTTTTCTTTATTTTATTCAACAATTTTAATAAATATTTATTATTTACTTTCTTTTTTGTTTAATTTTTTTCAATAGAACAATTCGTATTCACATAAAAAAAAATAAATAAACTAGAATTGTCTCTTGAGCGATCTTGTGCACTTTTTGTCGTCGTAAGATAGTTGTTGTGAGCAGTGTTATTTATGATATTCTTATAAATAAATATATTTACTGCAAAAAAAAAGCTGAAGAAAATTGGTTCAACCGCACAGAAAGAACAACAACAACAAAAAAAGAACGAAATCACGTAACAGTATTAAAAATAGAAGAAAAAAACACGTTCTACTTGAACAAGTGATTCGATGCACGGCAGAGACGGTACTGAAATTCTGTTCAATCGTGTTGAATTCATGAACGGCAACTACCACGACAACAAAATGAATGGAAAACGAGTGATTCATTAACCGGTGTATCGTTTATGAGTGACGAGACGCGAGTGTGTGGTGGTTTGATGTTTTGTGAGTTTTTAGCGCGTTTTGAAAAGGAATGAAGAATTTTTTAGGGTCTGTCTGTTTTAGAAAGGATTTTTTGGTAAGTAAATTTTATTCTTGATAATAGATTTAACTTTTAGATTTCAACTAATTTCAGGAAAATAAACGACTTATTACAAAGACCTTTAAAAAAATTTCAACTTTTCGAGGACTTAATGAAAGAGAAAAGAAAGCCGACTCTGGCAAAAGCTGACAAAATTGAAGATGATATATGAAAAATTTAGGACTTGCAAAATACCTTTAATTATCTTAAAGTACAAAAGAAACACTAAGAAACGATGTCTACTCGCTTGGCCAGTGAAAGAACCGCATGGTTATTGCAGAGGACTTTTTTTTAAAAGTCAAATTATTTTGAAACGAATAGAAGGGTTCTCAATGTAAAACCTGGGTCAAAAAACCAAGCAACGTCAATAGAAAGTTATTTTCTGGACTGATTCTTCAGAAAAAAATTTATCAAAGCCCATGCTTCGATAATTGTTCGACATGTTATTGGTTGTGAACTTAAGTAAAACTAGAAAATTTTTAAAAACATCAAGAAACCACATCATATAATTGAAAATATTCTGCGATGGAAAATAACAACAAAAAAAACCAAGATCCATTAATTGACAACTTTGCAACGATTTCAATCGATAGACTTTCACTGCTTTAGATTAATACTACATTTTAAATATTTTTATCTAAAAAACTAAAATCCGTCCTTAACTTAAAAATCAGCAAATATTATGCCTTGGAACCCATCAAGCAAGTTTTTAAACAAACAAAAACTTGAATTTTAACCTTATTCTACTCTGAATATCAATTTCAATCAACAAATTTCAAATTAACAAAAATTTTACTTTTATTTTGTGAAAAAAGAGAAACTTAAACATACAAATGAAGTTGAAGAAAAAATTACTTCAGCCCGTAAAACAATAAAAAATGCGCTCACGTCATTTTTTTCGATAAGGAATGCTAATTTTTTTAAACAGTTTTTTTTATTAATTAAAATAAAGGACCAGGCAACTACACTTTAAATCCTTTAAAACCATTTTAATTTTTTTTCTAATGTTTTCAATTGAAAAAAATGAAGAAGATGAAAATTCTAAGTTTTTTGAAAAAAAAAAATCCTAACGCCATACCAACTGAGTAGGCAACTTCTTTAAATTTAATATATTCTCAATGATGTCATTCACACTAAATGCACACAAACATAAAAAGAAACACCTCACAACATATACCACACTCGCGTTAATATTTGTCAATTCACTTAATAACATGTCTAGATCGTATTTATTATTTTATAAAAAAAAAAGTTTAAAAGAAGGTGTATAAGTGACTATTATCAATGAATTCATAAAATATTAATGAACATACACAGAGAGACGACTCGATTCAATGCATCTACTCTCGTAGGTGTAAGAAGATGGAGATAAAGAAGAAAAGGCAGTTGACTGGAATCTTGTGTATTTGTGCGTTTTATGATGTAATTCCACAGAATTTGTGTCACCTGTGACCCAAAATGTATATTGAAAAATTACCTCTATTTAGCAACGACTCGTTTATGTTTGATTTGAGCAAAAACTGCATCGCGAGGAAATCGAAGGTGAAACTTTTTCACACTTTCCACATAAATAACAAAACAAACACAAAAGCGGTAGTTGCAATGCATGACTTACCACATTGAAATAATAAATAAAATTTGGAAGCATCGAAATTTCATTCATTCATTAAAAACATTCCGCCATAAAAAGTGCAAGTGCATTTCCCGTCGTTTTTTGTAAATTGTTGCCTCAAACGTTTTTGCTTGTACGACGATCATAAACGCAAAACAACTTTTTTTTTCCTGTGGTACAACTTGTGTGACCTACAGTTTTTTGCTCTTTTTATGAACGTGCTTGAAAATACAGCAAATTTCGTACCATGGACACGACACGAATGCGGTGCTATGACGTTAAATCGATTATTACAACAGACGAAATGGCCTTGCTATTGAAAATTATGTCAGAGGCAGGATTTTAAAACTAAAAATTTTTCTGTATAAGATTTTTTTTTTATTAATTCATTTGAAAAATTTTTTTGTGGGTAACAAATTAAACCTACCAATAGAATAGAAATCTCCTCATTTTAAAAATATTTCTCAATATATATATTAATTTTTTTAATCAATAATAATAAAATCTAGTAATAAACTTCAAAAATACTTCAAGTGATAAATATATATGATGTATGTGATAAGAGGACAAAAATTAAACGAATCTTCATAATATTTACGAATATTTTGGCTAGAAAATGCTAAAAAGTTAAGAATTTCATTCCGCTTAACATTTAACTATAAATTACGAGTTGGAAGTGACGGAATTTATTCGCATTTACTCTTTGTGGTGCCCATTATTTGATTTGTCTGATGGATTAAGTACAGTGCGCTGACAAATACTGCATTCGCTCTGAAATAGAAAAAAATAATTTTATTAAAATTTAATAATTTTTAATTTATTTTTTTTAGATTTAATTTTTTTTAAATTATTTTCATTTAATTTAATTTTTTTAATTAATTAATTTTAATTTTAATAAATTATTTTTTTTTTATTTTGAAAAAAAAAATAAATTATTTTTTTTAAATTTTTTTTTTTGAAATTTATTTTTATTTTAATTTTTATTTATTTATTTTATTTTGGAAATTTTTTTTTTTTTTTTTTTTTTTTTTTTTTTTTGAAAAATATAATTAAATATTAATAATAATATTAAATTATTTTTTAAGGGATAATTTATTTATATTTATTTTGGAAAATTTAAAACAAAAATTTTTTTAATTAAAATTTATTATTTGATTTGATTTTTTAATTTTTTAAAAAAATTGAAATTATTTTTAATTGAAATTAAATTGAATTTTAGTTGAAAAAATATATTATTTTAGAAAATTTAATTATATTCATTTAAAAATTAAATAAAATTATGTTTAAAAAAAATTAATTAAAATTAAAATTCAATTAAAATTTCGAAAAAAAAATAAAAATTTAATTAAATAAATTGAAATTTTTAGTAACTTACTGTCCTTCTTTGAAATATTCCTTGAGTGTCGTGCTAAATTTCTTGGAATATTTGACAAACTCTTTTTTGCGCTGCTCAACTGCTTGTTTCCCAGACGACCCTGGGATAAATCCAACCACTTCGTTAACTGCATCCAATAATTTCTTAATGGCACTTGCAATTTCTCTGCAAAAAATTAATTTTTTGTATAAATTTTGATCAAAATTTATCAAAATTTCTTACTTTATTGTCTCCAAAAAGGTCTTTCTGTCGGTAATTTCATCGGGAATGCGACTCAAGATGCGTTTGAGTGCTGCCGATTTCTTATTAAGCTCCTGGAATGCATCTTCTGATCGGTTTAAACGGTACTCGATCACTAAAAATGAAAAAATAAATTTAAAAAAAATCATAAAAATGTAATTTTTCGGACTCACAATCAGTCTCCGATACTGAACCCTGTAAACGTAACAAAGCCTCATTGATGTTGACGTTATTTAGCTCGGTTTTCCGAATGATTCCCATAACAAGGTCATGCGCTACGCCTGGTTGACTCTGTTCTGCCTTCAGCAAAGCAGCTCGCAATGTTTGCGACGCAACAACATCGTGTCGTTCGAGCTGCAAAAAAAAAAAGCAAAAGAGATGCGAGTGAAATGAGAGGAAAATCCGGAAAAACCCGTCGTGCAACAAACGAAAAAAAGTGTCAACAACACCATTAACGCTGTGTGTTTACCTGTGTGAGAATTGGTCGTATGATTGCTGGCCAAGTTAGCGAATTTATTATAACGGAATTTTCGCCCATAGTCATTGCTTTGTCGCTGATTTGTGGCGGATTACTCGTTGAAGAAGCACTCGGATTGTATTATCTACGCAAAATTTGGTGGTTTTGGTCTCGCATTCACTACGGATTTTACGAAAATTGGCAAATTTTTATTTACTTCCTTCACACAACTTTCCCTTAAAATGAACTCGGAAATGAACTCGGGAATGAACAAGTCCAGCGCACATTTAGAAATTTGTGCCGCCTGTGTCTCGGGGCTGTCACAAATTTGCAATTGTGAAATGGGCTGTGTTCTGTGATTGGTCGATTCATTTAAAAATTAACCAATGAGAGAGTTTTCGATTTACGTCGATCGGATTTAACTCGATCGGAGTGAACGATCGGAATTTTTCCATTCCGATTGATCGGAACCGAGAGACGAATGAAAGTGATACTGTTATATGACTGTTATAACATTATCACTTTTATTCATCTCAATTTAATAGAGTAACCAGAAGTCTAGAAAAAAATTTAAAAAATTATTTTAATTCTTAGAGCTTTTCATTATTTTAAATTTTTTTTGAAAAATAAAAAGCTTCAAAATTTAAAAATAATTAATTTTTTTCTTATTTTTTTAGAAAATCTTCTGTATGAAATTTTTTTAAAAATTTAAATTTTATTGCATGTTTTCAAAAATATATCAAAATATTAACAATTCAAAGTTTCAAATGAAAAATTTCGTAAAAAATGTTGAATATTCTAAAAAAAATTTTTTATCACTCATATAATTTTTCAAATTGATGTAAGAAACTATTGGAAAATTGTTCGAAATTGAACTATTTTTTAACTACTCGATACTTTAAAGATTTAAAAATATTGACCTGTTCTTGAGTTTAAAATTTTTAATTTTTTTCAGCTATTTTTTCATATTTTGTTTCATTTTTTCACAATTCCTCACAATGAAGTGTTGAAATTTACTTAAATTGGAATTGTTGGAAATTCTAAAAAGTGAGCGACTTAATAAAATATATTTTTTAGAATTCTGGTATCGACCCAATATCGTCATAAATGGTTTAAAAGTGCCAGCAAACTAAAAATAACTGAAAATTTAAACAATATTCGTTTGACATCTCCTGTCAAAATTCCAAAAAATCGTCTTGGAATTTCCAACAATTGTTGAAACAAAATTCCATACAAACTTTTCAACAATTTTAATTCAAATTCGAATTTCAACAGTTTCAACACTCATTGTGAAGACTCCAAATATTTTATTTAAATATTTTCATATTTAATTCCGTTTTTTAAAGAGCAAAATTAAACCCAAAAAAGTTAAAAATGCAATATTCAAAAAAAAAAAATCCCGAAAAGAATGCGATTTATTTAATAAATATCTTACACGCTTTATTTGGAAAATTTTCTTAATTTTCTACAAATCATTCGATTAACATGACACATTACAAAAAGCTTCGATTAGAAATTAGAAGCAAAATTTGAGTTTTATTGGATTTATCTTTATGGATCTTTTATCTTTTTTCAAACTGTCCAAAAATTTCGAGATATTTGAAGATTTAAAGAATATTAAATCAAAATCAGTAAGTTTTAAGGCCTGAAATAAAATTAGACCTAAATTTTTTACCGAAAAATTTATGAGGTTTTATCAAAAAATTGTTTTTATTTTTTTAAATTTAGCTTTAAGTTCAAAAAAAATATCAAAATTTTTAAAATTTTAAATTTTCTCATTTTTTTAAATACTTTGGGTCAATGACTAGTGCTTGATAAAATTTGGAACTTTTTTCCCAAAATCTTCATCGAAAGCCTTAATTAAAAATTTAACTAACTTTTTAGAGTTAAATTTTTAAAATTTCTCAAGTATGTGTCCCCAGTCGAGTGTAACAATATCTGGTCAGCTTACTCGAAATTTGAGCGGGAAAAGCCACTTTACACGGCAAACCACCGAAAGTGAGACGTAATTCCAGTTTTAAAGCATTTTTGACGATAATTTCCCGTAAATTCAGTCATTTTGTTGTTATAATTTGTTAGAAAACCCTTCGACAGTTCCAAAAAGTGTAAAAATGGTAGGAAAAGCCCAGAAAATGTATGTTTTTAAGCGAGGTAAGTAGATGCGATGCACTTCACTGCCTTCTGGAAACAAAGAAATCTAATTAGAATTTTCATTTTTCCTCCCGATAATTAGATGGACGAAAGGAGCCTGTTCACTTCGACAAAATCACGTCGCGAATCCAGAAGCTCTGCTATGGGCTCAATATGGAATTTGTTGATCCGGTAAGTTTTCTTCCATCTTTTTGATCTTTTTTCAATCAATTTCAATAAAAATGTGATTTCTACCTGTTCTCGCAAAAAAGAAAGAAAAAAAAGTATGAATAGTCCAAAATTCTATTGAATTCGTGATTTATTTGTAAATGTTGCACAATTTTTACGAACAATAGACAAGTACCTTACGTACAAGTCGTAGATACGATAAAAAAAAACCTGAACATCTGTCCGACGTTTTGTGCTTTGTCGTCGTAGAATTATTGCGAAATTCCGAAGAAAAAGACGTTAAAAAATTTTCGTCTTCCATTTAAGGTTGCAATTACACTGAAGGTGATCAACGGCTTGTACAGCGGCGTGACGACGCAAGAGTTGGACAATTTAGCTGCAGAAACTGCTGCCACGATGACCACGGATCATGCGGATTACGCGATTTTGGCTGCCAGATTGGCGGTTTCCAATTTGCATAAGGAGACGAAAAAAAGTTTTTCTGGTAATTATTTTTTTTTTTATTTTTATTTGGTTAATTATTTTTTGACAAAATTGAGTTAAAAATGAAAAGAAAAAGATAAAAAGTCATTTTTTTCAGAAAAATTGAAAAAAAAATTAAATTTGTTAGAAAATGTATTTTTTTTGCAAATTTCTGAGCAAATTTTGACTCCAAATCCACAAAAAAATATTTTTTAAAGCTTTTGAGTTTTATAATCGATTAATAATTACAAATGAAATAAATTTAAAAAAAGTTATATGGAAATTGCTCAAAACTGGTTTTTAACGTTTCTAATAATTTTTAAAAGCCTACAATAAATATGCTAAAAATGAAAAAAATTTTTCTGTACATTTTGTTAACAAAAATTTTTCTTATTTTTTCAAATAGCAAATTTTCAGAAAAATATAGTTCAAAGCTCAATATATATATTTTTTTTTAATTTTGAAAAGTATTTTATTTTTCTCAGAAAAATATTTATTCCTTTTTTTATTTAATATTTATTTTTTTTTTTTCTTAAACTTAATGTTCAAAAATGCATCTTTTGAAATATAATTTTTTACCTTTTACCCTCTAAATCGAATTTTTATTCATTTTTTCGCCTTTAATAATAAATAGACAATTTTTTTTTTAATTTTTTATAGCTTAAAAGCATTAAAGATCTTAAAAACTTCGTTTATTTATTTGTTTTATTTATTTTTATTTTTTTTGAAAAACTAATATTTAATAAAATTTAATTTTAATAATTTTTTTTAATCTAAATTTTCTTTTTCTCTAAAAAAAAAATTTTTTTAAATAAATAATTATTTTTTAATTTAAATGCATTTTAAAATTTTAATTTAATTCATAAAACTACATTTACAATTAATTATTAATTTTAAAAAATAATTAAATATTTATTTAATTAATATTTTTTTTTTAAATTTTTAACTTTTTTTATTTATTTATTTTTATTTATTTTCATTGTTTTCAATTTATTTAAATATTTGAATGAAACTTAAATATTAAATATTTTGTCAAAAACTTTAATTTTTTTTATAAAAAAAATGAATTAAATTTTATATTTTTCTTTTCTCAATAGAAACCATGGATGACTTGTACAACATCACGAACGAGCATTTGAAGAAAAAATCCCCCATGATTTCCGATTTCCATCACAAAATCATCATGGAAAATGCCGATCGCTTAAATTCCTCCATCATCTACGACCGCGACTTTGGCTACAACTATTTCGGCTTCAAAACCCTGGAACGTTCCTACTTGCTCAAAATCAAGGGAAAAGTCGTTGAACGTCCGCAACACATGTTGATGCGTGTCGCTGTCGGCATCCACGGCGAAGATATCGACGCGGCAATCGAAACTTACAATCTCCTGTCTGAACGTTATTTCACGCATGCCTCGCCGACTTTATTTGCCGCCGCAACGCCTCGTCCCCAGTTGTCGTCTTGTTTCTTGCTTACGATGACCGACGACAGTATCGAAGGCATTTACGACACCTTGAAGCGATGCGCCTTGATTAGCAAGTCAGCTGGCGGAATTGGGGTGAATGTTCATTGCATTCGCGCAAAGGGAAGTTACATCGCTGGCACGAACGGAATCTCCAATGGACTTGTTCCGTTGTTGCGTGTGTATAATAATACCGCTCGTTATGTCGATCAGGGCGGAAATAAGCGTCCCGGAGCATTTGCGATCTATTTGGAGCCGTGGCACGGCGATATTTTCGAGTTTTTGGACTTGAAGAAGAACACGGGGAAGGAGGAAGTGCGTGCTCGTGACATGTTTTATGCTTTGTGGATCCCGGATTTGTTCATGAAACGCGTGGAAGCCAACGAAAAATGGTCCTTGATGTGCCCGCATGACTGCCCGGGGCTAGAAGACTCGTGGGGTGAGGAATTTGAGAAACTTTACACAGGCTACGAGGCTCAAGGACGATTTATTCGGCAAGTTGATGCCCAACAATTGTGGTTTGCGATAATTGAGTCCCAAGTCGAGACCGGAGTCCCTTATATGTTGTACAAAGATGCCTGCAATCGAAAAAGTAACCAACAAAATATCGGAACAATCAAATGCAGCAACTTGTGTACGGAAATTGTCGAATATTCATCAAAAGACGAAGTTGCCGTTTGCAATTTGGCTTCGGTTGCATTGAATATGTTCGTGAAAGGCGACAAAACGTACGATTTTGCCAAATTGAAGGAAGTTGTGAAGATTGTCACGAAAAATTTGAACAAAATTATCGACGTCAACTACTATCCGATCCCCGAAGCGAAGGTTTCCAACATGCGCCATCGTCCCATCGGCATCGGAGTTCAAGGTCTCGCCGATGCCTTCATCCTAATGCGTTTCCCATTCGAATCTGAAGAAGCTAAACTCTTGAATCAGCAGATTTTTGAGACAATTTACTACGGAGCTCTTGAAGCATCATGTGAATTGGCGGAAAAATTCGGTCCTTACGAAACTTACGAAGGAAGTCCCGTGCAAAAGGGAATTTTGCAATACGAAATGTGGAACAAGACACCCACAAATTTGTGGAATTGGGACGAATTAAAGGCAAAAATCGCCCAACATGGTGTCCGTAACTCGTTATTGGTGGCTCCCATGCCAACTGCATCCACGGCTCAAATCATGGGCAACAACGAAAGTTTCGAGCCATACACTTCCAACGTCTACAATCGACGTGTCTTGTCCGGCGAATTCCAAGTTGTCAATCATCACTTGCTGAAAGACCTCACGGAACTCGATTTGTGGGACGATGACATGAAAAATCTCATCATCGCTCACAATGGCAGCATCCAAAATATCGAAAAAATCCCTCAACACATCCGGGATTTGTATAAAACTGTGTGGGAAATTTCGCAAAAGACCTTAATTCAAATGGCGGCAGATCGTGGAGCTTTTATCGATCAAAGTCAATCGTTCAATATTCACATTGCGGAGCCAAATTACGGAAAATTGACGTCGATGCATTTCTACGGATGGAAATTGGGACTTAAAACGGGAATGTATTACCTCCGTACGAAGCCGGCTGTTAATGCGATTCAATTTACCGTCGATAAAACGCGTTTGACTGACGCAAATCGCAGCATGAACTCGCCCACGAAGAATGGAAATGGAATTGCGCAATCGACACCGAGTAAGGCGAATGGCAATGCGAGCATGAAAGAGGAGTTGAATGGATCGACAGCGGCAGCAACAAATGGAAATGGAGATTATGCGGAACGTGAGAGACGTATGGCGGAGATGACTTGCTCGTTGGAGAACAAGGACGAGTGTCTCATGTGTGGATCTTAAGCTGGCTTCGATTCGCAATTTTTTTTTTCTTAATTTAGATTTTTTTTTTCGAATGCAAAACAATGATTTTCTTTTAGATTTTTAAGTTTATATACAATAAAAGAGATCTCTTTCTTATCAAAAAAAAATTAAATAAAATAAAATAAAGTAAATCAAAAATTCTTCAATTGTAAAGTTTCTGAAGGAAGTTAAATGAAGGAAGTATATCAAGCAGTATAAAAAAGTAAAATTTTCAATAAAATCTATTAAAATATGCCATATTTTTATGCATTAATATGGAAATTAAGAGATTTTTATTTACAAAATTGAACACTTTTCACCAAAAATTTAAAAATATTATTTTGACTTTAAGAAAATATTGACTTTTAAATTAATTTTAATGAAAGTTTTGACATTTTTTATTTTTTTTTTTTTGTTCGAAATTGGTTTAAAATGTCCTAAAAATTAAATAATTTCTTACTTCAACAGATCCTCTGGCGAGAAATTCAATTTTAAAAAATATTTAAAAATATTTTAGATGTTAGGAGAAAAACTTTTCAAGTTAGTAATTTTTCAAAACGAGTTTAACCTCAGTTTTAAAGCGTTTTTTTATTTTTTTAAATTTTTTTTATATTTTTTTTATTTATTTTTTTATTTATTTATCTATTTTTTTATTTATTTATTTTTTTTTTATTTAATATTTTTAATTTTATTTTATTTTAATTTTTAATTCAATTTTTTTTTGAAGAAAAATTTTTTACGCTCATTTTTTACGAAAAAAATTTTCAATTATTTTTGGCTTTTTTCAATATTTTTTTTATTTAAATTTTCGAAAATTTTTATATTTTTTTGTATTAAAAAAATAAAACTGTAAAATAAATATTTTTAATTAAGCAAGTTTTAAGTAATAAATTTATTAAGATATTTTTATGCCAGATGTCATTAATTTTAATATAATCTGCTAAAAATTAAAGTTTTGTACTATTTAAAAAATTAAAAAAAAAAAAAAAAAATTTAATTTTTTAAATGTTTTTTTTTTAATTTTATCAAAAATTTATTCTCAGTCAAAAAATTTAAAAAAAAATAAAAAAAAAAATAATGACCTAATTATGACGCAAAAATCATGATCTAGGCCAACATATGATCGGAAGCTCAAAATTATATAAAAAAAAGACACGATTACCCTTAATTACCTACGAACCATACACCGTCGAATTTCTCTCGGAAATCTTCTGAAACTCTGATTAATTAGATAAGATTAAGACTCACTCAGCTGTATCTATTCATCTCACATGTAATTTAATCCAGACTCTCTCGCTTGAAACCGCACTAATTAGTCTTGAGCGGGCGTTCTGTGCATCAACTTTGTTTTTTTTTTATCGTTTTTATCAAATTTTTATCTTTAGAAAAAAATATTTTTTGTGATTTTTTCTTAAACTGTGCCTAAAACAGTGAGAAGGTCATGTCTGAAAATGACGAAAAATCGCGAATTTTGCTTAAATCTGGATTACGCAACGTGAGAGAAAGAAAAGTGCCGAACAGGTCACTGAAATTTCTGAAGGATTTTGTGCATACTTTGGTAGAAAATATTTGATGAAAATTAAGTTTCTTGTTTATTTTGTGAGATTTTTTTGTTCAGATTGAGATGTCATGGCTTAAGACGATGTTTATCTTTGTTTCCGCATACTTTGCGAGTGTAGGTATACTATTATTTAGATTTGAAGATAAAAAGTGATTTTATAAAAAAAAAAATAAAAATTTAAAAATGCACAGAAAATTATCAAGTATTTGTAAATAAATTTATTTAAAAAAATATAATAAAACAATAATAAATATGAATTAAATATAAAAATAAAATATTATATTAAAAAAATAAAAATCAAAAATTAATATTAAAATATATAAATTATTTAATTTTATTCTTTATTTATTTAAATTTGATACAAGAAAAAAATTAAAAGTATTCTTAAATTAATTAATAATTTTTTATTAAAAATTATTCAAAAATGCCTAAAAATTGAGAAGGTACGTGTAATATCCAATATTTTTTTATTTAAATTACTTCTCGTTTAATTTTTATAAAATTAAAATTTAATTACGAATTGGGCTATTTTTAATTATTATTAAAAAAAATATTATTTTTAATTTTCGGGAAAACTGGCGATTTTCCGTTTTTTAAAGAGCACTTTTCAGAGCCTCAGACCTACCCGGTCATGTTTTGAATTAATAAAAAAATTGAACTTTCTAAATATATTAACTTTTTTTAAATATTTTTTTTATATTTACTTCGGCCAGGCCTGAAATTTTGAAGGATTTTGTAAAAATTTGAAATAAAATATTCCTTTGATGAAAATAATAATTTTTATAATTTTTGATCGAAAAATACACTCTCTTACGCTTTTTTTCGCTTGTGAAACTACACTTTCATGCCAAATTTCAGGTCTCTAACCCTGAAACTTCCATGACTTTTAGCCAAAAAGGACTTTCGGGGCACTCATGAGACCCCTAACTTTGAAGGGCTCTCACGGGCGAACCGTTCGAGCTAAAATTCCGGGAAAAATGGATTTAACCATTTTCGAGGATGGGGAATCGAATGAAATTAGTTAAATTTGAATCTGAGATGGCTTGTGCCGCATCCATTAAAAATTGGTAGTCTGATCGCAAAATCCCTCTTAAGTACTTGTTAAAAAATTAAAATTTAATTAAGAATTGAGCTATTTTTAATTATTATTTAAAAAAATATTAATTTTAATTTTCTTGATATTGAATTAAAATAAAACTATTAATTTTTAAACATTTTTAAATATTTTTTTTATATTAAGAATTTTTGAAATAAATTGAAAATTTTTTTAATTTTTTTAATTAATAATTTTTTTATTTTAAAAATTTTATAAATAAAAAATATATTTAAAATTTAAAAATATTTAAATTAATTAATTTGCATTTATTTTGTCGAAAAAATTAAAAAATAAAAATTAAATATAAAATACAAAAATTTTTGACATATTTTGGAATTTTTTTTTATTTAAAAAATCATGAAAAATTTAAAATTATTAAAGAAATTTTTTTATTACGCATTGTGCAATTTTTAATTAATATTTGAAAAAATATAAATTCAAATTTTAAAATGTTTCTAAAATTAAATATGTTGAGAATCAACGTTTAACGAGTTTAAATAAAATTATTATTTAATTTAAATTTAAAAAATTTAATATTAAATTTATTCGCCTTAATAAATAAATTAAATATAAAAAAAAAGATTGGGCCCATACAGCAAACGCTTTTGCAAAATTTTATGAAAAATTTTCTTTTTCAAAATTTTGCGCAAAAGTTTCACTGAATGGGTTTTTGCGCAAAATTTTGTGCAAAATGTCATAAATCCAATTTGCACAAAATTTTAATTTTTCTTGCAAAAAAATATTTTTAAATTTTTCAATTTTCAAAACTAAAAAATTTTTAAAAAATTAAAAAAAAAGCCGTTTTGAGCCAACCGAGTTTTTTTTAATTAACCTAATTTTCATAAATGGGTAAAATTCGAAATGATTTAATAAAAAAAAATAAGAACGGCTTAAACCGAATAAAATTTTTTTTTCAAAATTGGTGAAAAAAATTTTTAAAATGAAATTTTTAATAAAAATTTAAATTTGCAAAAACGGCTAAGCCCGACGAAACCGCTTGCACCAATGCAAAGCTGAGAAAATTTCATGAATAAAAACATGACAAAAAAAATAATTTTAAAAATAATAAAATTATAAAAAAGTATTTTAAAACTTTTTTCATGACATTTTGCGCAAAAAATTTTTTTAAAAAAAAATTAATTTTCATTTTTATAAAAAATAATTTAATAAATAATAAAAATATTTAAAATTAAAAATTAATTAAATTTAAAAAAAGTTCAAAATTAAAAAATATTTATAAAAAAAAAATGAATTGAAAATAATTAAAAAAATAAAATAAAAATTAATTAAAAAATATTAATATCACAAAAATTATAACTTACCTTTATTTAATTTTTCAAAAGTGGACATTTTTCGCTGTTCTCTGGTACTTAATTGCTTGGGCGCACAACGACATGGAATTCGATGAAATTACCGGCGAGCGATTACACGACGGCAGAGAAGCTTGTTTAACTGGCGGCGATACTTTTCACGGAGTTTTCATGTTAAGCATGGAATCGCAAGTCTCAACTGGTTACGGAGAGCATTATCCGAACGAGGAATGTCATGAAGCCAGTAATTTTTCAAAATTTTAAAATAATTTTTCTTATTAAAAAAAATTATTTTTTAGTTTTTCTCTTGATCGTTCAACTCGTAACTGGCGTCCTGCTCGACGGATGCATGGTTGGAATTTTTTACCAAAAAATGATTCGTCCCACGAAAAACACAAAAGCAGCTCGTTTCAGCAAAAATGCCGTAATTTGTCAACGCGACGGTAAATTATGTCTCATTTTTCGTCTCGTCGATCATCGGCAGCATCACGGCATCAAAACCAAAGTAAAAGCATTTATTTTTCGCGAAAAAGTATCTCTCGAAGGCGAATCTTTGGGACAATGTCAGGCACGTTTAAAACTCGTATCGAACGGAAAACTCTTCCTTTTGTGGCCCGAAACCGTTTGTCACTTTATCGATCGAAAAAGCCCACTTTACCATTATTCAGCAAAAAGTCTTCTGAACTCCTCATTCGAAATTTGCGTTTCTCTCACCGGTGACTCACGTAAAACGGGCCAAACGGTTCAAGCAAGAACTTCATATTTGTCTTCGGAAATTCTCTGGGGTCAGCGTTTCACGAATATCATCGACTACGATCACGAATTCGACGAATATGTCGCGGATTACGAGAGATTTGACGAAACGGTGCCCGTTGAAATGCCGCTTTGCAGTGCCAAACGCCTCGATGAGCTGGAAAAAGATATGAATTACACGCGAGAATTGGCGGCATTGCGAAATTTTGAAATAAAAGACAATCAAAAGGACTTTTCGGATGACGAGGAGGACGACGATGACTTGGAAGATTTGGAAGAAACGCGATTCGAGATGAATCGACGCATTACGAGGACCACAAGTGTCGTCCAAAATTACCAAGGAAGTGACGAAACGGTCGATCGATATCATTACAAGACGAAAAGTTTGACGGACATCGAACGAGAACGAATTATCGCAGCGAAGGAAAATTCGCGACGCCTGAGAAAATATCAACCAAGCCTTCAAACGATGGAACTCGATTACGATTAAATTTTTTTTTAATAATAATGAATTTATTTGATTCTCTTTTCACGTTTTTTCTCTGTTTTCTTTTTTTTTTACTGCGTAAATATGCATTCTTATTAACTTTTTCTTCAATAACTAATATAATTATATAAAATACAAAACAAATATTACATACAAAAAAAATGTTGTTAATTTTTAAAAATCAAAAAAGGAAACAATTAGCAATTTTATTTTCTTCTTCTTCATTTTTTTTTTTGTGAAGGTAAAAATTATTTTCAATAAAAAAATAAGCAACATTTGTTTCAACGATTTTTCTTTTTTTTTTTGTCATAAATTTTTTTTAAATATTTTTTTGTGAAAAGTTTAAATAAAAAAAAAATAATTTGTCAAGAGAAATATTTTTACAATGTAATAAATAGTCAAGAACGATAAAAAGACGGATTTATATACGGAGTATCCTCGGGATATTTTTTTTTTGTTATCTGATCTCTTTGTCTAGGTTCGACCTATGCAGAAAATTATAAATCTTTATATTTAGTAGTAAAAGCGTTTCTTTTTTTTTTTTGAAGAGGATTTTTCTTTGTCTTACTTGTTATTTACGTTATCGTTACTTTTTTAAATTTATTATTATCTATTTGAGGTGATGTCGAAAGATTTTGGTATTTTTTCAAGAAAAATTAAAAATATTATTTAAGATTTAAATTAATAAAAATATTTTTTTAAATTTTGTATTTTTTTGATGATTTAAATTTTGAATAAAAAAAATTAATAAAAAAAATTAAAGTTAAACTAATAATTTGTTTATAAATTATTTTTAAATTTTTAATAATAATTTTATATTTTTTAAAAATAATTATTTAATTAAAAATTTATGAAAAAAATAAATATTAAAAATTTATATAAAATTTAAAAAACAATATTTAATTATTTATTAAATAATTATTCTCGAAAATTATATTAAATAAAAATTTTTTGATAGGATTTTTTTTAATTTGAATAATTAATTTTATTTTAATTAAAATTTTTATTTAAAAAAAAAGTAAAAATTTGTTTGAAAAATTTATTTATTTTAATTAGATTGACTTTTAAAAAAATAAAAAATAAATGAAAAAAAATAATTTTTTATCAAAATATATTTTTATAAAAAATTAATCATTTTTAAAATTTAAAAATAAATTAAAAATTATTTTTTTATTAAAATCTATTCTTTAAAAAATTTAAAAATAAATAAAAAATTATTTTTTTTTTTATTAAAATATATTTTTTTATAAAAATTTCATTCAAAAAATACCAAAAAGTTCGTCATTTCTCATTGATCTTTTTTTGTGTGTTTTAATATTATTTCATCATAAAAAACCTAAGAAACTTTATTATTTTTATTTATATTTAACAATCAATTGTTGTTGTTGCTTTTTTTGTTTTTTTTATTTTTTAAATTTAAATCTGTCTAAAAATTTTATCTCTCTTCTTCTGCGACGCGCGTTTATTAACTATATTCTCGAAAAAATCTAATTTAAAGTTTAAAAAGAGATGAAAAATGCGATTTCCAATTAAATTTGTTCGTAACTTCTATTCCTGACTAATTAAAAAGGCTCGTGTCGATTAAATGTGTTTTTTTTGTTAGATATTTTTTTATGTTTGTGTATGTACGTATTTATGTGTTGGAAAAATTGTGACAAGCTCTAAGAATTTTTTTTAAAAGTTTTTTAACAGATTTTTTTTTTATTTTCTAAAAAATTAAAAGAAATTTAATTAAAAATTGTATGAAGAAGAGAAAACATTTAAACTTTTTTATTCTTTTCATTAAAAATATGCAATTTTTTTCTATTATAATAATGATAATAATAATTAATAGTAGCTTTTTTTGTTTGTTTCATCAATCTAGTAGTACAGTAGTAGTCTGTGTGTGTGTGTTTGTTTATGTATTAAATGTGTGTGTTGATTTTTTTGAATTATTTTTCGGGGAAATTTGTTATGTTGCTCACGTATTCAGGGGTAATAATGCTTTTTTAGGATTTTTTTTCTTTGCTATAAATGTTAAAATTAAAATTTTTTTAAATATTTTTTTTCTTTTCATTTGTATATCATACATTATTGTAGCGTTGCTGTTTTTACTTGTTTTTTTTTGTTTTCTTGTATATTTATATTTTATAATTATTAAAGCAATTCATTTACTCCACCACTTTGAGTACTTTACCGATTGCAATTGTCTTATCTACAAAAAAAAATTAAAAATTAGAAAAAAAAATTTTTTTTCGAGAAAAAAAAAATATCTTACTCTCGTCTCTTAGCGTAAATCGACCCATTTGTGGGAACAATTTGAATGATTCAAGGCAGATTAATCCAGAGCACTCAATTCGCATGATTGCCACTTGATCTTGTTTCACAAATCGAGGTCGAGTCTTGGACTTTTCACCTGTTTTTTTATCTACTAAACAAATAAGAGTCTGAAAAAAAATTTTTTTTCGATTAATTTTTTTTTTTTGATTTTTTAGAAAAATTTTAAAAAATTTGTCTCACCTTTACGGTAATTTCTTCAGCGGCGCAATGGATGTGCATGACAGCCGAGTACCCGGCACATATAATTGATTTATGTTCTAGAATAACTACTTGGGCATCAAACACTTTACCAGTTCTAATTGGATTAGAGGCATCGCATAACACGAAACCGGGAGAAACGTCTTCTTCCTCGATTCCCTAAAAAAAATTAAAAAAATATTTTTCAGAAATTTTTTTAATGGAAAAATTATTTTTTTTTACCTTTAGTTTGATTTTTACATTCTCTCCTGGACCAATTGATGTAACTTCCACATCATCCGACCATAGTTGATCAACACTTACTTGAGTCTAAAATCAGATATAAAAATTATTTTTATTTATTTTTTGGAGGAAAAATTAAATTTTTTACCTTGTTGGGCATTACAAGCAAATTGTATCCCTTTTTAGCTACACCCGATTCAACTTTTCCCATGACAACTGTTCCCATGTCCTTGTACTTGTCGACAATTGGCATTATGAATGGTCCGTCGGTATTGCGATCCATCGATGGCAAGTCGTCGATGAACGGGATAAAGGCTGGTCCCGAATACCACGGACACGTGGATTGATCAATTGGTTCCTTGATACCTTGCCCCGTGATTCCTGAGACAGGCATAAATGTTAAATCCTTTGCTGGATTAAATCTGGAAGAAGAAAAAAAAATTATTTGAATATTTTTTCGATTTTAAAAAAAAAAAAAATTTTTTTTTAGCTTTTGTCTTTTGAAATGAAAAAATAATTTTTTCAAAAAATAAAAAAAATAAATATTTTAAAAAAATAAAAAAAAAAATTAACTTTGAAGATAGTAGAAAGTATTATTTTTTTTTTTATTTTGTAAAAAAATGACTTTTTATAATTTTTCATCGACAAAAACATTTTTAGAAAATTTGATTGGCTATTAGATTTTTTTTGCCTTAAAAAAATAAAAAAAAAAAACAAATTAAATCAACAAAATTGTTCAAAAATAAAAAAAAAAAATAGAAAATTTATGTTTTTTAATTATTTGAAATTATTGAATTTTTTTTTTTAAATTTTAGAGGTTGGATAAAAACAAATTTGAAGAAAATAAAAAATTAAATTTAATTAAAAAATAATAAGAAATTTTTGGTTGACTTTTCTGTCCATAAATTAATTAAAAAATTCTCACCCTAATTTTTTGAGGTATGGTAAAATCTTGTCCTTGCACTCGTTGTATCGCGCCACGTCCCAGTTCACCGTCGGATCATCCATTTTATTCACAAGTACTACGAGATGCTTGACGCCTGCCGTTTTTGCCAACATTGCATGTTCCCGCGTTTGTCCGCCCCGATCGAAGCCCGTCTCAAATTCACCTTTGCGTGCCGAGATAACGAGCACTGCCAAATCCGCTTGCGCCGCGCCTCCAATCATGTTAGGCACAAAACTTTTATGACCCGGTGCATCGAGAATTGTAAAGTGTTTCTTCTCAGTTTCGAAATAGGCGCGTCCCACTTCGACGGTTTTGCCTTTGTCACGTTCTGAAAAATAATTAAAAAATATTTTAATTAATTTTTTTGAAGGAAAAATAGGAAATTGTAAAAAAATCACATTATTTAAAAAGAAAATTTTATATTTTTTGATTTTTAATAAAATTTTTAAACGAAAAAAAATATAAAAATTAATGTTTATAAATAATTTTGAATTTTGACAATATTTTTTAAATGGTTTTCTTACATTTTGTTGACGATTTTTTTAAATTTATTTATTTTATAAATATTTTTAAAATTAAAATTTTAAATAAAAAAAAAATTTTATTATAAAATAATGAAATTTAGTCGAAAGCGTAAAAAATGACAAAATTTGAACAAAATTTTTATTTTTTTTACCAAGTTTTATAGTAATTTTAAGAAATTTTTTACTTTGAAATTTTTTTAAAAATCAATTTTGTTAAAATTTACAAAAAAAATTAAATTTAAATAAAAAAAACGAATTTTTTGAGAAAAAAATTAATAAAAAAAATATTTTTCATTATTTCACTTGCAAAAAAAAATTAAAACTCACCTTCTTGATTTGTGTCCAAAGCCCATGAGAGATACCAACTTTCACGCGACTTTTCACGTGCCTCCCGCTCGTACTTTTCTAGCGTTCGTTTGTCAACCATGCCGGTCAATGACATAATTTGTCCGCCAATTGTTGATTTTCCTGCGTCTATAAATAAAAATTGCAATTAATTTCATGTCGCACCGAATTTTTTCGTGTCTCGCTAATTTCGAGACCTTCGCTCGGAAGTCAGGAAACTTACCAACATGTCCAATAAACACGACATTAACGTGCTCCTTTTTGCTCTTTGTGTCCTCCGCCTTGACAACTTTCTTCTTGGAAGCCTTGGGAATCCCGATTTCGTCATCGTCCTCGCCATCGACGTCCATTTCCTGCGCAAAAAGAGAAGGTTTTCCGTGAGTTCATGAGGAATTGAGGTCATCACCGAAAGAAATTTCACATTTTTTTGCTGTGTTGCCGTCACACACTCATACTTACGCACGCAAGTCGCACACACAAGACACGTACTCACCTCATCGTCGGGCGTGATAAGTGTTTCGTCGTCCCAACTATCCACGGGCTCGTTATCTGCGAAAGAGAGGAAAGTTGAGTGATTTTTGTGGAATTGCGTCTCATCCGGTGTCGGATTTTTCGCAGGTCGTTGCTGGCAGACAAATTAGTGTCTGCAACATTTCGCACATATTGCAATATGTTTTCACACATTTTTCATTCATTCACATTTCAGTCGTCGTCGTATGTGTTTTAATTTTTTGTGTAGTCGTGTGCAATATAAATACACATTTGTGATATATATCTACACACACGGCACAGCGACGACGACGACGACGACACGCAAGTGATTCTATATAGCGGCGCGTGAAAGAAATGGAATGGATGACGTTGCCTGTATGTGGCAAAATGTACATTTACAAAAAAAAAATAACTCGACTGCCATTACCGTTCATGGTTTCCCTTCTCTCCAGCGAATTAAACTCATCTGTGACCTTTTCTTGGAGCGGCAGCGACGTCGGCGGCTGTATTACGGGATCCGGATTCGGTGGCGGAGGTTGTGAATTCATCATTTCTTGCTGTTCCTGTTGTTGTTGCTGCTGCTGCTGCTGCACGACGACGGCTGCCAGTGTGGTTGACTGCTGTGATGGAGCACTAATAGACGTAAAACCAACACCAGGCACAAATTCCATTGCATTTACGTTTAATGTCGAGAATTTCGTGCTAATTTCGGCGTCATTGTCTTGAGCCATGATTCCTTTTTGTCTCTGTGTTACAATCTAGCGGTGAAAATTTACTTTAAACTATAGAAAAACTACTTAAAATTTGCTCGCTGCTTTTTTGCCTGTACAAAAAAGATTTCTTGCACGTTTTTGGTGACGATCCGCAATAGCGACCTCGCTTCCGAAACGTCATCTGTCACTTTTTGCACTAAAAATTTTATTTTTCTGCTTTAATTCGCTTGATTTATTTTTATTTCAATTAATTTACTTAATTTTTTTCTAAATCTATTTTTAAAAAATATTTATAACCCAAAAATTGACGAAAAATTCGCAAAAATTACAAAAAATCGGTGACTCATTAATTTACAAGAAAACAACTTCAAATAAATTTAATTTTGAAAAAAATCTTTTTCAAAAGTTTTTAAAGGTAATTTATTAACTTCAAAAGTACTTGAAATTCAATTTCTAATTTATAAAAGCGAAAAATTGTTAAAAAATTAAAAATTTACCTTTTTGAGCCGCAATTGTGGAATTTTGCTGTGACATTTGTTGGCTTAAGCGGTTCAAGTTAAAGGTAAGCGACGAAAAAGGGGCGGAATTAAAGTTGTGGGCCCCTTAATTAAAATTTTTATTTTATAATTATTTATTTTTTCTATGATTTAAAATAAATATAATCATAAAAATAATTCAAATTATAAAAAAAAAATAATTTTTTAAATTTTTGTCCCAAAGGGAGAAAATTTAAAAAACAATTTAAACAGTGGATTTGAAATACTTTTTCATACAAAGCGACAAAATTTAAATAATTTTTGGTCATTAATGAGTATTTTAGTAGTTTATATGATTTTTACAGTGAGATTTGATAATTTTAAATTAATTTCAGAATATTTCAAGTTAAAAATTTAAACAAAAAATTTCATAAAATAACTGTCAAAAAATTTTGAAAAACAATTTTTTTGAAAATATTTTTAGAGAAGAAAATTTATGAAAAATGTTGTTTTTTAATGCAAAAATTCTTGAAAATTTAGAGGTATCTCTTCACAAACCGGAAAAACAGTAAATGCCATAATATTGTTGAAAAAATTTCCGTGAGGTCCGCAAAAACAACTCGAATCATGCGAAATTATTTGAATGAAAGATTTATTTCAGTTTTAAAAAAAAAATAAGTTTTTACTGTAAAATATTTTTAAAGCATGAATTCTTAATTTAAGAAATTAAATATAATTGAATTAATATTAATTTAGGCCGCTCCAAATGAAACTTAATAGTTTTGTCCGATACCCCATTTTAAATTCGAAAATCGAATGGGGCAAAATAAAAAAAAGTTAAAAATTTCATCAAAAATTACCAATTTTTGGTGTATTTCCATAATTTTTCATAAAACTTTCAAGAAAATTTTTCAATTTTTAGTAGTTTTTGTATTCAAAATCATATTTCGACATAAAATTTTTCTTAAAAAATAATTTTCATGAAAATTATTGAATTTTTTTTTCAAAAAATATTTTGACAGTTATTTTTATGATATTAATTTTTTCAATTTTAATTAAATTATTTTTAAATCAATTTTTTATACACAAATATCAATGTAAAAAACTCAAAACAATAATAATTTTGATTACGGACGAAAATTTTTAAAAAATTTGACATTTTGTATGAAAAAAAGTATTTCAAAATTTTTTATTTTTTTTGCCCCCCCCCATTTTTATTTCAAAAATTTTGGACAAAATTATTGAGTTTTATTTGGAGCGGCCTTAATTCATAATTTTAAAAAAATCTAGAAATTTTTTAAACTTTCAATAGGATGATAAATGTTTTTTTAAATTTAAAATTTAATTTTATAATTTTTTTTTTTAAATAAAACTGTCAAAAATTTATTAATTTTTAAAACAAGGGCGATTTTTAGGTATTGACCCATGTTGAAAAAACACGAGGTACGTCACTGCCTCATAGCCACGAACCGTGAGCGGTTTTAAGACAAGGGCGATTTTTAATTCACGCTCGATTTTTAGTGTGAATTCTGAAATCGAATCAATTTTTCTCTATATTTTTACTCCTTTTTCCTGTAAAATATTCGGTAAGTGTCTCGTTTTTCTTCAAAAACTTTCGGATTCGCTGAAATTCGTGCCCAAACCGATGCGAATTTCATCAAATTCGTGAGAAAAATTTTACCATGCAAAAATGGCTACCAAAAAAAAAAATTAGTGCGTCGTTGTGAAATTTATCATTTTAATTTTATTTTGTTTTTTTTTCTGTTTGCAGCGTAAAAGTTGTCATCACAGACAACTCTTTTCATTTGAGACGTGATTGTAAGAAAAGCGGCTTTACCCTGGATAACATGTCGTATGGTCGACGAGCCCCACCAAAAATTGATGGGATGATCTCACTCAAGGTCGACAACTTGACGTATCGCACGACGCCCGAGGATTTGCGCCGTGTCTTCGAGAGATGCGGCGAAGTTGGTGACATTTACATCCCACGTGATCGGCATACGCGCGAAAGTCGTGGCTTTGCCTTTGTGCGGTTCTACGACAAACGCGATGCGGAAGACGCGCTCGAGGCAATGGATGGTCGCATGTTGGATGGCAGAGAGTTGCGTGTGCAGATGGCACGTTACGGCAGACCAACGAGCCCACAACGAGGACGAGGCGGCGGACGACGTGATGATAGGCGCGGAGGCGGAGGTCGTTACAGATCACGATCACGGTAAGATTTTGCAAGAAAAATTCAAAAAATTATTTTTTTAGAACTGAAATTTGATTTTTTAAATTAAAATTTTACAATTTTTTCTTGTTTTTAATTTAAATTAAATTTTAATTTTTTATCAAAAACGATCGTTTAAATTTATTTTTTTTAATTAAAAAAAAAATTTAATTTAGAATTTTATTAAAAATTTGTTGAAATTTCACTTTAATTAAAATAATTCAATTTTTGACAAAAATTTAAGATTTTTAAGGTTCTTTTTTAAATAATAAAAATTAAATAAAATTTTTAAAAAATTACAAATTCATAAGATATTATCTTTTTAAGATAATTTTTTTCACGAAAAAATTATTTTTAATTTATAAATGCAGAAAATATTTTAAATTTTTTTTTTTTAATTTATTTATATTTAATATTTAGAAGACTTCTGTATTTTTTAAAATTTTAAAAATTACATTTTGGCAAAAAAAAATAATTTTACGAAAAATTTTGACAATAATTTTTAATTAAATTTACAAAAAAAAATTTCTTTAAAAATATAAATGGACTTTTAAAAAAATAATTAAAAAAATAATTTAATTTAATTTTTTTATCATAAAAAAAAATTTTATTTTTTTTTTTAAATCTCAGAAAAAATTAATAATATTATTTTTTTTTTTTATTTTTCAGTGAACGTCGTCGTCGTTCGTATTCCCGTTCCAGATCTCGCAGTCGCAGCGCCGTTTCCAAATCACGCAGCCGAACACCAGCCTCCCGATCAGCTAGTCCACGTGCTGGATCCCGCAGTGACAGTCGCGACTAAACACTTGACAAGCATGCAATGAAATTTTATCCAGGTAAGTTTTCATCATCTCGTGAAGTCATCCTTCCATGTGTGCGTAAAAAAACAAAAAAAAATCATTGACTGGCAAAAAATAACAATAAAAATTAAAAAAGGCACTCTAAACACTCCTCAACTCAATTTCTACTACTAAATTTTTTGTAACAAAGCAAAACATTTAACAAATGTACTGAAAAACTTTTTTCCTCATATCCTCACCAATACAGGTTCAGTGCAGTTTGTTAGCAGTGTCTGTGCTGTGTCACAAAAAAAAAGACAAAAATCTTAGAAAATCTCTAAAATTTTATCCTGTGCTGAACCAGAACGAAAAGCTTAAAAAAATGCGGCGTACTAATATTCCGTTGTTAGGAAACCCGGGGGTGTGTAGCTGAGTAGGCGAGAAAAATTCGAGAGAGAGAAAGAGAAAAATGAGAAATTAACACATGCTGGCGTCGTTCCAGGCGGAAAACTTTTGCTGAAAAAATATGCGGAGAGAAAATATGCAGTTGCTGTTTTTTCTTTATTCTTCTTCTTCTTCTTCTCTTGTTTTCAGAGTTAAAATATTTTCGTTTTAGTTAAACGTGTTTTGTGTACGAGCATTGCAGACCGATCCAGAATCCGTCGAGTTTTTCCGAAAAGCGTAAAATTATAGTTAACTTTTTTCCGCAAGTAAATTTTCCGAGTGTTCGTGTGTGTTACGCCGCTCGCCCGCCCGTCGCACGCATTTCCAGCTTTATACTAACCGCCAGTCTCGAATCAGTGCCTGTAGGGTCCAGAAATTGCAGTCCAGCCAAAATTTATGCTGAATTGACAAAAAAAAAAATTAAAAATTTTCACTTTTTAACATTTTTTCTTAATTTTTTTCCCTTTTTTGCGATTTTACTAATTTATTTTCTATTTTTCAGATGAACATTTAAAAATTAAATAAACATTAAACACGACTCACGTCGCAACAATCTTAAGAAAATTTAAAAGTATTTTAACAAAAAAAAATCACTCCGTCGTCAATAAGAAATAAAAGTCTAAAAAAAAAAATAATTCACACTGAAAAACAAATCAAGACAGTTCCAAACAATAATTAAATATATTAAAATCAGGTTAAAAAACGAAAAATATGGTAAGTTAAACAATCATCCAAGGAAATAGACACTTTTATTACAATCGTTAATACAAGACACACACACACATACAACATTTATAGACATTTAACAATTAATTGTAATCATTTATAAGAAAAAAAAAAATCCGATAATTCTTGGTGAATAATATTTCATAAATTAATAATAAACAATTAACAAGTTGCTTCCTACTCTTATGGAGGTCGTTTCAAAATAAAGATTAAAGTAACAAAAAAAAATGTGTTTTATTTTATTTTTTTTTTTTAATTAAGTTTAAAAAAATGTAAAGGCTTCAAACTGCACAACAAAAATTCTCAAAAAAATATATTAAAAAAAATATTTTTTTTAAATATTTAAAAAAATATTAAAAAATTATTTTAAAATAATATTAAATAAATATTTAAAAAAAAAACATTAAATAAAAAAAAAACAAATAAAAAATGAAAAAATAATTTATTCTTAAAATAAATCAAAGTTGCTTTAAATATATAAAAAAATAAAATCGATATTTATCAAAATCTTATTTAAGATTTTTTTTCAGATTGTCTCCGTAAGCCATAAGTGACAGGTCAAATTGATGTAAAATATTCTTGTTTTTAATAAAAAAAAAGGGGGAAAAAATGCTTTTTCTGCGAACTTCAAATCAGATTTTGCCACTGAAGTGGTTGCCAAAATCGTTGCCAAATCATGCCTCTATCATGCCCAGTATCTTTGAAACAAGTAATTTTAATGAAAATATGAGAAAAAAAATATTTGAAATTTAAATCCTCTAGGTTTAAAAAAAATTACCATCACTTTTATTTTAAGTAAAAATTTTAAATTTAAAAATTTTTTTTTTTTAAAGTTCAACGCCCAAATTTATTGTCCAGAAATCGTTATTGACAAAGAAAAGTAAATAAAAGAGTAATTTTTTGTTTAAAAAAATGTCAAGAAACTTTGAACAAGTGTAACGATGTACACGCGCAAAAAGGGGTGAATCAAACTTGAAACAGATGCGAATAAATATTATTTGTATTGAACAAAATATTTACAATAAAAAATTTGCAAAAATAAATATAAAAAATTTTTCGAATATTTTATCAGCTTAAACATTCAATAAAAACAAAAAATATCGTTTAAAAAATAAATTAAATTTTTAATTTCAATTAATAATTTCAGTTTCAATTTTTTGGCAGTTTTGAGTTAGAAAATGATTAAAAATGATAAATTAGAGCCCTCTGACAAATTTTCATCCATTTGGAGCAAGATTTGATAAAAAAAGCTTTGACACAGTTTTTGACACAGTTTTTTTGCTCTTGATTTAGTTTTCAAAACAAAACTATGTCAAAGGAAAATTTTTTTTTCAGTTTCAATTTTCTGGCAGTTTTGAGTTGTAAAATGATTAAAAATGATAAATTAGAGCCCTCTGACAAATTTTCATCCATTTGGAGCAAGATTTGACAAAAATTGCTTTGACACAGTTTTTGACACAGTTTTTTTGCTCTTGATTTAGTTTTTAAAACAAAACTATGTCAAAGAAAAATTTTTTTTTCAGTTTCAATTTTTTGGCAGTTTTGAGTTGCAAAATGATTAAAAATGATAAATTAGAGCCTTCTGATAAATTTTTATCCATTTGGAGCAAGATTTGACAAAAATTGCTTTGACACAGTTTTTTTGCTCTTGATTTAGTTTTTAAAACAAAACTATGTCAAAGAAAAATTTTTTTTTCAGTTTCAATTTTTTGGCAGTTTTGAGTTATAAAATGATTAAAAATGATAAATTAGAGTCTCTGACAAATTTTTATCCATTTGGAGCAAGATTTGACAAAAAAAGCTTTGACACAGTTTTTGACACAGTTTTTTTGCTCTTGATTTAGTTTTTAAAACAAAACTATGTCAAAGAAAAATTTTTTTTTCAGTTTCAATTTTTTGGCAGTTTTGAGTTATAAAATGATTAAAAATGATAAATTAGAGCCCTCTGACAAATTTTCATCCATTTGGAGCAAGATTTGACAAAAATGGCTTTGACACAGTTTTTGACACAGTTTTTGACACAGTTTTTTTGCTCTTGATTTAGTTTTCAAAACAAAACTATGTCAAAGAAAAAAATTTTTTTTTCAGTTTCAATTTTTTGGCAGTTTTGAGTTGTAAAATGATTAAAAATGATAAATTAGAGCCCTCTGACAAATTTTTATCCATTTGGAGCAAGATTTGACAAAAAAAGCTTTGACACAGTTTTTGACACAGTTTTTTTGCTCTTGATTTAGTTTTTAAAACAAAACTATGTCAAAGAAAAAATTTTTTTTTCAGTTTCAATTTTTTTGCAGTTTTGAGTTGCAAAATGATTAAAAATGATAAATTAGAGCCCTCTGACATATTTTTATCCATTTGGAGCAAGATTTGACAAAAATGGCTTTGACACAGTTTTTTTGCTCTTGATTTAGTTTTCAAAACAAAACTATGTCAAAGAAAAAATTTTTTTTCAGTTTCAATTTTTTGGCAGTTTTGAGTTAGAAAATGATTAAAAATGATAAATTAAAGCCCTCTGACATATTTTTATCCATTTAGAGCAAGATTTGACAAAAATTGCTTTGACACAGTTTTTGACATAGTTTTTGACACAGTTTTGCTCTTGATTTAGTTTTCAAATCAAAACTGTGTCAAAGAAAAAAAATTTTTTTCATTTTTTTTTGACACATTCAATTTTTTGGCAGTTTTGAGTTGCAAAATGATTAAAAATGATAAATTAGAGCCCTTTGACAAATTTTTATCCATTTGGAGCAAGATTTGACAAAAATTGCTTTGACACAGTTTTTGACATAGTTTTTGACACAGTTTTGCTCTTGATTTAGTTTTCAAATCAAAACTGTTTCAAAGAAAAAATTTTTTTTCAGTTTCAATTTTTTGGCAGTTTTGAGTTTTAAAATGTAAAAATGATAAAAATGACAAATTTTTAAAAAGATGACAAAAATTGCTTTGACACAGTTTTTGACATAGTTTTTTTTTGCTCTTGATTTAGTTTTCAAATCAAAACTGTGTCAAAGAAAAAATTTTTTTTCAGTTTCAATTTTTTGGCAGTTTTGAGTTATAAAATGATTAAAAATGATAAATTAGAGCTCTCTGACAAATTTTTATCCATTTGGAGCAACATTTGACAAAAATTGCTTTGACACAGTTTTTGACACAGTTTTTGACACAGTTTTGCTCTTGATTTAGTTTTCAAATCAAAACTGTGTCAAAGAAAAAATTTTTTTTTAGTTTCAATTTTTTGGAAGTTTTGAGTTATAAAATGATTAAAAATGATAAATTAGAGCCCTCTGACATATTTTTATCCATTTAGAGCAAGATTTGACAAAAATTGCTTTGACACAGTTTTTGACATAGTTTTTGACACAGTTTTGCTCTTGATTTAGTTTTCAAATCAAAACTGTGTCAAAGAAAAAATTTTTTTTTAGTTTCAATTTTTTGGCAGTTTTGAGTTATAAAATGATTAAAAATGATAAATTAGAGCTCTCTGACAAATTTTTATCCATTTGGAGCAAGATTTGTCAAAAATTGCTTTGACACAGTTTTTGACATAGTTTTTGACACAGTTTTGCTCTTGATTTAGTTTTCAAATCAAAACTGTGTCAAAGAAAAAAATTTTTTTCAGTTTCAATTTTTTTTCAGTTTTAAGTTATAAAATGATTAAAAATGATAAATTAGAGCTCTCTGACAAATTTTTATCCATTTGGAGCAAGATTTGTCAAAAATTGCTTTGACACAGTTTTTGACATAGTTTTTGACACAGTTTTGCTCTTGATTTAGTTTTCAAAACAAAACTATGTCAAAGAAAAATTTTTTTTTTAGTTTCAATTTTTTGGCAGTTTTGAGTTATAAAATGATTAAAAATTAAAAATTAGAGCCCTTTGACAAATTTTTATCCATTTGGAGCAAGATTTGACAAAAATTGCTTTGACACAGTTTTTGACATAGTTTTTGACACAGTTTTGCTCTTGATTTAGTTTTCAAATCAAAACTGTGTCAAAGAAAAATTTTTTTTTTAGTTTCAATTTTTTGGCAGTTTTGAGTTATAAAATGATTAAAAATGATAAATTAGAGCTCTCTGACAAATTTTTATCCATTTGGAGCAAGATTTGTCAAAAATTGCTTTGACACAGTTTTTGACATAGTTTTTGACACAGTTTTGCTCTTGATTTAGTTTTCAAATCAAAACTGTGTCAAAGAAAAAAAATTTTTTTAGTTTCAATTTTTTGGCAGTTTTGAGTCATAAAATGATTAAAAATGATAAATTAGAGTCCCTCTGACATATTTTTATCCATTTAGAGCAAGATTTGACAAAAATGGCTTTGACACAGTTTTTGACATAGTTTTTGACACAGTTTTGCTCTTGATTTAGTTTTCAAATCAAAACTGTGTCAAAGAAAAAATTTTTTTTTAGTTTCAATTTTTTGGCAGTTTTGAGTTATAAAATGATTAAAATTTAAAAATTAGAGCCCTTTGACAAATTTTTATCCATTTGGAGCAAGATTTGACAAAAATTGCTTTGACACAGTTTTTGACATAGTTTTTGACACAGTTTTGCTCTTGATTTAGTTTTCAAATCAAAACTGTGTCAAAGAAAAATTTTTTTTTTAGTTTCAATTTTTTGGCAGTTTTGAGTTATAAAATGATTAAAAATGATAAATTAGAGCTCTCTGACAAATTTTTATCCATTTGGAGCAAGATTTGTCAAAAATTGCTTTGACACAGTTTTTGACATAGTTTTTGACACAGTTTTGCTCTTGATTTAGTTTTCAAATCAAAACTGTGTCAAAGAAAAAATTTTTTTTTAGTTTCAATTTTTTGGCAGTTTTGAGTTATAAAATGATTAAAAATGATAAATTAGAGCCCTTTGACAAATTTTTATCCAGTTGAAGTTAAAAATATTTGAACAAATGGAAATCGAGTTTCATCCAGAAGATCTTGAATGAGACAGAATTTAAAAAGATAAAAAAAAAGCTAATTTAATTTGTTTCCAATGCATTTGATAGAATTTTAAGCAACCTCCTTACTTTTTGAGGTCTAAAATAATGTGAAACATTTAATGGAAATGAGAAAAAATAACAAAAAAATTAAAAAAAAAATATGAATTCAGTTAAATTATTTTAAGTAAAAATTTGATATTTTTCATCATTTGTAAAGGAAAGACTCGTTTTTCAAAATTCACATAATAGCACATTTTTTAAGTTATGCTTATAATTTCTTTTTTTTCATAAACCGAGCTCAGTGCCTGTCCAGCAACTTTATTGTCCAGAAATTATTATTGACAAAGAAAAGTAAATAAAAAGTAATTTTTTGTTCAAAAAAATGACAAGAAACTTTGTACAGGTGAAACGTTTAACACGCGCAATTTTGATCTTCGCTATTTAAAATTTCTTTTAAATCAACATTAATTTCGAGCTCGACGAATCCTCCTAATGGATTATTTTCTCCTGCGTTATCACCAATATTTACATTCATTTGGAGAAATTTGGCATCGATTGAGTCATCAGTTTTTCCAATGTCGACATCTAAACCAGTGTCAATGAAAACGAGTGGTCCATCTTTGTCTTGGTTGAATATTTTTTGTATACTACCAAAAATACTATCAAGAAGTGGTGCGGATGAGACATGTTTAATGGCAATAATTGTTAGGAACACGAAAAATTTCATTTTTAATTTAAATTTTTTTTAAAGTTTTATTTACACTTGAGCTTTTTTTTTTTGAAAAGTAAATTGTTTTCTGATGTCCAAAGGATCATTTGCGCTTCTTTTTATAGAAAAATTCATTCATATTCACATGAGGCAGTATCAAGGACTTTTCGGTACGAAATTGAGGTTAAGAATATTTAAACAAATGGAGATCGGGTTTTATCCAGAAGATCTTGGATGAGTCAAATTGAAAAATATGCGATTTTATATTGCATTAAAGCGGGAAATAAATTATTGTGATATGATGGAGTTTTAAGCAAATAACCTAAAAACAACAAAAACTGTTGATGAGAGCAAAGATCAAAATTTTTAAATAAAAGTCTTTAGATATTTGCTTAAAATTCCATCATTTCACAAGAATTTATTGATCAAATTGTATTATTGAAAAATTTTTATAAAAAATCACTGTAAAAAATTACTTTTTAAGCAAAAATTTTTGAGAAAAATAAATTTTAAAAAATATTTCAAGAATGAAATTAAAAAAAAACTTTTTTTTTTAAATTAAATAAATTTATCGAAAATTTTGCATGCCAATTAAAAAAATCGAATTTTATTTTTTTTTTATTTTTAAATATGGCCAAAAAATTCACTAAAAGTTCTTTCTCATATTTTTTTAAGACAATATTAAACCTAAAAATTTGAAACATTTTCGTCTATTGCTTGAAAAAAAATCAAAACTTGTCATTTTCTTCGAAATTCAATTCTTTATTCAATAATATTTAAATTTAAATTTCCTTAACTCTCACTTATCACTTTCGCCTAAAACTGGTATGTACTGACTAGTCAACTAAGTAGGTGCTACCTCTAAAAAAGCTATTTCAATATTTATTGCTGAAGTTATTCTTATTAGTAACGGACGAGGTTTCGTAGTGGTAAATAAAAATAATCAGTCGATTAATTCGCAAATTTTGCATTTTAACTGAAGAAATAAACAGACTTTAGCACGTTGGTTAAGTCGAAATCGCCCTTTTTCGGAACTTGCTTGAGACTTAGGTTCATCTTCGTTTTGGCAATGTCTTCTTTTGATCCGTTGTGAGCGAATTCACTGAAAAATAAAATAAATTTTAGGTAAAATTTTGCGACTTAAAGTTTTTGAAAGTAAAAAATTGAGTTAAATTTAAAAAAAAATTAAAGACTTAAGCTTAAGTTTGAGAAAAAATATTTGACTTAAGCTTAAGTTCATGTTTAAGTTAATTTTAAGTCAAATAATTTTTGAATTTCTTAACTATTTTTGAAGAAAAAAAAAATTTTTTTAAGCAGACATGTAAAAAGTTTATTTTTTCCCGGGAACTAAACTCATTTCCCAAAATTATATTTACCCCAAGATATTGAAAAAAATCATAAATTAAGTCAATTTTGAAAAATTTTTAATAATTCAAAATTTTAATTTTTAAATTATAAAATTTCCCCATTTTACTCTTAAAAATTCAATATTTCTTTATGATTTTTGGACCGTTTTTAAGTGCAAAAAATGTTTTCAAATTAAATTTTGTTAATTTTTAAAATTAATTTTACTCTTAAGTCAAAGAAAATTTTTAAAAATCTTAAGTCAAAATATTAAGTCAACTCAGAAACTATTTTTTTCAAAAAAAAAAAAATAAAAAAAATAAAATTTTTTTAAAATAGAAAATTTTCTCAGGTTGCTCATTATAGTTATTGTTTTTTTTTAATTTTTAAGTAAAAATCAAAAGATTGTTAAGTTGACTTAATGACTTTAACTTAGAATTAAGTCAATTATTTTAGCTTTTTCTTGCGTTAAGTTCAAAAATATTTTTAAAAAACTTTTTTTAGGTCAAATTTTTTTCTTATATTGAAGCTAAAGTTAAACTTTTTATTTTGACTTAACATAACTTAAGATTTTAACTAAAACTTAAGTCTATTTAGCCTTAAATTAAGTTCAATTAAGTCAAAATTTTTAAGTTAAAGTCGATTTTTATCTTAATTTTGTTCAAAATTTACCTTTCATTGTAGCTGTACTTCTGAATCATGAATTTTGAGAGTTCTTCAAGGATTGGCTGCGAGTGTAAAGCCACAAATTGCTCTCGAGTAATCTAAAAAAATTAAAAATTTTTAGTATTCGAAAGGATTTTAAGACAAAAATAACTCACTTTATTCATCGTTGGGACATTACAAGCATGAGTCCAGAAGCAATCGTGCACCGAAATGAACGTAAGACCGGCTCGTTCGCAATGCATCGACGTCAGCATCATGTGGCTCGAATCCAGAGAGTGAATAAAATTCGGCGGAAAGGCATTTTTCTGCTTCATCGTGTTCGGTTTCTCGTAAATATCCATGCTTTGTTTGTCTTTTGTGGGTTTTTTGCTTCTCGTGTACGGTTGCACCACTGGAAGCCCTAAAGGCGTCACCCATTCGATATTTTCCGCTTTTGTCGTCGAAATGTGCTTCGCGCAATCCGTGAACCAGTCTTGAATCTCCTTGGCGGACGTAAACATCTCGCGCAAACTTTCGAGCGTTTTTGTCGTGAGGTAATTCGAGGCCTCCCAAACGTGTTCCTGCGGAAAATCGTCAATTTCCTTCAGTCGCTTGGCAATTTGAAGGCGCGCGCCGAACCGTGTGACGCCATAAACGGTCGTCATGACAGTTTGTTTGACAACTTTTCGCCGAATAAAGCCTTCGAGGACTTTGGCAATGGGTTTTGTGGCTGCTTCTTGTGCTCGCATCTTCTCAACTAAGGCAGCAACGGCACTGTAAACGTCCTGCGGAACATCACATGGCGCCAAATTAACGCTATAAGCACCAATTGAGTCACGTCCCAAGGCAGCGTAATGCTGCAATCCGTTACACGAGCCATCCTGATGAATCGGGTACGAGCTCAGGTAATTTTCCGGGTCACCGCTACGAAGAACTTTCGCAATTTCCTGACATGCCGACAACGTTTGCCACGGTTCGTCGGATTTTGTCCACCACATGCGCCCATTTAGCGGATTATCAGCTGAATCGAGAATCTCGTCCATTATTTCTTCGGCAAACAACAAGCGTTCCTGCACCGAATCGCGTTTCTTGAGGCCCGTCAGGTTGATGCAGTGCAATTTGAGCCACGCGAACCCGTCGGGACCCAAGGGTTTCTTTTGGTGAAAGACAAGCAGGCAACGTGCCAGATCGCTGCCCAAGTGATTCAAGTGCGGCGGAATGGAATACGCTCGCCCACGGAAATCCAAGTTGTGTGGAAGCCAAAAAACTTTTTTGCGGAACTGAAATTTAATGAAAAATTTGAAAAATTTGAATTTTTTGAGGAAAATTTAGGGGAAATTTACGTGATTGGCTAAGGATAAACGGTATAAGGCATCACACCAAAGACTGTACATTTCGGCTTGACGTCGCTTGAACATCATTTTGTCTTTGAAATGTTGGATTTTTTCCTCTTTTGTGGCGTCGGATTTGTCGAGATCGGGCGGGGGTGCTAAAGTTGATGGGGGAGGCGGGACATTTAATTTATCACTTCCGCCATTTTTGAACACTTCCAAAATTACGTCGAGAATCTGAAAAAAAATGAAGAATTAGGTAAGGAAATTAAATTTTTTAATTTTTAAAGAAAATTTTTGGATCTCAAAATGAATTTTTCCTTCTAGAAATGAAATTTTTAGATCTCGAAATGAACCTCTATGAGTTGAAATGAAGATTAAAGTTCTCGAAATGAAATTTTTAGATCTCGAAATGAACTCTTTAGCTTGTAAATGAACAATTTAGTTCTCGAAATTAAATTTTTAGATCTCGAAATGAACTCTTTAGCTTGAAAATGAACAATTTAGTTCTCGAAATGAACTTTCTAGATCTCGAAATGAACTTTTTAGCTTGAAAATGAACAATTTAGTTCTCGAAATGAATTTTTTAGCTCTCAAAATGAACTCTTTAGCTTGTAAATGAACAATTTAGTTCTCGAAATGAAATTTTTAGATCTCGAAATGAACTCTTTAGCTTGAAAATGAACAATTTAGTTCTCGAAATGAAATTTTTAGATCTCAAAATGAACTCTTTAGCTTGAAAATGAACAATTTAGTTCTCGAAATGAAATTTTTAGATCTCGAAATGAACTCTTTAGCTTAAAAATGAACAATTTAGTTCTCGAAATGAAATTTTTAGATCTTCAAATGAACTCTTTAGCTTGAAAATGAACAATTTAGATCTCGAAATGAAATTTTTAGATCTTCAAATGAACTCTTTAGCTTAAAAATGAACAATTTAGTTCTCGAAATGAAATTTTTAGATCTTCAAATGAACTCTTTAGCTTGAAAATGAACAATTTAGATCTCGAAATGAACTTTTTAGATCTTCAAATGAACTCTTTAGCTTGAAAATGAACAATTTAGTTCTCGAAATGAAATTTTTAGTGTTTAAAATGAAATTTTTAGATCTCGAAATGAATTCATATTCAGAAATTTATGAAAATTCTAACTTTTTTAAATATTCGACACTTTCAGAAAGTAAAAATTACTCCAAAAACTTACATCTTCATTAACTTTCCACGGAACACTTTGCAGCTGATTAATCGAGTCTATCGCCGGATACAAATTCTCCTCCTTCGTCTCGTCCATCCGTTGCAATTGCTGCACCGCTTGCGTTTGCAATCGCAAAAAATCACTTTTCATCAGCAAATACCCTCCGTGATTTTGCGAAGACCAGGGTTGCGGCGGACTTACCATCGGCACCATATTCGCATCCATTATCAGTGTGTCCTGCATCGAGCCACGCAGCAACTTGACTAATACTGGATTCGGCTTAATCTCCTGCACAAGATGGTACCCATGATACCGATAAATCGTATAAAAAGCCGGTAAATAATTTTTCGTCGTCACATTTTTCCGCAAACAATTCACGTCGAGCTTCAAATCGCGCATCAAAATGTTGTAAAAGAATTTTCCGACTTCCAACCGGACATTTTGTGGCCACGATTTCTCGACAATATCCAAACTGGGACCTTCATGACGACTCTGATGGACTATTCGTTGCCATAATTGACGCGGATTGTCGCTACTTTGCCCGTCAGCGAGGATTTCGCAGTAATTTTCGTACGTATCTCGCATTTTATTCAACACTCCATTCCGTTTTTTCTGTTCGACTTGATATAAAGTCTGGATTTTCTTGCCTAAATTGTGATAAAGTGTCACGAGAGGCGCACTGAAACTTTCCGAGCCTTCACTGAGTCTGTGGACCTCTCGCATCAGAATTTCCGTGAATTGCGCCACATCCAAAGTCTTCAAATACGGAAAAAGGTTCATATGTCGTCCATTTTGCGAATGCATCGACGCCTTAATCGACGTAAAGTCCCGTTTAATGCCTTCCGTGAGTTTTTCGCGCCACATTTGGTTCAATTCGTCCCATTTGGCGCGATATTCCTCCACTTGGGGCGTCACCGCATCAGAATCTTTGGCAATATTTTTGATTTTTACATAACCAGCCATCTCGATTTCGAGTTGTTCGTTGGCAAATGCCATCAGTTCGTCATAAGTAAAGCCTCGTTTGGGCTCCATGACTTCAGAACCGTCGATTTTCGCATCACGAGGCACTTTGGTGGCAACATCAATCACTTGTTCGTTCAGATGATCCAACAAAACGTTGTTGTAGTAAAAATGTGGAGGCGTATAAGAAGGCTGGAAGTCGGGAAGCACTGCTTGAATGGCACTTTGGACAATTTCGCGCTTGTCATAGGTGAATTTCGTCTTGTTCATGATCATGTTGGGGTCGATGCCGTCGCCGGAGGCTTGTTCAAGGACACTTTTGAGCTCTTCCAGGATTTCTGGAGTCAGTTCTTGACGACCAAGGCATTCGAGGGCATATGCATATGTTTCGGGAGTGCATTTTACGTTGTCCTCTCGAAGGCAAGTCATTATTTCTTTTACGCGTTGCAAATTTCCCTGCAAAAAAAGGTAAAATTAATTAATTTTATGAGTCTTTTTTAATTTTTTTCGAACTTTTTGTCCCAAAAAAATTTTTTTATATGAGATTCAAAATATAATAAATTTTAAAATACTTTTTTTAAAATAAAATTATTAAATTTTAATCATTTTTAATTTTTTAAAAATATTTTTGTTGAATTCAAGGAAAAAAAATGTTCATCAAAAATTGAAAGTTAAAAATTAAATAAAAAGTTAATTAAAAAAATTAAAAGTAAAAAATAAAAAAAAATAATTAAATTTTAATTATTTAAAAATTTTTTTTGAGAAATAATTACAAAATTCTTTATAAAAAAAATAATAAACAGTAAAAGAAAATTAAATAAAAAAAAATAAATTTAAATAAAAAAGAATTTTAAAAATCTTAAATTAAAATTTAAAAAAAAATATTTTTAGACAAATAATCCCAATTTTTTTTACAAAAATAATAAAAAGTGAAAAAATTTATTTAAAAAAAAATTTATTTGAAAAAAAAATATATATAATAAAAAAAAAAACCAAGAAGTGAAAAATTTTAGAAATCTTAATTTTTTTTTTAATATTCACAAAATTCATTATAAAAAAATAATAAAGAGTAAAAAAAAATTAAATAAAAAAAAAATAAATTTAAATAAAAAAGAATTTTAAAAATCTTAAATTCTAATTTTTTTAAAAAAATATTTTTAGGCAAATAATCCAAATTTTTTTTTATAAAAACAATAAAAAGTGAAAGAATATAAATAATTAAAAAAATAAAAATAAATTTCATAAAAAAATCCAAGAAGTGAAAAATTTTAAAAATCTTAATTTTTTTTTTTTTTGAATATTCACAAAATTCTTTAAAAAATTAGTTAAAAAAATAAATTAAAAAAAAAACAAATTAAAAAAATAAATAAAAATAAAATTTAGTAAAATAAAAAATCCAACAACGATTTTTCGTAAAATTTTATTTTTTTTTATTTTTTTAAGGAATTGAAAAAAAATCCTCATTTTATTTTTTACCTCTTAAATTTTCCCAATGAGTTATTCTTCAAAAAATAAAAAAAATTTCACGAAAAACTACCATTTTTGGATTTTTTTCAATAATTTTCAAGAAAATTCTTATTTTTTAAATTGTTATATAATTTTTGTAAAACATTTTGTGAAAATTTTGAAATAAATTTTAATTGACCTTATAAAAAATTACTTACTTTTTGCGCTAATCCCGACAACAACACATTATACAACTTAATATTAAGAATAGTTTTCTTCATCTCGCCTTTTTGCTGCGAATGATACCAATTCAGCACCATTTTCAGCGCTCTGTTAACCATTCCCGTGGAAATACAAACTTGCACATACGCATAAAGGCTATCACTCAGCGATTTGGCTTTGTGTTGCAACTCTTCTTCCGGCGATCGATAGAATTTCGACTGAAAAACTTTTTCCTTCTTCTTCTTAATTTTTTTCTTCTCTACTTTCTCCGGCAGCAGCATTTCCGTGTCGATTTCTGGCGTTGCCAAGGCAAGTTCATCCCCATAATCGAACGCAGCTGGTTCCAAATCCTCCGGCAAAATTTCCTCTTTATGCGTTTGATACGACTCGATAATTTCCTGCAACGTTTCCGGCGACAACTCCATTTTCCTCACTTTGTCATCGACAAAAACGACAGTTTCATCTTCCAAAAGCTCCGATTTGTCGATCATTTGGATGGGAATTTTTTGGTATTCACTTTTTCTGAGGGATTCGGGATTTTTTGGCGTTGCAGCATCGACTGTCACCCCTTGCGATACGATAAAATCGTGCAATTGGGTCGCTTTGAGATTCTTCACGGAGGTTTTTGTCTCGGTCGTTGATGCGGGTGTCACTAAAAATTGAAATTTTTAATAAAAAAAATAATTTTAACCCAAAAATTGAGGTCTCACCTTGAAGTAATTCTGTGAAATTTCCCTTTCGTTTCATTTTTTTCCATTTTTTGGCTTTTTGCAGGATGGCATAGGCCTTGCTGACGGTCGAAAGTGACGCCGATGGCACAAGAACAGGTCCATGCCCTACTGAAAGACGTTATCGAGCACGTGAAATGAGAAAAATTGCGACGCAAATTAAAAAATCATGCCTTACCCAACAATCCAGCCGCATTGTTTTGATTATGTAAACCCGAAGAGGAACCAAAGCTCGAGAAATATCTGTCGTGATTGGCGTTGTACTCGTTGATGCTGCGATGTGACAACACTTTAACACTGATTTGTGTCGGTTTCCGCAGATTTAGGACGCGGTACATCCTCGTTTTATGCGCTTTTTTTATTGGAAAACTACAAAAAAACTCATTTGCGATTTCTCACATTGTCGCGGACCCATGAAACTAAACTTGTACAATTCACTTGAAACTGGGATCAAAAATGGGTCCCATATTAACTCGACTTGTACAAGAAACTTGAAACTGGGATCAAAAATGGGTCCCAAAGCGACTTGTACAAGAAACTTGGATGAAAAAGCCCCCTTCCGGAAAAATTCTGAACTAAAATTCGGTAAACAAAAACACATGGCACGTATCGCTGCCTCAAATTCGTATTAAAAAACCGCAAAATTCCCCCAAAAATGTCCGATTCCGACAGTGACTCATCTCCCGAGATGTCTGGCAACGAATCCGCCGCCTCCGTCGAGAAGGAAGAAAAACCAAAACGCAAACGCCTCGCCGACTATTTGGCAGAAAAAGCTGCTCGTCTCGCCAAAGAGGCCGAAGAAGAAGACGACACGGACCCGGATGAGGAAAAAGTCCTGCTGCCCGCCATCAATCCCGTGAATTTTGTCAAAAACAAAGATGTGCGTCGCCAAAAGTTCAAACGGCTCCAAGTGGCGAAGAAAAAAGCGGAAAAAGCCGAACGAAAGTTACGAAAACAAGAACCGGGACCCAAAAGTCGGGGGCATACGATCGAAAGTCTCCGCGAAACGGACCAAACAACCGTCAACGACATGGAAACGGAAGAAATGGAGGAACTCCAAAAGGATCTAGAGACCGATGAGTTTAGTGAATATTTCGCCAAAACGTATGAACCGAAAGTTCTCATCACGTACAGCGACAATCCGCATACAAAAACGCGGAAATTCGGCAAGGAATTGAACCGGATCATCCCGAATAGCTTGGCAAAGGTGCGAAATCGGTCGTCGTTGAAGAAAATCTGCAAAAGTGCCATTCGGGAGGAATACACGGATGTTATTGTCATCAATGAGAGCAGAACGCAACCCGATGGATTAATTGTAGTGCATCTCCCGGATGGCCCGACGGCACATTTTAAGCTCAGTAACGTCAAATTGACGAAGGAACTGCGAAAAAGTCACAAAGACATCAACAGTCATCGACCCGAAGTGGTTTTGAATAATTTTGGAACGCGACTCGGATTGCGAATTGGTCGCATGTTGGGCGCTCTTTTCCATCATGACCCGCAATTCAGGGGGCGACGCGTTGCTACGTTCCACAATCAACGTGATTACATCTTTTTCCGTCATCATCGCTACGAGTTTGGAAAAAATGGTGAAAGAGTTAAATTAGCAGAATTAGGCCCACGATTCACCTTAAAGCTTCGTTCGTTGCAATCGGGACTTTTTGACACAAAAACCGGCGATTACGAATGGATGATTACCAATAAGCGACATCAAATGGAAGGACGTCGAAGATTTTTCCTCTGAAAAAATTTCAATTTTTTTCCTCTTATATTATTTTTTCCTCTGATTTATATAAAATAAAGTTAAAAATTCCAACTTTGGCCCCGTTCGTCGCTCACATAACCGAACATTGGTCATTTAATGCCGGATCGAATCCGGGTAAACTTGCGCCGCCTCCATCGCCGAGCAATTCCGCAGGCGGTTGTCCCAAATCCTGCATTTTTTGCATTTTTTCTAGCACAACGTTGAATCTTTCCTTCTTCACATCCGCTGAATCGGATGATTTTTCTTTCTCTAGCTCAGCTACGACTTCTTTGATCAATCCAAATTGCTTTTCGTACTTTTCCTTGTCCTCCTTTGAGAGTTTCGTGGCGTTTTCTTTCAGGTAATTTGGGTATTTTTCCACCAAATCCTTCAAACTTGGCAACAGAATCTCCGCTGAGAGCAAACTTTGCATCATGCTTTGCATGAAAGGCATGAAACCGGCTGCTTCGCCATTTTCGCCGCCCATGTCGAGGCCTTGGAACATGCTGGCAAGCTCCTCGGCGTTGAAGGGGTTTTGTGCAGCTTCGGTGCCTTCGTTTAAGCCTTTTAGCACTTCTTGTATGCTTTCGGCGAACTCGGGATCCATTTTGCTTAAGCCTTCGTGGTCGTTTTTCATCGCCATACTTGCTGCTTCGGCCATTTTTTGGAAGCCGAGCGCGACGGTGTCAGCTGCTGCGGGATCTCCGCCCTCGCCGAAGAGTTTTGCCATGCTTTCTTGGAACACTTTTGCTTGTTCCCTAAAAAAAAATTAAAATTTTTTAATGATTTTTCATATATTTTTATAAAAAAAAAATTATTTTATTTAAATTTAATTTTTTTTTTAATTTAAATTAAAATTAATTAAATTAATTTTTAAATAAATTATTTATTTAATTAATTAAATAAATTTAAATTAATTAATAAATAAAAATAATTTTTAAATAATTAATTTTTTAAAAAATATAAAAAATTAATTAATTTTTTTTTTTAAATTTATTTTAATTTTTTATAAATTAATAAAAAAAGTTAAAATAATTAATTAATAAATAAATTTTAATTAATTAATTAAATTTTAATTTTAAAAATTAATTTTTAATTAATTATTTTAATTTTATTTTCATAAAAATATTGAAAAAAATTTTTTTTAAATTTAATTCTATTGATTTTTAATTAATAAAAAAATTAAAATAATTAATTTATTTAATTAATGAATAATTTCGAATTAATTAATTAATTAAAAAAATTAAATTAATAAAAAATATTTTTTTTTTTGGAAATTTTCCATTAAAAAAAAATGACTCACTGCATAAATTCCGCATTCCATAACTCACTGGCATTGTCAGTTGCTGCCTCCGTTGCTTCCTGCTCTGTCTTTGTCGCTGTGTCGTGCTTGTTAAAGTCCTCTAAGGCATCTGCGTGCAAGAAAAATTTCCAAATGAGGTCAACTTACATAAGAAAATGTGCGGAAATCGTATTTTTACCATTTAATAAATCGTCTAATTCGGGATCGTCGTATGTTTCTGTTGATTTTTTCGTCGCCATGGTACTGTCGGGAGTGAAAATTGCGGAAAAAGGTCCAAAGAAATCCTATTTTGAGGGTTTTTCTTGCTAACTCCGAACTCACGAGGGTCAAAGTGCGAAAGATTCAAGACTTTGTTTACGTTTTGCATCAGCTGTTCGCGTTTGACACATGATGAAATTCAAAAAATTCGTTAAGATTTTGAAGATTTTTTTATTTTTTGATGATTTTCAGCAAAATTTGACCTGAAAACTTAAAAAATTGATTAAAAAATAATTTATTTTGATAAAAAATTGATTTTTTGATAAATTTTTAACCCAGAATTGGTCTTTAAATGCAAAATCGATGTCAGTTTTGTACATACCGTGTCCCTGAAAGGCAGCAAAGGCCCCTCATGTTGTCTTAAAATCCAGATTTCATCAATATTTTCCACTTAAAATTAAATTTCTGTCCATTTGTTTAAAGAATTAAAGTAAATTTTGATAAATTTTCATGAAAATCTGTAAAAAAGTTTTAAAAAATCAAAGAATTTCGTTAAAAAAGTGATTTTTTTGCAGGAGCATCATGTCGTTCAAGTCCGAAAACGATGAAAAGCTCTACCAAATGTCGTGGTACATCAATCCTCACCTGTTCTGGCTTCGTCCGATCACCTTTTCGCCGGATATGTTGCGTTTGGAGCACAAAATGAACCAACATTATCGCAAAGTCACCGAAATTCCGAGTCAAAAGATCAAACCGCAAGTTGGTGAGGTTAGAATTTCCCCTAAAAATTATTTTTTTTCTTGTTTTTAATGATTTTCATTGATTTTTTTCGTAGATGGTCGCCTTCTACAACCAAGTTTCGCATAATTGGTACCGTGCCATTGTTGATTTCATCTACATCGCCGACGACGGATACACAAATTACATCATTTGGATGCTAGATTATGGCTATCCAACTATCGCATCGAACATTGTGCTTCGGAAAATCACGTCGGAGTTTCGGGATTGGAAAATTTCGGAGCCCGTGTTAAAAGTTGGCGTCCTTGGGATCTTGCCGGCGACCCAAACGTACGATTTTATCAATGAAAAAGCACTTTTGCAACGCACAGCGGCATGGAGTCCCTTTGCAACGCGTTTTCTGAAGGAAAAACTCGAAAATGCCGAAAGTATCAAAGTTACCGGGGGACTTTGCGTCGACAATCACGTTTTTGCTGACGTCGCGATCGAAAGCATCGAAGGCGATTTTAAAAGTACGGCGGATTTGTTGGCGGAAACGAAGCAAGCGATCATCATGCGAGGCGAAGCGGAATTTTTGGATGCCTTAAAACGACTCGAAACGATGCGAATTGAGCGTTTCATGGACAATGAACGGCACAACATTCGACCGCAACTGATGAAGTCGATGCAGATGGCACGCAAGTTAGAAACCTTGAAACCGGCGAAAAATCCTGTTCCGATGCCCGAATTTAAGGTCTTTGAAGCGTTCGATGATCAGCCGATCAACGACATTCCGAAAAATATCCCCGTCGAGGAGCATCACATGAACAAAGTCACGCGCTGGCTCGAAAAATACGTGATTCCAGAGATGATGCACGAGGCAAAAGCAAAGAAGGACTCACAAGAAGTCCCAAAAGACACGGAATCGATGCCAATTTTGATGACTAGAGTCGTTAATCCTGAACCTCAAGTCGAATTGCCTCCCTTGCCAGGCGTTCCCCGCAAATTAATTTATCATCATGCGGAATTCGAGGAGCCTAAGAACAAATTTGTGCCGAAAATTGACCACAAAAATGCCGAAATCGATCATTTGTTGCAGCGAATTAAGGAGAAAAAAGCTAGAAAAGAAGCGCAAAAAGTTAAACAACGAAAAACGGAGGAAAATTTCTTGAATGAATTTCAACCAGCAGATTATGGACAAATTTTGGCGCAAAAACAGAGATCGAAGAGACAAGAATGGCTCGAAGCTCAAACGTCGCGAATGCCACAAATTCATGGAATGAAGACAAAACAACTTCCGTACTTTGGTGATCCAAGAAATGCTAAGAAAATTTACGTTCCGATGGGGTCGTCGCAAAATATTTGAAAGAAAATGGTAAAAAATTACCTTGAAGAAAATTAATTAATTAAAAATAATTAAAAATTAAATTAAATTAAAATAAATTGAAATATTTTTGCGAAAACGGAGCTTTTATTTCTCTTATCTTCATCATTCCTTATAACATTTTTTTTTCTTTTTAATTTTAATAATAATTTATGTACAACAATTTTTTAACATTATTTTTTTTTTATTTTTTATTGCATAGCAACAAGCATATTTTTTTAAAATATATTCTTGGAAGATTTTTTTTTATTTTATTTTTATCATTTCCTGATTATTTTGATATTTTTCCACAGTTTTATATTTTTTTGGCATTTTTTTTTAAATAATTTTTTTGAGCATAAGTAGGAGAAAAAACCAAAAATGAAAGGAAATGCCTTTCAAATCACCTATAATTTTTTTAACTAAATAAAAATCACTAATCAATATCAGTCAAGATATGGTTTTCTCATATTTTTTAAAAACTATTAATTTAATTATTTATTGGAACTTCCAATGGAAGGTAAATATTTAGGATTTTTCCAAAAATTATCGGTTCGTATAAAAAAATAATTTTATTTAAAAAAATTTAATAGAATTAGATAGAATTTTTAAAATTAATTTAAATTAATTTTAATTTTAATTTAAATTAATTAATTTAATTCTTTAAAAAAAATATTACTTATTTTGATAAAATTTTTAAATATTTTTTTGTATAAATAATTTTTAAAAATATTTTTAAAATTATTTTCATAAATTTTTTAAAAAATTATAAATAAAATATTAATTTAAAGAAATAAAAAAAAATATTTCAACCATGAAATTGGTCAAATATGATTAAAGTTTAGAGAGAAAAAAATTAATATTTAAACTGAATTTAATTTAATAATAAAATTTCTAATTTTAAAAGTTTTACATAATTTTATATAGAAATTTTTACTAAAAAATTATTTTAATTATTTTTTCCAAATTTTTTTTTTTTATTTTTAAAATTGGAACAAAAATTAGATAAAATTTTTTTTTAAGATTTTTTAAACATTTTTAAATTAAAATTATTTTCACAAAAATTTTTTAAAATTAAAAAAAGAAAAATATTTGCTGAATTTTCTAAAAAAAATAAATAAATATTTTATTTAAAAAATTATTTATTATTATATTTTTTTTAATTATTTAAAATTATTTTTCTTTCAATTTTTATTTATTTTTTTATGTAAAAATTTTCTAAAAATTAGGGAACCGATAGAATTTGAAAAAAAAGAATAAATTTACTCACCGCAGAAACAAACGGGAAATTTTAGACATATTTTTATAAATATAAAAAGTAAGGCGTGCGTTTTGAGGTGCTTCATAATCCTTACAATTCATAAGCAAGTCAATATAATATTTTTTTTTACAACTAACCTACGACTATTTTTCTATGATAATTATTTTCAATTATTTATTTTAATTAATTATGTTTACTTTATCTTCTCTCTCTATTTATATAATAGTGACTAAATATGTTTACCAATGTAAAATCACCTCATCGTTGTCGATATCTCAGATTTTTTTTTGTTTTTTTCTAATTTTTGATAAGAAAATATTTTTTAAAATAAAAAATTTTAAACGAAAATTATTTAACAATTAAAAAAAAATATTTTTAACGACTTAGGAATCAATTGTGCTTTCATTTTCCTGTTGATAGCCAGTTGCAACGGCGTTGTTCGAGACGTTATTGTTGCCATTTTCCGAGTAAAATTCTCCAGTTCGGTAATGCTTCGTTAGGACATACACCACAGCCTCGTACGTTGCCATCATTATTGCGGTATTCGGGATTTGGCGGATCAATTGTGTGGCTAAGCCTCTGAAATTTCGATTTTTTTCGTGAATTTTCAATTTTTAATGATTTTTAATTGAATTTCTTACCTGTAAATACCTGCTTTGCCTTCTTCCTTCCACACAGTGATTAGCGTTTGCCAAAAAGTACGATATTTGTTGCCTTCTTCGCGTAATCTCGTGCGCGCAACTTCATGCGGATACGTGACGCACGACGCAACTGTCTTGGAAATCGCACCAGCCAGCATAAATTCAAGGAAATCGCGGTATGTTTTGCCTTCGGTGGGATGTGCCTCACGTAATTCAATCTAAAAAATCAAATTTTTGTCAATTTTTTGTGGATTTGAAAGAAAAAAAGGGCTTACCAATTTAGTTTTGAGCTTTTCGTAAATGACGAAATGTATCACGGTCTCTGATATGCCGAAATAACTCGCGGTGAGACCTTTGTAGAAACCTCGGATGCCACTTGTGCTGTAAATTCGTTGGACACAATCGCGTACCGTCATCTTTTTCTTCGAGTTGTGATCCAATTGGAGGCGAGTTTTGACCAGCCAAATTGGATTTGTGGCTGTGGCGGAGGCGAAACCAGCACTTGCGGCACTGACAATGTGAATGAGGGGGGAATCGGGTTGAATTAATCTGAAAAAAAAAATAAAATTAATTTAATTAATTACATATATAATTTTTTTTAATAGGTTTATATTAATATTTTATTTTATTTTAAATTTAATTTTTAGGGTTTTTTTTTAAAAAATTAAAAAAAAATAATAAAATTAAAATTATTATTAATTAAATAAATTTTTAAAAATTTTAAAATTAATTAAATATTAATTAAAATTTTAAGGCATATTAAAACGATTTTTTTTAAATTTATTATTTTTTTTTAAATAATTTTTTTTTTTTTTTTATTTTTTTTTTTTATTTCATGTTGATTTAATTTATTTAAATATTTAATAATTAAAACTTAATGAGAAAATTAATATTTAAATAAAAATATTATTTTTGTAAGATTTTAAAAATTAAATCTCAGGAATTTTTGTTTATTTAATAATTTTATAAAAAAAATATTTAACTATTTAAATGTTTAAATATTTAATATTATGAAACTAACAAAAATTCCTGAAATTTTATTTTAAAAATTTAAAGATTGAAAAAAAATCTGAAATATGTAATTTATCAATTTTAATTTTAATTAAAAAATTATATTAATTTTAATTTTTTAATTAATTTAATTTTTGATTATTTTTTAAAATAATTTTTACAATTTTTTGTTAAAATAATTAATTTTTAATTTTATTATTTTTTTTTAATTATTAATTTTTATGATTTTTTATTTATTTAACTAATTATTTTTAATAATTTTTATTCATTCAATTTTTTAAGAATTATTTTATTTTTTTTTTTAATTTTTCAACTCACCCTAAGGTATTCATGGCGCCCTTGGTTTGTGAATAGGCACAAAAATAAATGGCACGTGAGGGCGCAACGCCGACAATATTCGGTCCGAGTCCCTTGAACAGGGCACGCGTGCCCTCCGTCTCGACAATGTGTCGCAGGCATTGCATAATACTCATTGACGGCGCTTTGGATGATATACTGCATGAGGAAATGGCGAGCACCTGTTGCGGGCGCCTCTTGAGAATATTTGAGCAGAATTTATTGCGGTGTTCCGTGTGCAATCGCGTCGCATCGAGTTTGTTGCTGCCCGACGAGCCATTGTTCGAGAAGCGCGGCGGCAAAAAGGCAGATGAACTCTGTAATCGGGTCTTTACCACTTCCAATGGGCATGTCAATACGGCGCTGAACGTACCAGCAACTCTAAAAATAGAAAAAAGCAAAGGTGTAAGAGCATGTAAACAACAACAGAGACGTTTGATGATTCAGTCAATTCAGAAAAATACTTCCCAAATGATGATTTTGAGGTCGCGGAATAATTTTATAAAAATACGACGCACTTTTATTTTGTATTTTTTATTAGTAAACAAACACGAAACAGATGCATTCATTATGGCGAAAAATTAGCAATTATGTGATAAGATAAGTATTTGCTCGAAATGTGATAAGAGAAGAATTAAATTTAGCACAAGGTATCAAAATCACACGTTCAAGTCGCACTCGTGTGAGTGACAATGTCTGATAAGCTCATCTAATATTTTTTTGACGTGAAACTAGAAATTTCATTTTATTCAAAAGTGAATGTTTTTCTCGTATTTTTATTTTGTGTACAAATATAAATAAAAGTTATCAAGAAACTTGTCAAATATTTTATGAAAAAATATTTTATTTATTTTTTTATTTTAAAAAATTATTTATTTATTTTTTTTTTTTTGAAAAAAAAATTAATTATTTAACTATTTTTTTTTAAATAATTAATAAATTTATTTAAAAAAAAAATAATAATTCATTTTAATTCTAATAATTCTAAAATAATTTATTTTTTTATTCAATGAAATTTTATTATTTTTTTTTAATTAAAATTAATTATTTTATTAAATTTATTATTTTTTGTTGGTTTTTAAATTGAAAAATTGAAGATTTATATTTAAAAATTTCAAAATTAATTAAAAAAGTCAACAAAAATTAAAGAAATAAAGTGTCAACAATTAATTTTTCAATTTTATAATTAATTTAATTTATTTTTTGTGTAGCAAGTATTTAAATAAAATTAAAAAAAAATAATTAAAAAATTGAAAAATAATTTTGCTTAAAAAATATTATATTTATTCTTTACATTACCAATTTTTTTAAAAAATTAATTTAAAAATTTAATTTAAAAAATTAATTTTTAAATAAAAATTAATTAAATTTAATTTTTTTTAATTAAACTATTTTTTTTATTTAAATTTTTAAAAATTTATTTTAATTATTTTTTTATTTTAGAGAAAAAAATAATTTTTTTCGTTATAAAGAAAATAATTATCAAGCAAATGTTCTGTCATGATTATTATTCAATAATTTAAAATTTATTGATTGTTACGACTCCATGTGAGTAATTTTACGAGCGGCGCGCCTCGTGATGCATACATTGCCTTATCTCGCCATTATCTCATATGTTGCACATTCGAATTGATTTAATAGGTGAAATTTCTTGTAATTTCCAGTATTTTATTTCCTATTTTATTGCTTGTCAGTCTCGTCAGCTGATAAGATTCTTTTGACGTGGAGGAAAGTGATTAGAATTTTTTTTCTGCATGCCCTCTTTTGAGGCTGAAGGGTAAAAGAACTTTCGATGGAGACGACTGGTTAATAAAAAAAATATTAAAAAAATTACGTAGTTCATATAAAAATAAAATTTCTGACCTAAATTTCATAGATCGACAGAGAAATAAAAAAAACGTGCAGAAAAATTTGCACAAAAAATCTATAAAAATTTTCGAGGACGCGCGATTTTTCGATGGATGTTCAAAGGTAAAGCAGTTATTTACTTTCAAAGTTCCGTTTAAAATTCGGATTTTTTTTCGTTCATGGAAAAAATATCGATAAAACTTCCGTTCTTTTTTTTCGCATTTCACGTCAAGCAACTTTAGAAGTTTAGAGCAAACACTTCAGCGGCAAACGTTTCCTCGTTCTTTGTATTTCTCGTTACTGCCATTTATCATAGTCGCGCAAATTAATCACAAGTATCGTCGAAAAAGCCATAAAAATTCCTGATCTAGGCTAACAAACGACCTTTAGAATCTACGATACTACAAAGACGAGACGAAAAGTGGTCTGGTCATTAAACTGTACGAAATAAATTTATTCAAGATTTTTTTTTTAATGAGGCAATAAACTTACATTTTAGGACGTCGTTTGTTTGAATTTTTATTCGATTTTGTCGTTGTGTGATTTTTTTGATTAATTGTTGTTATGGAACGTGATACAAAATGCTATCGTAAAACGTAAAAAAAAATCAAAAATCTAATCAGATAAATTTTACTGTTATCTTTTGTTTTTATTTTGCACTAAATAGATTTGGGGGAAATTCCCCACAAATTGTGGTAATATTTTTATGTAAAAAAAATGTTAATAAAAATTATTAAAACATTTTTTTCTCCACAACATTTTATTGCGCAGTAGAAAAAAGTTTTTTTTATTAAGGTTGAAGCAACAAGTGAAACTGTTTCAAATTTTTTTTCAAGAAATATTTAAAAATAAAAAAATAAATTATGATAAAAATTAATTAATAATTAAAAATTAAAATTATGAAAAATTATTCATTTTTAATTTAAAATTTTTATAAATTTTTTTTTTTTAATGTTTATTTTTTTATAATTTTGTTCCTTTAAAATTCAAAATATTTTTTTTAATTAAAATTAAAAATAAAATAATTAAAAAAACATAAAAAATATTTTTATATTTTATTTAAAATTAGAATTAATTTAAAATTTGAATATTAAAAATTTTATTTATTAAAATTAATTTTAAATTTAAATATTTGTTTATAAATATTATTTAAATTTAAAAAATAATCTAAAATTTTATTCTTTTTATTTTGATTAATTGTTAATTTTTTAAAATTATTTTTTAATCAAATTAAATTAAATTTAAATTTAATTAAAAAATAAAAAAAATTAAAAAATAAATAAAATAATAAATTTAATTTAAAAAATTAAAAAATTATTATTAAATAATTAAAATTAATTAAAATAAAAAGAATAAAATTTTAGATTATTTTTTAAATTAAATAATATTTATAAATAAATATTTAAATTTAAAATTAATTTTAATAAATAAAATTTTTAATATTCAAATTTTATTTACTATTGAAATTAATTTTAAATAAAATAAAAAAATATTTTTTATTTTTTTTTAGGTAATTAAATATTTTAATTTATTTGTTATAATAAAATAAATCTTCGTTGACTTAACTTTAAAAAAAATTTCCAGCGAAATTTTTATCACTCACTCCAAAAAAAAAAAAATTTTTTTTTGATGGACATTTATTGTTCGCGCCTTTCACTTTTCTTTTATTATCTCTTCTATGAAAATTTAACACATTCGAATTGCGCACTTGCCTGTATTTTATAGACGGTTACAAAGTTCGCATCCTTTGCTAATGAAATTTTAACACACTTTTTTTTAATGAACGTAAAAATTTTTATTTATTTTTTTCGGGAATCACGGTTTCGACGCGTGATTCAGACAGATGCGTATCTGGCGAGGATTTATTAGCATCATAAAGATTTTTATAATTTTTCTCAATGTCACTTTTTTTTTACTCAAAATTGTCCCGTTTACTATTTTGATGCTATATCAGTAAGAGACTCTCTATTATTAGAACGGTTGAGATTATTTTTATCTCAAAATTACACAAACACGTAGGCTGGATGGAGGCGCCTTGTGTGTATTGTAAATAAATAATAAAATAATTTCTCGCGACCTTCTAGCCGACGAAAGGGACTCAAATATGCCGATCAATAAGTGTTCAATGATGTTATTTACTCTAAAAATAACTTATCGAGTCTGTTTTTCTATTTTAATATTACTTTTGATCGGTTTCTGTTATAAATAAATAATCATCGGCATTTGTTTATTATTGCGCGTACAAAGGCCGGTCTGTGCAAAAATTATTATTTATTTAAATTTGTCAGAAAATTAAACAATTGCGAGAAATATTTCAGCTGTATGTAAAAATTCTTGAAAAATTATTCAAAAAACGTGATCAACGTGAAAGTTTTTGTCTCCTTATGACGATTACTCATTTTAAATAATAAAAAAACTTGTTCCAACGTCGAATATGACCTTGATGTAATATTCGCATTATAAAATATTAAGACGAAATACACAAATTTAAGTGGAGTGTTTTTTTGCCGGTATTGCGAGGAATTCTACGACGTAAATAACTATTTGCATTGCTCAGTGGTTTATCGTGGTACGATATGACGATAAGATTTGTTGATTGTTGATTTGTTGTTATTGTCAGGTTGAGCGACTCTTGATTTCGGCACGAGCACCTACTGTCACTAGATCAATATTGATATCGGTCAGAGGCATGGCGGTGATGGTATGGTTCATAGACAGGGTTTAAAAAAATTTTATATTTTAGCTTTTTATCTCTTTTTAGGCGATTTTGATATTAGGAGGATTCCATTCTAAAAAATACCAAAATCCCGGATTTTAAATTTACCTATAAAAGTACACATCTTATTATCTTATCGTGATGTCCATCCAAAAATAAGAAACTTTTGCTAAGACAACATTTATTTTCGACTTATTTTAAAAAATTTTATCAATGACTCAAAATTTTTTAAAAACGCTAAAAAATCACATTTTTGAGCTTGCTTACCAAACGGTACGTTTGGGAGCATAAGTTCCATGGTAAAAATTGATGAACTTGAAACGACAAACAATCCTGGTGAATAAAAATTTTGACCTTTTTTTCGCTTCGTGAATTTTTCCCATGTTTTGCGATAAAATTTTTTTAAAACTATCATAAAATTTTTAAAAATAAGGAGAAAAAAATTTCGCCAAAGCAAAACTTTCTTCTTTTTTGATGGACATCATGATAAACTATTCAGTTTGTTATTTCTATTACTGTTTCATGAGAAAAGTGAATCCGTAATTTTGGTATTTTTTAGAATGGAATGCACCATTAAAAAGCTTCAAGAGTTTTTTTTTGGCAGATTTTAATTCACGCTTATTTCAGATTTTTTTAAATAATTTCAGAAACGTCCAAAAATTTCAAAATATATTTATTTAAATAATTTTTGTATTATTTATTTTTAATTATTTTTAAATTTAATTAAATTAATATAAAATAATAAAAATAACATAATTTGAAAAAATTTAAATAAATAAATTAAAAAATTATTTAAATCGAGATTAAAAAAAATAAAATTAACTACAATAAATTTTTTAAAATTATTAAAATCATTAATTTATTAAATAAAATTAATTAAAAAATGAGTTTAAAAAATTAATACACATTTAATATTGAATTTTAAAGAGCAAAATATTTAAGATTCAAATTTAATTTATCACAAAATTTTAATTCAATTTGAGTTTTTTTAATTCAAATTTGTAAATAAAGTTTCAATAAATTTTTCATTTATCCATTTAGAATAAAATAAAATAATAAAATCTCTTTGAATTTATTTTCAATGAGAAAAAATTATTTAAATATTTAACATAGAGGTATTTAACATTCGGCAATCATGAACTAGAAAACAAAGACAAAACATTTTATTTTGTTTTTCTTTTTTGAACAGAGGGCATTAAACTTATTGTACCTCAAGGCATTCAGTTTAATTATAGTTTCACAAAAAAAATAATAATAAATAAATAAAATATAAATTTAAAAAAATATTAAAATTATTTTTTATTACATTAGTATAAAATTCATAGTGAATTATTTTAATTTAAAAATATAATTTAAATTAATTTAATAATTTTTTAAATAAAAATCAAATTAAATTAAAAAATAAAATTAATGAAATCTTTAGCGAAATATTTGTTTAAAAATAAATTAAAATTAAATTAAATAAAATTTTTTAAAATTAATTTAAAACTGCAATTGAATTATTTTGATTTATAATTAATTTTTAAATTAAATTAAATTATTTATTAATTTTAATTTGATTTAATTTTTATTCGTATTTAAGAAAAAAAAATTTTAAATAAAAATATTTTTTTTAAATAAAATTTTCGAAAATTAAATTTGTACCTTTTTTGAGAAAAAAATTATTTTCTGTAAATTTTTTTGCTATTTTTCACGCATTTTCTCAGAAAAACTAATTTTACATCCCTGTCTCAAATCTCCAAAAAAAAAATAACAAAATTATATTGTTGACATCTCACTAAACAAACATCACTCTGCACCGTCATTAAATTACATTTGATATTAAAATCCTACGCAAATTCATCAAAAAACATCAATAAAAAGTGTAACAACCATGAACTTACCCTCCAGCAAACAAATGTATGACCGTGTCAACTTGTGACATACTTCTGATGACTCTCTTTTTTTTGTATTTAGTTGGTACTTGATTTCACAATTCACCAATAAATTTCGTGTTTTTTATTTATTTATTTGTTTATTTCAAAATAAATCGTCTGTGAAATTTTTTTTTATTTTTGCAAAAAAAAAAAAAAAAAAAATAGTTCAAGAAACTTTTTTGTCTCTAAATTATATTTCACTCTTGGCCACTTTTTAATTGTCAACAAAATTTTCGTCTAAATTTATTTTTTTTTATTTATTTATAAACGTTGTGATTCAATTTGTTGCGATGTAACGACGAAGGTGCGTTTCTGCATAACTAGAAATTTACAAAAATAAAAAAAAAATTGTGTCACTTTGATGCAAGAAAAGTCAAAAAGTAAACAAAGGAGAATTTCTGTTATCTCAAAAAATTAACATCGGAAAAAAATTAAATAACATTGTTTGGAAACTGGAGTGAATAACGACCGGCAAACAGTCGCTATTACAGAAATTCGCCTTTAAAATCTATTTTTAGCTCGCGTTAAGTTGTGTGTGTGCTCAAGTACGTTTCACACTCACACGAGATTGTTGTTTACAAGTGTCGTCGTCTTTTCTTTACCTCGTTTCTTTCGTAAATTTTTATTATTTTTATTTTTGTTGGTCAGTCGCGATGAGCTTTACTGGATAAAGTTTATTTTGATTTTTTGTAAAAATTTTTGTTTTTATCAGAAAAAATTGAAACTTCACTTGAAAAGTCACATTTTTTCAGTATTTTCCATTGAAGAGACAAAAAAATTTTTTTTTTCTTGTTTTTTGTGCCAAAAAGTCGTTGTCACCAGGCAAATTATGCAATTTGTGTCGCCCGCTTCCTCCGTTGGATATTGCGTCTTTCCGACACTCGAACGCCGACTTTTTTTTTCTAATCTCTATTCTGCTTCTCTTCTACGTCTTCTTACTGGCCAGATTGATAATGTGCGATAATGTCGTATCTTTTGTGTCGCGTAGATGCACCTCAATTGCCTTTAATATGCAAATCGATAGTTGTTAGGTTGTTCGTCGAGCAGCAGACGGGAACTTTTCGAATCAAAAATAATAAAATCAAGTTTTTTTTCTTTCTTTTATTATTACGTATGAAAGTTGTTCACTTTTTTTCTTGTTTTTATTTTGCGTGTTTTGTTATGGAATTTTCGGGTTTTTCGCCAGTTTTGGAGTCTTTTCACTTTTTTCTCGGGTTTTGCGTGTCTCAATTGTTTTTTGCGTTCGCTATCGGGGGTGATCGGGGTTTCTTTTGCTTCCGGAACGAGATTTTGCGTCCAATTCTCACAGCGATTATTTACAAACTGATGGGAATTCGGGCGAGACGAATGAAAGTGATAAAAACACTTGTCAAAATTGCATAATGACAACTTTGGCAGGAAGGCGTCGTTCATTGAAGGTATCAAGAAGTTAAGGGGGGGAGAGGGATTTTGACGTTTTCGAAATTTTATGAAGCTTTTTTTTCAAAAATACATAAAATTTTCAAAAATACATAAAATTTTCTAAATTTTTAACATCTATCGATTCAAAAAGTTTATTTGGTTTATTTACAACCCAATAAAATATCAAGGCAACAAATCAAATTCAACAGATTAAATTCACAGAAATTCTTTTGCTTGATTTTTTTAATAACAATTTCTTCCTATTTTTAATTTTTTGATATTAAAACAAAAATTTCATTGGCTCCGTGAATAAAATTCACCACTCACTTCAAACCTGTATGTAACCTTTGAAAATTATACGAATTAAAGTGAAAAACGATTATCTAAAAATTAAAAGAAACAATAAACAGTCAAGTTGTTGAATCAAACGAATTTTAAACGAACGTCTTTAATTCACATAAAGAAATAGCCACATTGGAAATAGCCTCAGCCGTCTCGAATCCAATACTAAAGTATCCCGACATACGTATACAATACGCGGAGTCAACAAGCGGTATCAAAATCTATTGAAGGACAAATCGAAGTCGCATTTCCTTCTCTGCTAAGTAGTTGTATCGCTGTAATCATTAACATTTTCAATGCGCTCTAAATATTTTTTCAGCTTTTCTTCTCCATCGAAAGATGTCAATTCATCAAAAAAATGTTTGAATAATTTTCATAAGCATTTGACATTTCAGTATCGTTTGGCATCTAAATAAAATAGAATAATTAATTAAATCAAGGTTTCATAAAAACTTAATGCAAAGTCAAAAATTGAAACAAACTGGGAGAATATATTTTCTTCATAAACTTCTGATCTGTCAGTAATCTGTGCATGTTTGACTCCTGCTTATGTTACATTTGTGGTCAGCAATCTGATCGTTTTTCATAGTTTCGACTGACATTCTATCAACATTTAGAGGATGAGCTCAAACATCAAGAAAATATTTAAAAATTAAATTTTACAGCTGAAAAACCGATGCGTATGTGCTTGTATCCTTAAATTTTTTTCATTTGTTACCAATGTTTTTTTTAACCATTAGATATTTCTTAAAGTTTTTTTTTCTTTCTAAAAATTTCAATTTTAAGTTTCAGCTTAAAAAAAGTCAAAAGAGGGGGAATGGGGGCCAAAAAACCCCTATGAACGACGCCCATTGACACCTCTTTAACGTTTATCAAACCCGATCGTCTCAAATTTGCGAATCGCCACACGCTAATTCAATCGCTTTCGTGATTTTCAGACGAGAAAAAATCAAATTTATCGCGATTGCAGCAATTTTCGCGATTGTTACACGTGTAATTCATCGTAGCTGGTAGTTTTTGGTCCGCGTCACACTGCGAACCGCACCAAAAGTCGTCCGTAATTGTGAAAACGTGAAAAACAAATAAGCCAGAAATCATCGTATTACGTATGCCATCATCGCTGTCGTCGTCTCCGTTGTCTGTGAAATGAAAATTCACCTTTTGCTGGAAGTAGGAGAAGCAGATAAGAGGCCATACAAAAGTTATTTCGCATTAATTTTGTGGTCCGATCCCAAATGAGCACGTCGTCGTGCCACCGAAGCGTTGAAAAAGAGACTTTTTACGAAGTGGCGAAGAATGCAAAATAATTTCAATAAAACCAAGGAAATGTTTATCATACGGGCACTGGAGAAAATCTTGGGTGACATCAAGCGATCTCATCACTCACAACTGAAGAAGGCATGCGAAGATGCCCTCGGTAAGTGAAAATTTCCGTAATTCAAGTCTCGTGAAAAATTACAGCCACGTAATGCAATTCGCATAAAGTGATCTAGATACCAACAAAAAAAAAATCAATATTGATTATAAATGTAAGAAATTAAGTAGAACACATGATAATCACATTTTTTTCGCTTTTTCAGAGGAAATAAAGAACGAACTGAAGGAAGCAGGTCAAGTAGCACCAAATCAGAGCAATGAACCTGTCGCAAATTTATCGGCGGCACTTCCGCTGCCCAAGAACGACGAATCGAATGTCATTAATGCGGAAAAGTATTTTTTGCCCTTTGAGTTGGCATGTCAGAGTAAGACGCCTCGCATAGTTGTCACGGCGCTGGATTGCCTTCAGAAGCTCATCGCGTACGGACATTTGACGGGAAATATTCCAGACTCGTCAAATCCTGGCAAATTTTTGATCGATCGAATTGTCGCGACGATTTGTAATTGCTTTATGGGTCCGCAGACAGATGAGGGAGTGCAGTTGCAAATTATTAAAGCTTTATTGACGGTTATTACGTCGCAATATGTCGAGGTGCATGAAGGCACGGTACTTCAGGTGAGTTGAATTTTTGAAGTTATTGCAATTATTGAAAAGTTTTTGGATTTTTAAACAAAAAAAGTTTATTAAAAAAGCTAAGGATTTCACTTTGAGAGCTGAAAATTCATTTTTAAAGCCAAAAAAATTAATTTGAAAGTTTCAACATTTATTTTAAGGTCTATAAATTTCATTTCGAGAATTCAAAATTTTTTTTGAATGATTTTTCTGATTTCGAGAGTTAAGAACTCATTTTGAAATAAAAAAAAATTTTTTTCGAGTACTAAAAAAAATTTTCGAGTACTAAAAAATAATTTCGAGATCTAAAAATTTAATTTTGAGAATTCAAAAATTTTTTTGAATGATTTTTTAATTTCGAGAGTTAAGAACTCATTTTGAAATTAAAAAAAAATTTCGAGTACTAAAAAAATTTTTTCGAGTACTAAAAAAAATTTTTCGAGTACTAAAAAATTAATTTCGAGATCTAAAAATTTAATTTCGAGAATTCAAAAAAAATTTTTGAATGAATTTTTTAATTTTGAGAGTTAAGAACTCATTTTGAAATATAAAAAAAATTTTCGAGTACTAAAAAAATTATTTCGAGGTCTAAAAAAAATTTTTCGAGATCTAAAACAATTTTTTCGAGTTTTAAAAAAAAATTTTCGAGATCTAAAAATTTTATTTCGAGATCTGAAATCTATTTTTAAGAGCTACAAGTTCATTTCGAGATCGAAAAAAACTAATTTCGAGTTGAAAAAATAATGTTAAGAGCTTAAAAGTTAATTTCAAACATTTCCAAAAATTGTATCAACCTAGCTTAACTTTTCCAACATTTTTTAACTTAATTTTCTTGACTTTTCTAGGCTGTTCGCACCTGCTACGACATTTACCTGTCAAGCCGTAATCTGATAAATCAAACAACAGCTCGTGCAACGCTCACACAAATGCTGAATGTGATATTCACGCGCATGGAGAATCAGGCCTACGAAACGGTGTCACTCGAGAAACGCATTGTCGAAGGTGCTGCTGCTGCTACGACTCCAAATCCGTCGACAGACATCCAAAGCCCAACGGTCGAAGATGTCTCCATCGCCACAGAGATTCACGAATGCAAAGTCGTTGCGGAATGCGACCCCGCCATGCGAAGCGAAGTGAAAACCGTGATCGACGACATCATCGAGAGTGCCGTAAATATCGTTTCAGCCCGCGTCAATGGCGAAAACAAGGCAAATGGGGATGTTGTGGCGCCAAGTGATGGTCCGCCGCCTGCGACAATGCCTGAAAATGGCGAAGTGAATAGCGAATGTGATTCCGTGATGACGGCAAAATTCACGCACATCCTCCAAAAAGATGCATTCCTCGTGTTCCGTGCTTTGTGCAAGTTATCGATGAAACCGCTGCCCGAAGGCAATCCAGATCCACGTTCGCATGAACTCCGGTCGAAAGTGCTTTCGTTGCATCTCTTGTTGTCGATTTTACAAAACGCCGGACCCGTTTTCCGCTCCAACGAAATGTTCATAATGGCCATCAAGCAATATTTGTGCGTCGCCCTGTCGAAAAATGGCGTCAGCAGCGTACCGGAAGTCTTTGAACTGTCGCTGTCGATTTTCGTGGCACTCCTGTCGAACTTCAAAACTCACCTGAAAAAGCAAATTGAAGTTTTTTTCAAGGAAATTTTCTTGAGTATTCTTGAAACGACGAGTTCCAGCTTCGAACACAAGTGGATGGTGATTCAGGCGCTCACCCGCATCTGCGCCGATGCCCAAAGTGTCGTCGATATTTACGTAAATTACGATTGTGACTTTTCGGCGGCGAATTTATTCGAACGTCTCGTCAATGATTTGTCGAAAATCGCTCAGGGACGTCACGCATTGGAGCTGGGAGCGACTCCGAATCAGGAAAAATCGATGCGAATCCGCGGATTGGAGTGTCTTGTGTCGATTTTGAAATGCATGGTCGAATGGAGCAAGGATTTGTACATTAATCCAAACTCGCAGACGACTTTGGGCGAAGCGGTGCCCAAAAATGGCAACAATAACAGCGAAGAAGCGCCTGCGGATATGGCAAAATCGCACAGTGGCTCCAGTTTGAGTCTTAATTCGTACGGCAGCACCAATTTTGGCGGAAATCGCGAGACTTTGGAACTTCCGGAGGAATTTGAAGAGCGAAAACATCGCAAAGAAGTCATGGAAACGGGCATCGACATGTTCAACCGGAAACCCAAGAAGGGAATCGGGTTTTTGCAAGAACGTGGTTTGATCGGAAACACGGCGGAAAGTGTCGCCAAGTGGTTGCACGAGGACGAGCGTCTCGATAAAACGGCAGTTGGCGACTTTTTGGGCGAAAATGACGACTACAGTATCTCGATCATGTGTGCCTACGTCGACTACAAGGATTATCACGACATGGATATCGTGGCGGCGTTGCGTTTTTTCCTCGAGGGGTTCCGTATTCCGGGCGAGGCGCAGAAAATCGATCGACTTATGGAGAAATTTGCAAGTCGTTTTTGCGATTGCAACCCGCAAAATACGATGTTTGCGAGTGCTGATACCGTTTATGTGCTCGCTTTTTCCATCATTATGCTGACGACGGACCTGCATTCGCCGCAAGTCAAAAATAAAATGACGAAGGAGCAGTATATCAAACTGAATCGCGGCATAAGTGACAATAAGGACTTGCCGGAGGAGTATTTGTCGCAAATTTACGATGAAATTGCCGGGCATGAGATTAAGATGAAAACTTCGACGACAAGTAAGCCGGGAAAGCAGATTATTTACAACGAGAAGAGGCGAAAAGTTTTGTGGAATATGGAAATGGAGGCGATAAGTCAAACGGCGAAGAATTTAATGGAATCAGTATCGCATGTGAAGGAGAATTTTACGTCAGCGAAGCATTTGGAACATGTGAGACCCATGTTTAAAATTGCATGGACCCCGTTTTTGGCGGCATTTTCTGTGGGTTTGCAGGATTGCGATGATCCGGAAATTGCGTCGTTGTGTCTTGATGGTGAGAAATTTATTTTAAAATTTTATTTTTTTTAAATTTTTGGAAAATTCAAAAAAATTTGGTAAATTTTCTTATGAAAGTTTTCAAAAACGAACGATTTTTTTCAAAAGTTTCCTTTAAATTTTTGATTTTATCGAATTTTCCATAAATTTTATTGAAAATTTGAAAAAATTAAAAATTTTAAGAAAAATTTGTAAAGAAAAAAAAATTTTGCGAAAAATCATTATCAATTTATCGAAAAATTTGTGAAAAATTCATTTTTTTAAGGAAAATCGTTTGTAAAATATTTTTAAAAATTTGATGAGATTTTCATCAATTTTCCATGAGTTTTCCGAGAAATTTTTGACGATTGCAGATTTTATATTAATTTTTAAAAAATCATAAAAATTAACTAGAGTTAAAGAAAATTTTGAAGATTTTAGAAAATTTTTGATGAATTTGAAGATATTTTTATAAAAGTTTTAAAAAAAATTAAAAAACAATAATTAATTTTTTTAAAAACTATTTTCTTAATGCTTTTTTCGAAAAAATAAAGAGCAGAAAGTTATAAAAATAAAGTTGTTCGAAAAAAATTTAAAATTTTTGAAAAAATCTAAGCAATTAGAGAAAATTTATAGAAAATTCATAAAAAATAAGAAAATTCATAAAAAACTCGTTAAAATTTAATTTTAAAGAAAACACACAAAAAAAAAATTAAAACGATATTTCACAAGTTTTGAAAGTTTTTTCAAATTTTTTTTAAGTTTTTCATTATTTTTTTACAAAATTTTAGAAAAATTTTCTTTTTTTTATGAAAAATTTTTGAAAATATCTTACAAAATGAAGAAATTTATGATAAAATAATGTTAATATTAGAAAAAAAAAAAATGAAAATCATAAAAATGTTAGGAAACTCGAAAAAATAAAAAAATTTCAAAGTTTTGAAAAAAATTTTTATAAGTCTTACATTATTTTTCACAAAATGTTAGAAAAAATTTCTTTTTGTATGAAAAATTTTTAAAAATATCTTACAGAATGAAGAAATTTGTGAGAAAATAATGATATTATTGAAAAAAAAAAATAAAATCATAAAAATGTTAGGAAACTCATGGAAAATTTCAAGTTAAAATTTAAAAAATTAAATTTTTCAAAAAAAAAAAAAATTCTAAAAATTTCCTTGAATTGGTAAAAAATTTCCGAAAATTTCTAAAAAAAAAATTTCTACTTTTTCCCAAAAATTTTATAAATATTTCCGAAAATATTTTTTAATATAAATTTGTTTTTTTCTTCTCACAGGAATCCGTTGCGCCATCCGCATCGCCTGCATTTTCCACATGACGCTCGAGCGCGACGCCTACGTTCAAGCTCTCGCCCGTTTCACCCTGCTCACCGCCAACTCCCCCATCACCGAAATGAAGGCCAAAAATATCGACACAATCAAAACGCTCATCATGGTTGCTCACACCGACGGCAATTACCTCGGCCCGAGTTGGCTCGACATCGTCAAGTGCATCAGTCAACTCGAGCTCGCGCAACTCATCGGCACCGGCGTTCGTCCCCAATACCTCAGCGGACCCACACATCGTGACGCCCTCGATCGCACCGCAAAAGAACACATTGGCGAAACCTCATCCCAGAGCGTCGTCGTTGCCGTCGATCGCATCTTCACCGGTTCCATTCGTCTTGACGGCGACGCCATCGTGGAATTTGTCAAAGCGTTGTGCCAAGTCTCCATGGACGAGTTGCACGGAAGTACGCCGCGCATCTTTTCGCTGCAAAAAATCGTCGAAATTTCGTACTACAACATGGGCCGCATTCGTCTTCAGTGGTCCCGCATCTGGCAAGTGCTTGGCGATCACTTTAATGCCGTCGGTTGCAACCCCAATGAGGAAATTGCCTTTTTTGCGCTCGACTCGTTGCGCCAGCTGTCCATGAAATTCATCGAAAAAGGCGAATTTGCGAATTTCCGCTTCCAAAAGGACTTTTTGAGACCCTTCGAGCACATTATGAAGAAAAATAACTCGCCAGCGATTCGGGATATGGTGGTGCGATGCGTTGCCCAGATGGTGAATTCGCAAGCAGCCAACATAAAATCCGGTTGGAAGAACATTTTTAGCGTTTTTCACTTGGCAGCGGGAGATGAAGAGGAAGCAATCGTCGAATTGGCCTTCCAAACGACGGGTCGCATCATCAACGACTTGTACCAACGTCAATTCCACATCATGATCGACTCTTTTCAGGATGCCGTCAAATGCTTATCAGAATTCGCATGCAACGCCAAGTTCCCAGACACGAGTATGGAAGCAATTCGCTTGGTTCGAACGTGTGCCGTTTGCGTTTCGGAGTCGCCACGCCTCTTTGCGGAACATGCTGGCATGGAAAATGACGTGAGTGTCTCGGAGGAAGATCGCGTTTGGGTTCGTGGATGGTTCCCGATGCTTTTTTCGCTGTCCTGCGTCGTAAATCGCTGCAAGTTGGACGTTAGAACGCGCGGTTTGACCGTTTTGTTTGAAATTGTCAAGACCCACGGGGAGTCTTTTAAGCCGAATTGGTGGGGAGATCTTTTTAACATCATTTTCCGGATATTTGACAACATGAAATTGCCCGAGTTGTATATCGAGAAGGCCGAGTGGATGACAACGACGTGCAATCATGCGTTGTATGCAATTGTGGATGTTTTTGCGCAATTTTTCGATATTTTGGGTCCGTTGTTGCTGCGCGATTTGTACAGTCAGTTGCAATGGTGTGTGCAACAGAATAATGAACAGCTGGCGAGATCAGGTACGAACTGTTTGGAGAATTTGGTGATTTCGAATGGGACGAAATTCGATGCGGATACGTGGGATAACACGTGCGATTGCATTGCGGAAATTTATACGAGTACGTTGCCGCTCGAGTTGTTGTCGTGGAGACCGGAGGATAATCAGCAACAGTCAGGTAATATTGAAAAATCATAATTTTTCTTAAAAAAATTAAAAATTTAAACATTTTGACTTTTTAAAATTTTTTTTGATTTTTTTTTTTCAAAATTGATCAAAAAATAAAAAATTATAATTAAAAAAAAATTATTTAAATAATTTATTAATTTAATTATTTAAAATAAATTAATTAATAAATTTTATTTTTTTTAATTAATTTATTAATTAATTTATTTTTTATTTAAATTAATTTTTATTATTTATTTAGTTATTCATAAATTTATTTCAAAGTTTTTCTTCCAAAAAATATTTATAAAATGCAAAAAAAAAATTCAAAACAATTTTTGACCGTGAAACAATATTTTTAATGTTTTTTATTTGTTATTCCAAATTTTATCCCAAAAATTTTTTCGAAGTGGATTCTTATCATTTAATTAATTTTACTTTAAATTATTTTCAAATCTTCCAAAAAATGAAAAAAAAAAATTTGAAATACTTTTTGATACAAAATGACAAAATTCAAACAAAAATCATTAATGAAATTTTTGTTTTAACCGTGAGATATAATAAATAAAATTTTTAATTTCAACAAAAAAAATATTTCATAAAAAAACTTTTAAAAATTTTGAAAATAATTTTTTTGAAAAAATTTTTATTTGCGTTTTTCAGCCAAAATTAAAAATTTTAAAATTTCATGAAAAATTCTTGAAAAATATGAAAAAAAAACTAAAAAAATTTTGATAATTTTTCAACTTTTTTTTTTATTTTGCCCCATTGGATTTTGTAATTAAAATTTTCAAAAAAAAAGCGGCCTTAATTTTAAAAACGTAATTTTTAAAATTTTGATTCTTATCATTTATTTAAATTTACTTTTAATTATTTCCAAATTTGAATTCAAAAGTGAAAAAAAATCAAACAAAATCTCACAAAACAAAAATTTTTGAAAAAAATTAATTTAGGTCACGTGACTTTAAAATTTGATTTTTCTACATTTCAATTAAAAACGTCTGATTAAAGCCAATTTCTTTTGTTTTTTTGTATAATTTTAACATTAGCAGTAATTTTTCAATTAAAAAATTCTAAAAAAATGTCAAAAATATTTAAATTTTTAATTTAATTTTTATTTTTCCCCCTGAATTTTTTCGACAAAATCGGAGGGGGGGCGACAAAAAATGGATATATTAAATTTATTCGCCTTATAAAAATTTTTAAAAATAACAAAATCTATCAAATATGAAGAAAAAAGATTTTTAAAACGACTCTTCATAAATTTTTTGATTGAAAACTTGTCAAAATTAAATTTATAAAATACTGTAAAAATTTTTTTTGAATAAATTTTAATCAAAAATTATTATTTTTTAGGTAAACTCGACCCCAATGCTCAACGTCACTCGATCGCGGAAACCGGAGAACAACGTCCCGGCATCCTAAAACGCAGCAACTCTCAAATTTCGATTCACAGCATGGACGAACGTCTCGATCAAAAGCACACCAGCAACAGTCTCTTCAACAATTTGCTCATCAAATGCGTCGTGCAACTGGAACTCATTCAAACGATCGACAACATCATCTTCTACCCGTCGACGTCGCGCAAGGAAGATGCCGAAACACTTGCGCTCGCCACAGCCGATTTGACGGGCGAAAGTAACGACCAGCAAGAGTGCCAACGCGAAGATCAAGGCATGTACAGCTACCTATCGACATCGAATTTAATGAAACTCGCCGACTGCCTCATCCGAAGTCATCGTTTCGCAAAAACGTTCAATTCGAGTCACGATCAACGGAACATCTTGTGGAAGGCGGGCTTCAAGGGCACCGCAAAACCGAATTTGTTGCGCCAAGAGACACAATCGCTGGCATGCGTGCTACGGATTTACTTCAAAATGTATACCGACGATGGGCGATCGCAAGACTGGCCCGATGTGGAAAAAAATTTGACGTTCGTGTGCAAGGAGGCACTGGAGTATTTCTTGTCGCTGCGCAGTGAACCGCATCGAGATGCGTGGACGTCGTTGTTGCTACTTATTATGACGCGTCTGCTTAAGATGACAGATCAACAGGTGAGAATTTTTAATATTTTTTATGAAAAATCGTCTTTAATCGGTATTTTTTACAGTTTTCAACACACATCTCCAACTATTATTCCTTATTTTGTGATATGATTTGCTTGGATATCAAACCAGAATTGAGAAGTGTCCTTCGACGAATATTTCTTAGAAGCGGTAGCGGCTTTGGAGTTGTCGCCTCAAATAGTTTGCAATAGTATCGGATTAAATCTAACTAAAATAAAAATAACTTTGTGTAAATAATTATTAAAAATTTGTCTAACAAGACTCCTACCAGAGAATTACTTTAAAGAATTTAACTTTTAATAAAGAAAAAAGCTTCTGTCCTTTTTAAAAAAAATTAGAATTTACAGAAAATGCATTCATTAAACTAAACATTTCATTCTAACTCAAGAAACTAGAACTCAGAATTTTTATAACAAAAAAAAAACTTCAAGTTGTAAAAATTATTCTGAAAAAAATTCAGAAAAACACCAATTAAGTAGGAATAATGATAGAAAAAAAAGTAGAAATGTAATTTGTTGAATTTGAAAAATTTCAAAAAATAGAATTCAAGAGTAGAAAATTATTTTAATTCTGTCCATAAATTATAAAAAAATATGTTGATTGTATTTTATTTCATAAAAAAATTTAAATGTTAATCAAAACTTTCTAAGTCATCTTCTTCCGTGTGAAATCTTTTTATATAAAAAAAAATATAAGAACACAAAGTGTTTGTTTGCAGGTCACTCGTTTGTTTGTTACAGTCACTATAAGATTATATTATTGCTTTGAAAGACTTGTTAGATTTATTTAAAGAAAAAAAAATAAATATTTGTAACCGCAGCATTATTTTTTTCGGCAAATTTTTGTCGATATCAATATTAAGTTAACCACTAAGTTACTGATAAATCATAAAAGAAGACATTATATGAAGGAAGAAAAAAATGATTTAAAAGATGTATGAAATGATTGATTTTTCTTGCGGTTATGCAAGATTAAAAGAGAAAAGAAAATAATAGATAAATATTTATTGGTCGTTTAATGATTATAATTATATTATATCATAAATATATAGGTTGAATTTATAGTATTTATAGACGAAACAAGAAGAAAAAAAATAATAATTCTAAGTTTTAAGGAAATAAAAATTTAAATAAAATGAAAGAAAATTTTAGTTAAATTGCAGTGGCGTTGCAAAACTAAAAGTTTTGTAAGGGGCAATGTTCTCTAAAGGTAAAATTATGATTTTTTGAAAACAAAATTTGATGATCTAAAAACGATGATTTCTTCTTTTTTCTCTAGATTGGTAAGTCATTTACTTTTTCATGACTAAATTTTTAATGAAATTCAGACAAGAAATAAAAATAAGGATTTTTTTTCAACTGAAACTACAGAACAATATAAAAGTACATATGACACAAATAAAATATGTGGTCCGAAATTATAGTCTTCTAACTAAAATCTTTTTCAAAAAAATTGAAGTTATGGTTGTAGTTGATTTTAGGTCTTTCTTGCTAAGTAACATTTGAACTTAGACATAAAACGGTAAACTAAACAGACATTTAACAGATTGGTTTGTTGCAACATTAGACGAACACTGAGCAGAGATAGCACTATCTCTATTTGCCTGCATCAAATTTTTAAGAGCTTTGTTTTTGTATTTTCTGTAATGCTGCAATTTGTTCTTTTTTGTTCAGGTACAGTATTGAGCTGCAATCATACTTTTGTACAATGTGATTCGTGTTTTACGAGAAAATTCTTTTACGGTTCAGAAAACCAAGAATTTTTCTTTATCTTTCATGTTTTGTTTTTTTTTCAAATTCAGTTTGTCATCGATCATCTCGGCAAGGTATTCCGTCTCTTTCATGATATTAATATCACAGTTTTTAAAATTCATTAAGTTTTCATCTAATTCAACTCTGATTACCATGCATTTTGTCTTAATCACGTTCAACTTAAGCTTGTTCATATTCAGGTACTTATGGACTACTTTAAAATCGAACAATGGCTTTTCATACACTTCTTTGAATGTATCTCAAATGTATACCAGAATCTCTAAAAAGGTAAATCGTAGCTCAGGCATATCATATAATTGGAATACTATAGAGAATTGAAGAATCCAAGAGAATATTTCTTGCTTGAATTTAATTCATTTGATATCCTTCGATATTGTAATTTTTTGGTTCTCCATAAAATATCATCATAAAATAGAATGTTTCTCCATAAAAAAAAATTGTTGAAAAGAATTAAAAAAATTATTTAAAGGCACCTAAAAGTTCATATTAGAATAGTATCCCATTTGTTACTAAATTTGACAATTTAACTGCTTGTACATTACTGTATGTCAATATTTGCTTCCTCCTCTTCCAACTGCTAATTGCTACGCCACTGTTCATTATGATTTCTGATCCTAAATTGATGATATGACAATTTTTTTTAAAATGTTTCAATTGTCTAACTTTTAGCCTGTTCGGAATAGAAAACCGCTTCTATTTGAATTAATGAGTTACTTGTTACTTGTCAACATCATGTGCTGTGCAAGTGCATGTATTATTACGTATGAAGGTCACTGCGATAGTTTACAAACATTGCAATTGATGCAATTGCGTTTTAATCTCTAACACAAAATTATTCGCACAAAATTTGTTTTCAATTTAAAGAATTTAGTGTTTAAAAGTGTTGAATTTAACCTAAAATAAATAAAAAGAAGGTAAAAATTTTTAACTAAAAATTAAATTTGAACTAAATTTCATTTTAATCTTATTTTTTCTAGAAAATAATTGAATTGAGTTCAGTACAAAGTACTTTAAATCACAACAAAATGAACAGTGAGTAATTTGTCTCGTATTCATTAATTTATTCTAAAACTTAGGAATACTTACAGCTACTGCCATAACAAATTTAATGGATTTAAATGACGACTGCTTACTTACCATTTTGGATTATTTTGATCTTTTCGAACTCGTTAAAATTCGTGGAGTTTGCCATCGCTTAGACATTTTAATTGACTCTTATCGCTACAAATATTTGACTTTTGAATCCAAAATCCGTAAACTAAATTTTCTTTATGATGTCTTGAAATTTTTGGGACCAACGGTTCAAAATCTTACCATCGACTACAGTAGGGGTGAAGTGAACTCCAATAGCTCAATAATTATCGAATGGATTGCCGCCTTATGTGAAAATTTAGAGACTTTGAGTCTTATATATGTTGATATCAACAAACCTGATGAGTTTTCATCAATATTGAAACAATTAAAATCTTTGACCTTGAAATGCCCTTTGATCGAAAATAGCTTGGCTGAATGTTTCATCGGTGCAAAAAAGTTAGAAGAGTTGAAAATCTTCGAAAATGATTTGATTTCTGAAAAATTCTTCGAAAATATTTTCAATTTAAAGTCATTGAGCATCGTTGACTGCAAAAACGTGACAACTTACGATACAATTTTCAAAAATAACTTCTCAATCGAAAAACTTGAAATTAATTTATCTTTTGAGCAGGACTCAAGTTCAGTGAATTCAATTGTAAATCAACTTCGAGGGATTCAAGAGCTGTTTGTTATTGTTCGTGGTCCTGTCAACATAAATCGTTTTGCAGAGTTGCCAAAGTTGCAAAAACTAAAGATTGAAATCAACCAAAGATTTGTAGGTCAAAATGAAGTTGACATAAATGAATTACTAGAAAAGTTATCCAAAAAGAATAAAATTGAAGAGTTATCGTTAATCAACTTTCAAACAATAAATTGTGAAAAATTAGCTAAATTGACTAATTTAAAAAAGTTAAAAGTCGATGTTTGGTGGTTCAATCATAATGTGGAGTTACTTCGGAATTTGAAAAATCTCGAATATTTATCTCTTGGAAAGAAATTAATTCCAGCTGATATTTTGTTGTCTATAATAAAGGAAATGAAGAACCTCAAATACTTTAGAATTCAGTCAGGAAATGTTCGAAAGCTGGAAATGCAACGAAATGAAGATAAAACTTGGAGCTTATCTTGCAATGATATGAAAGGTCCACAAAATTTTGAAGAATTAGCAGTTTTGGGACATCAAGTTGAATCTGATCAAAATTTGATCGATTTTGTGGATAGTCTATAAAAATTTTTAAATTAAAATTAAATAAATTTTAAAAAAAATACTCACCACTAATTTTTGATATGAGGCTAACTTTAAGTTAGTTTTACGAATTTATCACTAAAATTTTTTTTTTATTTTTTAAATTTTTTAAAAATATTTTCAACACAAATTTAATAAAAATTGTCACTTCGAAAAATTAAACTTTTGAAATGTAAGAATTTTCTGAACTATTTTCTGGATATCCTGCTTCATAATACGGCGCATAGTAAATTTTATTATTTTTATGATAACACAAATAACGATGAACGTGGTAAATATCCTCAGGACTTTCAATTCCAGAAATTTTAAAATTTTTTATTCCATTCAAATAATCCAGCAAATCATAGAGCGTCTCGTCCGACTTGTTGTTCATGACTTTTTTGAACGAAATTTCAATTTTTGGTCTATTATCGCCTGTTTGCATTAGAAAAATTTCCAACTTTTCAAGAAATCCAATGTCAATAAAATGTGTGGAGACGACTAGTTGTTCAAGTTTTGTCAAAAAACGGATCATTGTGAAAAAATCATTTGCTGACAACCAATCGTCTTCGGAAAATGTTCGTTCTAAATCGTCTCCAGTGAATCCGTACCAGTAATGAAATTTAAGTTTTTTCAAATTTGTCAGTTTTGATGCCAATTGCATATGCAACAAGTGTAAAAAGTCGATTTGAAGGTCTTCAATTGAATTTTTTTTAGTTAATTTTTCCAGTAATGATGTAACTTTGTTAATTTTGGAACCAACACTTATTATTGAGAGTTTTTTCAGATTTGGAATGTCAACGAGACGAAGTAAATCAATTTTATTAGCAGTTGTAGTCAGTTCTTCGAGATTTTCGGCATTAGTGACGATGAATTCTATTGAAGTTCGATCCAAAATCGGTTTGTGGGAGCAAATTTTTAATTTTTTTAAAGTTAATTTTTTTTTCAGGATCATTTTGAGTGATTTAGACTTGATTTTCGAGCAGTTCACAATGCTCAAAGATGTCAAATTGGATAATTTTTCGAAAAATTTTGAAGTAATTTGATGATTTTCTTCGATTGAAAGCTCCTTTAGTGTCGTTGCTTCTGAAAAACTTTCACCGAAGTCGTCTTTAAAGATGCAATTACAAAAACTGATGAATTTTAATTTTTCAACAATTTTCCTGAATTTTTCTTGAACACTTTTGGAACTCAGGTCGAAATTTAGAAACATCAAGGATTCCAAATTCTCACAAAATTTGATGATTTTTTCAAGTAACAGCAAATTGTCAATTTCTTCAGTAAAATGTCCTCGATCCAAAGAAAGTTTCTTAATAACTGGACCCAAAAATTCAAAAATTTCACAATCAATGCCAGAATTTCCAGATAAAATCTTCGAATTAAAATTCACAAATTTAAAACGACACTTGTTGATCAAATTATCAAAACGGGCACAAATTCCACGAAAATTCAGCAACTGAAACAGGTCGAAGTTTTCAAGGATTTCCAGCAAACAATCATCATCTAAGCCCAAAAGATTCATTTTTGAAGCGTCAGAAGCTGTTAAAAAAGCAAAAAAAAATAATGAAATATTTTTCGTCGAAAATTGAAAACTTACCTGAATCAGACTTCAGTTTATCCATTTTTTGAGTAAAAAATAAGACATAAAGGTACAAAAAAAGTCAAAAATGATAAAAAAATGTTCTTTTAGGACGTCAAAGAAATATTTTTTTCAGATTTAGTAAAAAATTATAAAAAACACAATTCACAAAAAAAAAATAAACAAAACATGTGATTCCAAAAGTCAAAACACAAGAACTGAAGTAAATTAAAAATATTATCTGGACACAGGGTTCGAAAGGGCATTTTTTTATAATAAAAGTTAGGCGAATAAATTTAATATATCCATTTTTTGTCTCCCCCCCCCTCGGATTTTGTCGAAAAAATTCAGGGGGAAAAATAAAAATTAAATGTAATATACAAATATTTTTGACATATTTCGGAATTTTTATATTAAAAAATCATGAAAAATTACTGGAAAAAAAATCTCATGAAAAAATCATGGTAAAATTATACAAAAAACTAAAGAAATTTGCTTAATTACGACATTTTCTATTGAAATGTTGTAAAACATTTTTGGAAAGTCACGTGACCAAAATTATTTTTTTTCAAAAATTTTTATTTTGGGAGATTTTGTTGATTTTTCTTTACTTTTAAGTTCAAAATTTAAAATAATATTATCTAGAATTAAATAAATGTTAAGAATCAACGTTTAACGTCAAAAAACGTTAAAAAAATTACAAAAAAAAAATTCAAAAAAAATTATTTTTTTATTTCCCGCCTTCCCCTCGAGACCGTCCCCTCATGGGACAAAAAATGAAAATATTAAATTTATTCGCCCTGATATTTTATTTTTTTTTTAAAGAATTTTTTTAATTAAAAAAAAATAAAAATTAAGATTTTAATGTTCTATTTTTGCTTAAATATTCACGATTTGCTTATAAAAAAATTATTCATGCAAAAAAATAAACGTATTTTCTGTTTAAAATTATGAGTGTCAAAATTGTCAAAGTGACTTTTTTTGGATTGTTTACAAATTTAACTTGTTGCATGACACGCCTGTAAAATTTAAAAATAACTTAATAAAAATAGTTAAAAAATCCTTTTTCAACTAAAATTAAATCTAAAAAGTGGTTTTTAACGATAGAAAAAAGCAGTTAAGCATAAATTGAATTTCTTGAATTTTTTTTTTTAATTTTTTTCATATTTTTGTACGATAAAAAAATTCCTGAAATAATTCCAGGCCGTTTTCACCAAAATCATGAGTAATCTTCATCATTTTTTCTTTAATTTTTAATAATTAAATTCATTTTATTTTTTTTTTTAGATTCACCGCTCACTTTAATAGACTTGAACGACGATTGTTTACTCAAAATCCTGGATTATTTTGAACTATCAGAACTTTTGACTCTTCATAAAGTTTGTAAACGTCTTCGGATCCTTGTCGAGCGTTGTCGTCACAAATACGAGACTTTAGATACAGCCTTCCAAGATCAGGACGAAGTATGCAGCATCATGAAATTCTTGGGACCTTACCTAAAAATCGCAATAATTCATCATAATGAACTATTTTTCGACACAATGATCCAATTTTGTCCGAATGTTGAGAACTTGACACTTATAGGATTTGAATTTGGTGTTCCGGAAAATGTCACAAATTTAATTCTGGTCATTAAAAAGTTAAAAGGCTTGGATTTGATGTATTGCGAGTTTGATGATGACTTGGGCGAATGTTTCGATGGTGCATTAAATTTGGAATTTTTAACAATACTTCAAAATGTCAAAATTACAGGAAAGTTTTTTCGTCACATTTCAACCTTGAAATATCTTCAAATTGTGCAATGTTTAAAAATTGGCACAGAATTCGCTCAAGTTTTAATGAAAAATCCAAATTTGGAGGTACTTGAATATAATTTGTACATAAATGATGAAATTATCAAAGATATCGTCAATCATGGAACAAATTTAAAAGTTTTGAATCTCGAATTTGAGTACCGAATACCAACTTTAAGTTTTTTGGCTGAATTACCAAACTTGAAAGAAATTGCAATAGATGCTAAATCAGTTCATGATAATAATTCAATAAATGAATTGAATTTATTAGTGGAAAAATTAAGCGAAAAAAATACAATTGAAGAACTTGAAATTTTATCCAGAAAAGTTCTTGAAATTGATTCACTTAAAAAATTGACAAATTTGAAGAGTTTATCTTTGAAAAGAGTAACAGAGGCAGATTTCATAAAATTACAAAATTTAACAAAACTGGAAAAGTTTGTTCTTTTATATGATAGTGATCTCTATGAAAAATCGAATTTTTGGGATTTTATAAAAAATTTGAAGAATCTTAAATATTTGCACATTTCTTATCCTGACGTTCATTATGAATTTATACAAAAATTAATAGAAATTTTGACACCACAAGCTGAAAATCGTCCAAAATTGGTAATGAAATTTGATCGCATTTCCTGGTTTTTGTTGGATGAACTACAGCCGTTGTTAATAGCAAACCAAAATATTTTAGGGATAACGGATGAAATTGAATAGGATGTGGAATATTATCCGTTACCGTTGATATAAATAAATATTTTTTACCAAAAAAAACAAAGAACCATTTTTGTCGAAGGTTTTGTGCCAAAAGATTTTTTTAAAAATAAAATAGATAAATAAAAAATAAAGTTTTGAGATACATTGTTATATAAATTTAGAACTTTTAATTTAGTTGATGTGGTATTTGATAATTTTAAGCTTAATTAATACAGAATATTTAAATTTAAAAAAATATATTTTGAAAAAATAATATGAAAATTAATTGTTATGAACACATATGTAAAATAAAACGTGCAAAAAAAAAAAAATAAATAAATTCTATAATAAAATAAGGCCGCTCCAAATTTATTTCGAACTTTTTGACCCAAAAACTTTTTTTTAAAATGGGAAGGGTGCAAAATAAAAAAAAAAATTGAAATACTTTTCCATACAAAATGACAAAATTTTAACAGTTTTTTGTCATTAATCAATATTTTAGTTGATTTTATGGTATCTACATTGAGATTTGATAATTTAAAATATATCTCAGAGAATTTCAAGATAAAAATTTAAACAAAAAATTTTCGTAAAAAAAACTGTCAAAAAATTTTGAAAAATATTTTTTTTTTTTTGAAAAAAATTTTAAAGAAGCATATTCATGTTAAAATACGATTATACAATAATTCATAAAAATTTAATTTTTTTTTTTTAATTTTGGGAAATTGCTTGAAAAAATATGATAAAAGACCAAAAAACGGTCAACGGTGATGAAATTTTAAACTTTTTTTTTTATTTTGCCCCATTGGATTTTCGACTTTTAAAATGGGGCATGGGACAAAAAGTTCAAAAAAAAATTTGGAGCGGCCTAATAGAAAAAAATAAATATTGTAGAAATAAATTCAACAATTAAATTTAAAAAAAACAAATATTTTTATAAAATTATTTACTATAGTAAGAAAAAAAAGTATCTAGGTACTCAAAATCAAAAAAAAAAAAAAAAAAATTAAAATCAATAAAAAAAATTTTTTGAATGTATTTACATTTCTCTTATCACTTTATTAATATAGTAACTCTAATTCGTATGAAACATAAAAATAATTAAAATTAACTACATCAAAAAATAATAATTAAAAAAAAAATAAAAATTAACTCTAACAACAACGTTATAAAACTAACATTTTTAAAATAATAAATTTTTAATTTAATTTTTTTTTCAAATCATATAAATAGCAAAAGGCATTAAAGCATTTTTTAATAAGTTATGTAAGAATTTGTTTTTGGCTTTTGTGTCTTCCGTTGATTTTTTTTTCTTTTTTCGTTTATTTGTCGTTCAGATCCTTTCCGAGCACTTTTTCAATCCAAGGCACAAATTTCTGGATATTCGTGTAGACGCCTGGTAATTGCTCGCGACCACAACCTGTTAATTTTTTAATTTTAAAAATTATTTTTCCATAGTTTGATGTGAAAAACTTACCGATTCCCCATGACACAAGCCCAATAAGGGTTTTTCTTCCGTCGAGTGTGAGTGTTAATGGACCTCCGGAGTCACCTTGACCTGAAATTAAATTTAAAATTTAATTCAAAAATTTTTTAAGATTTTTTTACAACTTACAACTATCTCGTCCCCCTTCTTTGAAGCCGGCACATAAAAAGACATCGTGAATCGTTTCTCGTCGCCCCGAAGAACGGAACCATCTTTGACATCTGTCGTTCGGAATGACTTCGACATCGACTTCTTGCAGCGTTGACGGCACCGTGCTTTGACCATGACGAGTTCTGCCCCAGCCAGCGACAGTTGCTTTCTTGCCAACGAGTTTTGTGGTAGGTGAAGGAAGGCAAACCGGCAGAATGTGTTGTTTGTAGATGACTTTTCGATCGAGTTTGATCTGAAATAAAATTTTTGTGTTAATTTTTGATTAAAATGTAAAAAAATGAGAAGTTACCAAAGCAATGTCGTTTTTAAAGTCACTTGGAGAGTAATTTGGATGGACTTCTTTGCGTTCGATGGTGTACTCCTCATGTCCTAATACTTCTTCCTGTCCTCTGACATCCCATTCTCCCAAACGAACTTTGAGATTGGCGTTTGGAGTGCTGGAAAAAAGGTAATTATTGTTAATAAATATTTTAAAAAATTTAAAATTTAATAAATATTTTAAGATATTTTCATATAAATTGCCAATTTATTAAATATATTTAAAAAAATTATTAAATTAAATTATTTTTTTATATGTATTTAATTAAAATATTAAAATTTAAATAAATAAATTAAAATAAAATAATTGAATATAAAAAAAATAATTTAAATTAAGAAAAATATTTAAACTTAAATAAAATTAAAAATTTCATAAAAATTTTGACTGTTGGATTAAATTATTTTTTTTAACAATTTTTTTTTTTATTTAATTATGAACAATTTTTATAGTGAGATAAATTTTTAACCTGGATTTGGTTTTATTAAATATTTTTCACAAAATAATTTAACTTTGTATTAATTTTTTTTAGAATTATTATTTTTTAATATTTTTTGTATTAATTTTAATTTAATGCAAATTTATTGAAAATTAATCCTATTTTTTTAATTAATTAAAATTGAATAAATTAATTAATTTAATATTTCAAAATAATTTTTTTTAAAACCAAATTATAAGAAAAATTAAACAAAAAAGTTTAAAATAAATTTAGAAAAGCCTAAAAAACACAAAAACTCACGTGGCTACACAATGCGCTGCGGTAATGCACCATCTATTTGAGATCAAAGCTCCGCCACAACTCAATTTTTTCATTAAAAATCCAGTTTTGATCAGCGCAACTTGCCATGGATGACTCCCAAATACCGTAGAATGACCTCCAACGATCCGATTTGAACGCGTAAAAAGTTCACCGCAAGCTATAAAAAAAGAAAAAAAAAAAATAATAAACAAAAAATTTAGAAAAAACTTTTTTTAGAAGCTCAGTGTCGCGTGCAAATTTCAAAAGAAGTGCTTTTCAAGTGCTGGATAGACTAAAAAATGTGACTACGTTGCAAAAAATTGAAAAAAGTGCTCAAGGTGTCCAAAATGAAAAATTCCTCATTACTCCTTTGATCTTCGGCATCCCATTTGTCAGCGGGTGAGTATCCACTTCCACTGTGACTTGATCCATAGCCGGGTCGAATGTAATTTGGATTGTCATAGTAAACGGGATCCGGTCTCTCCGCATACAGAGGACGATGATTTTGATTGTTAAACACCGCACTGGAAGTTGCTCCGTAACCGCCTTCATCGTACAACGAAGGTCGATTTTGGTCGAATTCGTTTACGGGACTGTAAACTCCGGGACTGTGAGAGCCAATGTGGTTCGTTTCGTAGCCATAATCGGGTCGCTGCGTCGGGCGATAAGGCTTGTAAACGTTCGTGTTGTACGGAGGACGTTTCGTTGGACTTATGTAACCAACCAAGTGTATTAAATCAGCTAGAAATATTTATTTTTTTTTGTTTTTAGAAGAGTTTCAGTTTTATGAAAGTTTTTAAACGAGAAAAGTTAAAATTATATATCAAAAATTTAAATTTTATATTTTTCATATTTTTTACGTGTTTTAAGAAATTTTATTATTTTTAAGAATTTTTTTCTATTTACTTCTATAATTTATTATTTTTTAAAAGTTTTGATATTTTCAAGATTTATTATAATTCAAATTTTAATTACTCATTAGTCAAGTTATAATTTTTTAATTTTCAAAATTTTTTAATAATTTTTGGAAATTTATGATTATTTTCAAACTTTTCTATTTTTCTAATTTTCTGAATAATTCAAAATATTTTAATCATATTTTTTGAAATATTAATATATTTTTAACTTCTAAACAATTTTCAACAAATCCCCATGGCTGATCAATTTTTTTTTTCAAATTTTTTTCAAAAATATTTAATTTTTAAAATTTTAGATTTAATGGATAGTTTATGATTTTTTAAATTATTTTTTTTTTAAATTATTCAATTTTTATTTTTTTACCAAATTTATTTTATTTATTGTGACTTTTAAAAAATTTAAAAAAAAAAATATTTTTCATATAAATTCCAAATTATTTTTGCGACAATTTTTTTTTGCTAACAAAGTAACAAAATAAATGTTGACGACAAACTTTCTCAAAAAAAAAAAAAAAATCATGACAATTGAAGAATCGTATAAAAATCGCTATAATACAAGGTGTCAACATATCTAAATGCTCACGTTTTCTCAGTGAATTAGAGCATCGCATTACTTTTGCTTTTTTTCCGTCGAAATCATTTGTAGACGATTAACTAAAGACGAGCAGACAATTTTCGTGAATGAAGTGATCTGATTTTAATTTTTTTTTTACTTCTTGTTTCTTTTACTTTTCTTTAAAATCCAGAAAGAAAACGAAAATTCATGAATCACGTCGCATCATTTACAAGACTATTGTTTAGAAATTTCAACACAAGCAAAAAAACACAAAAAATACTTCCGATCAACACAAAAGGGCTTTTTTATTGTCAAAAAAAATATCAAAATTTTACGTAACTTATTTCATCAAATTCACACATAAGACGCAATGTTAATGACCTTCAAACCAATTTTTCACTATGCTATAATTATGTCTTCAAAATTAATCAAATTTAACTGCTTCACTGTCAAAAGTATGCCCAAAAATTTATATAAAGAAACGCAAATCACAATGCGAATAAAACCATTTCCTACCGCCTTTGGAAGGGATTAAACTAAAGACAATGAAAAAAAAAATCAAAATGTGCTGTGATTCAGAAAATTATTTGTGCATAGATTGCAATCGCTACATGCCAAAAAAAATTTTTTTTTTTATAAAATTAAATTAAACAAACAAAAAAAGAATTGATGACGACAACGATGAGGGTGAACTCATTCATTAAAAATTTTATATTCAATTACATAATTTTCTCTTGGTTAGCTTTTTATTTCATAATGCAACAAAAGAGTTTTATTTAATGTTGTTTTGTGAATTCAATGAGCATTTGAGGTAATTTAAAGTAAAGCACAAGTTACAAGTGACATAGAAATGTGTGTTAAACCACAAAGCATGTAGCTTTGAAGTTTGCGATGCGATGGTTTTGTAGACGATATTTTTTTTTTATTTAGAGTGGAATATTTGAATTAGATGTCGAATGTGACCATCTTTTAAAAGGCGTTCCAAAGTTAGAATGGGTAAGTTTTTTCTAATAATTTAAAATTTGGATGTTGAATCTTTCAAAATGTTTTCAAATTTAGGTACAGGCATTTCGTTGGACCCTAAGAGAATAATAAAACGGAGACTCCACTCATTCGAAGAAGAAGGCGTACTAAACGGAGAACCAATAGAAGCTATTTGGTAAAGGAAACTGAGAATATAACAGAAATTGGTATCTATTAATGTACGATCATGATGCTGATGAAAGATGATGATATGAAAGCGATACAAAAGATCTGCAACAAGGCACTGCGAGAGATTCTACTTAAAGACAGATATGCGAATGTGAAGAGTATTCTGAACTACGCGGATTTACTTGACGTGAAGCAAAGAGTTTACTTTAACGCTATGAAACTTATCGACAAAGCCAAGAATGATCTGCTCCTGGAATACTTGACAGAAAGATTGACAACGATGAGCGAATCACAAACCTTACGACTTTTGAAGAAGAAGCGATTTCAGGTTGCCAAACTATCTGACGAGAAGAGCCCAGAACTCCAGAACAAAGTATTGACAGACTCAAGAGAATTTTTAGAGAACTTGAAAATGTATATGAAATCCAATTTTTCATCGCATTAAATGACCAAACGAAGAAAAAACGCTAATTAGTCAACATCATTTGTAAAAGATGGAACCATCGAAAAGTACTAATTATGAAAAAGAGTTAAAACTTTCTTATCAGTTCTAGTCTTCCAGTAAACAATTACAAAAAGAGTGAGTCACCCACAGTGGCTTATGAAGTCTCTTAAGTGAAGTTTCAATTTTGTTTAATCTCTGGCTTAAAAACTCTCTGTGACATTACTCCCTCGTGATTCCAAATTCTCCAAAAAACTTGTGATATGATTCAGTTCGTTCAATTATTCATTCATACATTTTCTCGAAGATTAGAAAGTAAAGATAGCTGTTGATAAGAGCCAGGCGCCGACTTTCATGTCAACCCACCAACTCGCAGAGAGTATAAAGGATAGTCGTTGATAAGAGCCAAGCACCGGTTAACATTCTTCACTTTGAGAATGACTTTCCGTGTTAAGACCTTCCTTTAGCGATTTCATGCTTTTCCACACAATGCACTTTGAAGAACTAAGTTAAGATTGCTCCATCTTTCAAATGACCGACCTGATAAAATACGAATGACAATATATTAGATTGAAAAGGACGGTAAAGTGTTAAAATTTCTTAAATTTGAGTAGATTTACGTCAGATTGTATTCCACGAGGGTATAAATTTTTTTAAAAAACTCCTTTTGGAAAACTGACAATCTACTTTTCTTTTCAAAACATCCATTCAATTACTGAAAGAATACTGATCTAAAGCTACATTCAAGTTATTTATTAACAAATCTGAGGTCAACTTTGAAATGACCGAAAATTTCATAGTTTCCTGTGTCGAAACCAAACCACGAAAAAACATTCAAACGAACCCAAAAACTGACTGACCGAACATTTTCCCATTACCTGACCGAACTTTATCTAATTGAATGCACAATTAACGACAGACAAAGATCGCGTGGACGCACACTCGTTATGTATTTAGTGAAGATTTGAAACATCTTTTGAAAAATTTCTCATGCGTATTATGTGTTTACTTTTTTTTTAGCATAAATCTTCGCTATTATGAACACATTGTTGCTGGGCGGCGAATTTTTGTAAGATTTTAATCAAAGTCTTTTTATTGCATCAGAAATTAATTTTGTAACCGAAATAAATCAAAAAAGTTTCCTTGATAGTTTTTTTCCTTATGCAACCACGGTAATGCACGCATAATATCCGTTTGACACAATTTAAATTAAAAGCGGCTTTCTTTCTATTTTTTGACATTTCTTTGTTTTTAGTATTTAAAAAAAAAAACAACGCAATCAAGAAACACTTGTCTGAACTTTCTAATGCGTTTGTTGTCGTTTGCTAATCAAACCGCTGTAAGTGTAGTTCCTTTAGTGTGTATTTTTTTAGCTAAGTAGACACATGTCTATTGTTTTTAAACATTTTTCCTCACACACACGATTTTTTTTGTTACAATTCTGTGGTTTTTAGATGAGGCCGTTGTACAGATAAAATGAAAGTAAATCTTATTTGTTTATTTTTTCTCTTCACGTGATCTTGAATAATAAAAAAAATATCTTCTTCGCGATACTTACTTGCATTTTGTACCGCTGACACACTATTTTCCTCCGGGTCGTGTTGCTGTGCGGGCGTTTCTCTGTCGACGCAACATGACCATATCATGCCGCCCGAACACATGTCTACCGGTTTTCCGCCACTCAGTACGCACGATATCGATAGTCCACATTCAAATTTACGACCTTTGTAGCGACACGTTTGAGGAATCACTGCGGGAGAAAAAAAAAAGAGAGAAAAAATTTTTCGTTAAATGTAAAGTAAAGCAAAGATAAGCAAATAACATGTTATTAGAGTGTCAATAATGATAAAATGCTCGTAATTGGTGGTCATTTATGAAATATTGAACCCGATGTTGAGTGTGCTAGACAGACAAGTACACGTACTTTCACTTTCAATAATGACTTTGTGTTATTTTTTGACACCTTTCTCGTAAATGTTTATAATTTTTAAAGTAAGAAGTTAACAGAAATAAAATGTTTTCATGCTAATAATATTATTTCTTGATTCACAAGGTGCAAAAATGTCGGTGAATTGTACAAATTGACGGTAAATTTGGCGAAATTTATGCTAAATTGAGAAATAATGGCTTTGACAAAAAATTTTAGAGGAGGCGGTTGGTTATAAAAAAAATGAAGTAAAAATGCGAATAGTCTTCATTTTGTTTTTTTTTTAATTTAAAATGAATCTTTAAAAAATATTTAAAGAAACTTTTGCAAAAAAAAAAACGTAGGTATGTAAAAAAATATAAAAAGTCTGAACTATTTTATTAAAAATTAAAAAAAAAAATAAAATATTTATTAAAAATTTAATTTAATTTTTTTTTTTAAATCTTAAGAATTTAAAATATTTTTATAATTTTTTAAAAAATATTTTAATTAAAAATAAATTAAAATTAGGTAATAAATAAAAAAATTAATAAATTGATTTAATTAAATAAAATAAAATAAATTAATATTTAATTTTATATCAACCTAAAATAATTTTTATAAAAAAAAATTTAAATTTAATTTTTTTTTTATTTAAATAAAAAATAATTAATTTTTAAGTAAAAATTAATGCTTTTTTAAATAAAAATTCACTCAAAAATAAAATAAATTATCAAACAAAAAAAAATTTAAATTATTTTGAGAATTTTCATAATATTTTAATATATTTTTTTTTATTAGTTCACAACAATTAATTACAAAAAATTCTAAATATTGTCTAAACCCTCATGATAATTTTATTAATTTTTTTTTTAAACCAAATGACACGCAAATTTTTTTTTTCAAATTTTCAAATCACAAAAAATCGATCGAAACGATGAGCATCACTGCATATCGTCGATCAATTGAATTTAATTTTTCGATACAGTTTAATTTTTTTTAAATTTCATAAAATTTCTTTTTCATCAAAAAATCCAAAAAAAAACTCACTTCTTCCCAACATATCCATGAGCGAATTACTCGTGCCATATCCATTAAAGACGCTTTGTCGCTTATCCAGCGCATCCAATAATAACAACTCCTTTTCTTGCTGTGGAGTGGGACCCGCATTGGCACATAATTTACAGGAATAATTTAGCACAACAATTAACAAAAAAATCATTCCATGACTTTTTTTCATTTTCACCAATTTTTGCATTAAAATATTATTGAACATGATTGTTCTATTTTTTCTCATCATTTATTTTATTTTATTTTTTTTTTTGTTGCACAAAATATCTTTTTACTGGTTTAACTTGTAAAAACTAATGGACTCGATCTATTTTTATTGATTCATTAAATTTTATTAAAATAGTTGCGTACAAAATGCAAATAATGTGAGATGCTGCATCACTTTCACTTGTTATTTTTTTATTTTTTTGCACGAAAAATTTTTATCATCGATGGTGGTTTTATTTTCTTTAATTAAAAAGGAACTTTAAATTTTTCTTTCCATGACACTTCAAAAAAAAAAACTTTTTTAGACCTTCAAAAGGTCGTTGTTGTTGTTAAACCACCAAAAAAATTTCGTTTCTTTTGTTGTTGGTAAATTACATGCTTCTGCTTCACACTTTCAAAATCCCGACTTCGTCAAAAAAAAATTAAAAAAATTTTTACGGAGACGACGGATTTTTTCGATGCGATCACGACAAACGTTGTAACTCGACTGCGAATGCGAGTAAAAATGTGCAACAATAAAGAAAAGAAGAGAAAAAAAAGAAGAGTGAAAATCGTGTATAACACACAAAACGTGCGTCGTCTTCGTTCGTTGGTTGGCTGGATCTTCTTGGTAACTCATTTTCAGTTTCAGTTTCGTTGCGTGTTGGAGTTTGGTTTGTTTTGTGGTGCACTTTAAAAATGCGCCGAGACAAGTGGTTTTTTTTTCAATTGTTTTGAATATTTAAATTGTTTTCAAAGGAAAAATAGCGGTAGATCTTGAATTGTCTAGAATTTAAATGCAAAACGTGCAGAGGAAACGAAAGACTTTGACAAGCGACGAAATTAAACATTTTTTTTTATTATTAAAAAATTTTAATTTAATTTTAAAAATTATTTTTTTTTAATTAATTGATATGAATTAAAATATTTTATTTAATAATTAAAAAATATTTTATATTCATGATATCAATATTATTTCATTTCGAATTGCATTTTGATTTTTTTATGCAAAATATGTTAAAAATTATTTAAATTTGTTTTAATTAAAATTTTATTTAATTTTTGAAAATTAATTAATTTAAATTTTTATGACAAAAAATTTTTCAGAATAAAAAAAAAATTATTAAAATATTTTTGAGAAAAAATTATAAATAAATAGAAATTAAAATATTGAAAAATATTTTGCAAATATTTTTATAAATAAAATATTTCTAATGGCAATAAATTAAGCATTTAATTGTTGAAGAATTTTTTTTTGTAAAAATTTTAAATTATTCGAAACTTTTTTTTCAATTTTTTTTTTTTGGAGCCGATTTGATTATTAATTAATTTTAATTTATGCAAAAAAATTATTTTTTCATTATGCAGGGAGTGAGCAAAGTGGTAACGTATGTTACCAAGGTTTTTCAAGCATTGCTCAGAGATAATTAAAAATGTGATATTTTTTTATACCGTTTCATAATATGAGCGAAAATATTATTTCATTTCGAATTTCACAATTAATATAATAATTAAAATTGATGCATTATTTTTTCACTTTTCTATCAGTTTTACGAAGTTTGTCACCCAATTGGTAGCTTTGGATCAACTTTTTGTAATTTTTCAGGATTTTCTCAAATTATTGCATGCTCGTTGATAACGAATTATTTCAAAAATTTGTATTTTTCTAAAGTATTAAAATTTAATTTAATTTTTGAAAATTAATTAATTTATTAATAATGTGCTTCCAAATGCCATCAATTAAAAATTTTTTTGAAAAGTTATAAAACATCATTTCAGATACTAAAAAAAAAATGACTTCGCTGAGACATAAAAAAATTTCCTTCTTTGTTTAACGTTTACAAAAAAGTGATTTTTAAATTAAAATTATTAAAAATCTAAAAATTATTACATAATTCAAAAATTTTTTTGTTCAGGGGACTAACATTTCCAATATGTTACGAGGAAAAAAGAGTGATTTGTTCCCCTTTGTATATCCAGTACACTAAATGGAATTAAAAAAGGCTATATCACAAAAGTTAGCTCATTTAGTGTGTAATCCAATGAAAATTTGTTTGGACCGATAACTCTTTATGAAAACTGAAAAAACGGGCTTCATAATGAAATATCTCAAAAACGTCTCAATACTGAAATGAAAAATCTCTAACTTTTAATTTTCCCTTTCTTTATAGGTTAAAAAATCCATCTAACATGTCACTTTACTAAACTATTGATCTACTTTCGAACAACAAAAAAAATATATATCGAACAAAACATCGGAAATTGAAATCATTTCCATTTTTTTTTTTATTTTTTCAATTAATCATTTGAAGCAACAATAGTCTCGTATTTCAAAATATCTCATGTATGTACACAAGAAGGAAGTTCATGACCCTGAGAGAGAGACAAATTGCGGACAATTACTTATTGCATGTCTTTGAAGAATCACACACATATGAAGATGAGGAAAAAAGACATTGAACTAAATCGGAACGGACGTGGGAATTTTCATTTAAAACTCTTAATTTTTAACCGGCCAAGTAATTCCGATGCACATATATGAAGAAAGAAGAAAAAAAGTAAATCAACTGGTTTGTTATTTCATGTATCAAGTTCAAATATTTTTTTTCTTTCTCTCTCTTTCTTTCGTTTTCTTGCATTTTTCTTTGCGATGCGAAGTATTCGAACACCTTTCTTCGTTGAATTTATCGGAATTGATTTAATTTTGTTGAAAATAAATATTTATAAGGTATTACAAAAAATCATAAAGTTATATAAATTTTTTGTTTTTGTAATTTATTTAAATATTGAAAATTAAAATTATGATTTAAGAGTTCTAAAAAAATAATTTAAATTAATTTAAAAAATATTATAATTGATAATTAATTAAATAAAAAAAAAATAATTGAATAAAAATTAATGAAAGCAATATATTTAAAAAAATGATATGACGAATTAATTTTAAAACAAATGATTATAAAAAATAATGAAGTTAGATTAAAATTTAAATAGAAATTAATTTGAATTTTTAATTCCTTAAGAAATCAATTTTAATTTAAAATTAATTAAAATTACCAAATAAATAAATAAATTAAATAAATCAATAAAAACTTAAAAATTAAAAAAAAATATTATTTAAATAAAATAATAAAAATAAATTTGGTAAAAAAAAATTTAATTTTAAATTCATTAAAAAATAATAAAATAAATTATTAAAAATTAATTAACTTAATTTATTAAATAACATTTAATCAAATAAAACTTAAAAATTAATTATAAAATTCAATTTCAATTTTAAAATAAAAAATTAACAAAATGAATAAATAAATTTATTTTTATTCATTTAAAAAAAAATAATTTAAATTGAAATAAAATTATTTAATAAAATAATAGTTTTAATTTCAAATTAATAAAATATATCGATAAAAACTTAAAAATTATAAAATATTTTTTTTTAAATTAATTGTTCAATTTATTATTATTTAAATTAATTAAAAAATATTAAAATTTATTTGAATTTTTTAATTTCAGAATAAATTTAAAACTTATTAAAATTTAAAAAAATAAAGTAATTAATTAATTTTAATTTATTGAAAAAAAATAAATTAATTAAAATAAAAATATTTAAAAAAAAATTAATAAATCAAGCAACAACGCCTTTCTTATTACAAAAAGCAACACTTGACATACGCACACACATTATAAATTCAGTGAAAGTAAAAATTATTCGTCTGACAGCTACTATTGACATTGAATATAAAATCAAGCGTTTGTATCGCATGACAACCGCGAGCAACGACGACGACGATGCGATGGTCAAAGAAAGAAAGAAAGAAGAAAAAATAAAACGAAAGATGGTAAAAATAGATATTGATTGATTACACAATAATTATGAATGAAGTGTATGACGATTGTGTGTTTCTTTTTTCAGCATTATTATTATTTATTACATTATTACGAAAGAAAGAAAGAAAGAAATTAGCATGAAAAAAAGTCACATTAAAATAAAAGAAACACACATAAAAAAATGTTGTCTGCGGCAGAAATGATTATGATTAATATTTTGGAATCGCTGAACCAAAACCAAAAACTTGCATTTTCTTGATATGAGGGAAAAGATTAATTTTTTTAGCATTAAAAAATTATTATTATTATTACGAGACATCAGTAGACCATGAAAATTGTGCGTGTAGGTACGTGCTGATGACACAACATATAGAAATGTATATGATGACTTTTAGCAAAAAAGTAAGAAAAATAAGTGAGAAACGGAAGAAATTTCTCGCGAATTTCGTCTCGTTTATTTTTTATTTATTTTTTTAAAAAATAACAATAATGATAGGTGCACAAAAAATTATCAAGTGTGAATTTTGTGCGAAAGTTTATTTTTTTGTTAAAAATCAGAGCAAATGTTTTTTTATAACTTTTACTTTTAAAAGAATTTTTTATTTTTTTTTTATTTTTTATTGAATTTTATTTTAAATAATTTAAATTTATTAAACTAACTAAAATAAATAAATTAATTAATTAAATTAAATATTTATTAAATTAAAATTAAATAAATAATTTATTATTAATAAAAAATTAAAAAAATATTTAAATTAATTAAAAAAATAAATAAATTAACAATAAACTTACCATCAAAATCATTGAGATCGAAAAATTTCGCTGCTCCTTTTGACATTTGTTGATCAATTTCTGTTTTTAAATTATAAATATCCATTACTTTGTTGTATTCATTATTCGTACTTATCATTCGTCGTCGACTGTTTATACGATTAATATCACTTTTGGTAGCAGTAACCGATAAAAAGATGATTAAAACAGCAATTGTCACTTTCTTTGCGTGAAACATCTTATCAAACTTCATTTTAATTTTATTAAATGTTTGTTTACATGAAAAATCACGAATATTTTATACAATGTTGCTTTTTTGAAAGATAATGTTTCTTTGGTATCAATTTGTTTTTTTTTTCTTAATTGTTTAATGCACTTTGTAATTGATAATACATTGTTGTTCACAAGATGTTTATAATTAATGGTTTTAATGTTGTTTTAATTGTTCGTCGTTATTTGGTGAACATCTTCATTATCTGTAATAAAAAAGAAAAATATTATTGTTACATTTTTTTTATATTTTTTGTGAAAAAAAACATGCAATATTATTATAAAATGGGTAATAAAACTATTAAAAAATAAATTTTTATGTAAGGAAATTTTTCTTAACATTAATAAAATTAACATAATTTTATTGTATGAATAATATTAGTTAAATATTTAATTTTTTTTTTATTAAAATTTATTGTCCTTTTGATATAATAAGTTTTAATTATAAGTTAATATTGTTAATATTTAAAATAAATAATTGTATATGATACAAATGATTTAAAAAAAATAATAATATATTGTATTGAATTTAATTAAACAATACATAATAAGTAAAAAAAAAAATTTAAATAAATTTATTTGTACAATTTATTTTTAATTTAATTTTTCGTGTTCTTTATTCTTCGGATTCTTTAAAAAAATTATAATAATGTTAATAAATTCTATATTTTAAATTTTTATTTATTTTTAATTTTTTTAATTTTAACAAATTAATATTATTTATAATAAAGATTAATTATAATTATTAATAATTAGATATAAAATAAAAATGTAATATCAGAAAAAAATTGCAAAAAAAAATATTAATTAATTTTATTAATTTAATAACTTGATCTTAAATTTTAAATTAAATTTATTACATATTAAAATAAATATACATTATAGAATAATTTTATTTTTAATATTTTATTCAACAATATATTTAATATTTATATAAAATAAATTAAAAATTTGGAATCAATTATGATTTATTTTTAAATAAATTAATATAAATTTCAATTTTATTAATATTATGTTTAATATTTTTTTCTCACTTTATCCAAAAATCAAAAAATTATCTTTAAAAAATAATTTTTCAAGGCCCATAAAATAAAAATTAATCATGATCGTCTTGAGTCACGCAAAGTGTGTAAAATCCCCAAAAAATAAAATAAACGTAAACTGCATTGCAACATTACTTTTACTATTGCACATACATTTTTATGTAAAACACATATATCGCATTGCAACAACAACAACAAACGGAGTCACACACACATGATTCAAATGACGAATAATTTAATTTCACTTTCACATGCGTTCACATATGTGTTTTTATTTCGTATGTTTTCACATGTTGTTAAACTGCTTAAATAATAACACAACAATAATAAAAATAACAATCAAAGAAATAAAAAAATTACTAACTCTTGTCTCTTTTTCTTGTTGTTTGTCATTAATCTTTTTTTTTCACACCGATTTTTTTATTTAATTTTTTTTTATTACGTTTCTTTCTAATTTTTTTTCTTATTCTGTAATAACTCACATTATTATAATTTATTACAAACTATCATCACAGAAATTCGCTGGTATTTTTTTTTTTTTTTTTTTTGAGGTAAGAAGAAAAAATTTAATAAAAAATATTTTAGCTAAACTTGGGGTTCCAGCTGTTAACTCGTAGATGCACAACACGAAACTGAACAAAAATATTAAAATTGATATGAGTTTCCTTGTTGCTTTATTAAAATTATTTTTTTTTTTGTAGTTTTTGTAACTTACATGTACGAAGTGACAGACAGACAAACGAAAAAGAAATGCTCATACAATTGGACTCGTAAGTAAGTAACAAGTGTGTATGTGTGTTTCATTAAAAGATAGTTGATCAATATAAATTTCAATATCATTTAAATATTTATAAATGTTGTGCGAAAAAAAGTTGTCGCCACCGGTTTAGATCTTCATGGAAAATTTTTCGCCGATAGATAACTTATCATCAATTATTTATTTTTTTTAAATATTTTTTATTCTTTAATTTAATTTTTATAAAAAAAATTAATAATATTTTTTATAAAATTATTTTTTTTAATTCTAAAGTTTTTTTTTATAAAAAAATAATTATTTTTATTAAAAAAATAAATATTTTTATTAATTTTTTTTAAATTTTTAAGTTAAAATTTACTTACTTTTTGTTTAATATGTATTTTGATTATTTTTTTTATGAAAGTCCAATTTTTTTAAATTATTTATTTTCTATTTTTTTAATTTAAAAATTTATTTTACTTAAATTTAAAATTTTTTTTAAATTTTTTTTTATTTTTTTAAATAAAATTTATTTTAAGTTATTTTTTCACATTGACATTGAAAATTTAAATTTAATTTTAAAAAATAATTATTCCGATTAATTTTTTTTTAATTGTTTAAATTAAATTAATTTAATTTTTATTTAAGTTTATTTTTTTTTATTAAAAAAATTTTTTTCAAGTTATTTTTTTCGCGAGTTAATTCACGGACAATTGTTTGTTTACTGAAGTCCACTACAAAAAAATATTCGGTCACCAAAAATACGCAAAAATTATCATACAAACAATGAATTTGTTGCATAACACCTTTCTTTTCCATTTCTTTTGTCTTAAGCTTTTAAATAATTTTATTTTATTTTTTTGCAAACATTGAATTAATAATAATACGGCACGGAAAAAATATGACAATAGCTTTTCATTGCCATGCCGCATTACACAAGAGACTCTCTCGCTCGCTACCTCTCTCTCTCGGCATCCGTTGTCGTCGATTGTATCTTTTATTACATTATTATTTTTGTATCATACTTAAATTTGTTGCTTTTTTCGTTGGACTTTATTGCCACAAATTTAAGCCACTTACATACGAAAAGTTACTTGCGGTGAAAGAAATTAACCTTCTTTTTTCGCGGTCTGTCATGTGAGTCAACAACGCGTATAATTCGCGAAAATTTGTATGGGAATGCGAAAAAACCCGATGAATCGAGAGTGTTTTGTAACAAATATCACTTTATTTTGTAATAAAAATGGTTTAAATGATTTTTTTGATCGTTTGGTTTAGAAAGTTAAATGCGGGGTGTGGTGAATAAATGGAAAATTGATAAAAAAATTAAATCTTTCAGCGGTAATTGGTTCATAATATAATTATTATTTTACTGACCTATGTTTACAAATATATTTCAATTAATATTAGTATTAAATTTCGATTGAAAACACAATAAAAAATATTTAATTATTTTCGTCGATCAAAAAATTGTTCAAAAAATTAAAATAAATTATTTAAATAAATAAAAAATATAAAAAAAATATTTTATTTAATAAAATTAAAAAAAAAATAATTAAAAATATTAATTTATATCAAAAATAGATTTTTAAAAATTAATTAAATATTTAAATAAAAAATAACTTTTAAATAAAATTTAATAAATATTAATTATTTCTTTTATTTAAAAATTTTTTGAAAATCAATTAAAAATAAATTTTCAATTTTAAAAATTTAAAGTAAAGTTAAAAATGTATTTATTTCTTATTTTTTAAAGATATCTTTTATTGAAAAAATTTTAAAATTATTTTATAAAAGAAATAATAATAATTAAAAACAAAAATAAATAGTTAATTTAACCAAATTGTTTTATTTATTTTTTTTTATTAATTATTTATTTTATTAATTTTTTTTAATGAAAATTTTATAGAAAAACTATCTTAATTTTGAGGTTTAAAAATTTAAATTATTTAAACCTATATTATTTTATTATTTATTTAATTATTATTATTTTTTTTAATAATAATTAAAAATGTAAAATAATCATTTTTTTATGAAAAAAATATAAAATTTTTTAATAAAAAAAAGTTATTTTAATTTATAAAATTAATTTTAAAATTATATATTTTTTTAAAATTTTAATAATAAAATAAGAAAATATTTTAAAAATTAAAAAAAAAAATAATTCAATTTTATTTTAAAATAATAAAATATTGTAAAATAATATTTTTTTTATTAAAAACCGCCAAAAACCAACCGTTAATTACACCTTATCAATTTCATTCGTCTCGAAATTAGTTCCAATTTTTGCCGCACATCCGCTTTGGTGGCTCCAACCAGGATGTTGACAACGTGCTTGCAGCGCCATCTGGCGACTTTTTAAAATGAAAAAACAATAGTGCGAGCTCCAATATTTTTTTTTAATTTACCGCAAATCCGTGCCACAATGGATTCCAAATACAACATTACGAGCAAAAATGGCAACTCTGCGACGCCCTTTCGACACACCTTCAATGCCCAAGGCAACAATTCGAACGAAAACAATCACAATGGCAACGGGAAACTCCTGAGCCTCAAGAGAAAATCCTTCGGCGAGAACGGAGGCAGCAACGGAGCCAAAAAATTCCGCCTTGACAGACCCATCACCGGCAAATCGCTGCAGGAACAACGACGAGCTCTTCCAGTTTACAATGTCAAGGACCAGTAAGTCTCGTTTTTTGATTTGTTTTTTCCCACATGGTGACCTCGATGTTTTTTCGATTTTTTTTTTTTAGATTAATTCAGGAGATTGAATGTCGTCACACGGTAATAATTCTCGGGGAAACGGGATCTGGGAAAACAACACAAATACCTCAATTTTTACACGAAATGGGAATGTCGGACGACGGATTGATTGGCATTACACAACCTCGTCGTGTCGCTGCGATATCGGTGTCGAAACGCGTTGCTGCCGAAATGATCACCGAAATTGGCTCCGTGGTCGGGTACAAAGTCCGTTTCGAGGATTGCACGTCGGAAAAGACAAAAATTAAATTTCTCACGGATGGTTCGTTGTTGCGCGAAGCACTTGGCGACAAAATGTTGCGAAATTATCGCGTAATTATCCTGGATGAGGCACATGAACGCACAATTAACACCGATATTCTCTTCGGGATCGTCAAAGAAGCACAAAGAGCCCGGAGAAATAGTTCCTCGAATATTCCGCCGCTGAAAATAATTATCATGAGTGCGACAATGGATGTCGATCACTTTTCCGAGTACTTTAATAATTGTCCGGTGCTGTATTTGGAAGGCAGGACACACAATATTCGGTTTATGCACATCAAGCAGCCGCAATCTGACTACGTTAGTACCTGTTTGCAGACAATATTTGACTTGCACAAGAGTGCGCCGGAAAAGTAAGTCGCTGAAAGTGTGATGAAAATAAATTTTTAATGCAAAAATTTCTTTTTTAGTGAAGATTTTTTGGTTTTTCTTACCGGACAAGATGAAATTGATGCGATGGTCAATACAATTAAACAGATTTCAAGTGTAAGTTTTCACATTTTTTGTATAAAATGAACTTTGGGCATTACGAGAGTTGAAAAATTTTTGGTTTTAAAAAAAAAATTAAAAAGTTAGAAAGAAAGAATATCTAATTTTGAGCCTCAGAGCAAAAAAAAAGTTTAATTTTCAACAGAATTTCGAAGATTTTTCATGGTTTTGAGCATAAATTTGAAAAATTAAGAAGGAAAATTTTTTTTTTCGAAAATTCATAATTTTTTGTTAAAAATTAAAAAAAAAAAGTTACAAAATATTGAGTTTCAAATAAATTTTAAGGGAGATTTTGATCATCTAAAAACGAAAATTGCTCAAATTATGTCAAAAATTCAACATTTTCTTGCATTTTTGACTTCATACACAAGATATTTAACATTTCTCCAAAAAAATTCTTAAAAATGTAATTTTTTTTCTTTTTTATTGAGCTTATCAAGTAAAATTTCAGTAAATTTACATATTTTTTCTTATTTTTTTTTTTAGAAAATTTAAGAAATCTATTTAAATGAATAAATAAAATATTAATTTTACGAAATTTGGGATAAAAAAATACGAAAACTGGCTACAAAACATCATAAGTCAGTTAAAAATAATATTTTTTGTAACATTTTTGGTAGTTTTGGTCTGAATTTAATTCAAAAGGACATAAATTTTGTATTTCGATTTTTTTTTTTTTTAAATTGCAAATTAAAAAAAAAATACTAAAAAAAATATTTTAAATATTTATTCTTTAAAAATTTTTCCATAAAAGTCTAAAATTTATTTTAAAATATTAAATTAATTTAAAAAAAATATTTTTTTTTAATTTTAATTTTTTTTTGTATCATCTTCTAACATTTTAAGATTCAAAAATAATTTAAATTTTTTTTAAAAAATTATATTTACCTTAAAAATTTGAATTTTCTTCCAGACAAACTCCTTGGATGGTCCCCGAATCCGCCCATTTCCCCTTTACGCTGCCCTGCCGTACCGCAAACAGATGGAAGTCTTCGTGCAATCGCTGCCAAACACCCGCAAAGTCATCCTTTCAACCAACATCGCGGAAACCTCCCTCACGATACCCGGCATCAAGTACGTCATCGACTCGGGCATGGTAAAAATGCGCACCCATGACCCCGTCACCGGCATCGACACCCTCAAAGTTGCTCGTGTCTCCAAAGCGCAAGCCTTGCAACGTGCTGGTCGCGCAGGACGTGAATCCGACGGCTTTTGTTATCGCGCCTACACCCTCAACGAATACGAATCCCTCGCCAAATCCACAATTCCCGAGATAAAACGCTGCAATTTAGCCTCCGTCGCGCTGCAACTTCTCAACATGGACATTGAATACGAAAAATTTGACTTTATCGATTGTCCGCCGATGGAAGGGGTCAAAAGTGCGGTGCGACAACTGCTGAATTTGGGAGCCGTTAATGAATTATTGAAGCCACAACTGACAGATTTGGGCAAAAAAATGTGCAAATTTCCGCTGGATCCGCAATACTCGAAAATTTTGTTGGCATCGTCGGCGTTCAATTGTGTCGAGGAGATGTTGAATATTATTTCGGTGTTGTCGTCGGAAAATGTCTTCGTTTATCCGAATGACAAGAAGGAGTTGGCAAGGGAGAGACATGCGATGTTTGAGGACAAGCAAGGCGATCACATCACGCTTTTACGGATATTTAGGGCTTATTTGCAGACGGAAAAGACGAATGTGAGTGAAATTTATTGAAAAATGTCAGGAAAATATTAAATTTTATTTTTTTGTAGAATTGGTGTCGTGATAATTTTTTTAATAATAAATCGCTGGAATATGCGAAGCAAGTCAAACAGCAATTAAGTGAAATTTGTCATCGATTGGGCATGCCAGCAAGTAGTTGTGGATCAGATACCGATGCTGTAAGTAATTTTTTAAAAATAATTTTCTTTATTGTTTAAGGATTTGTACAATTAAAGGTCTTTAAAATATTCAAGCTCGCTCGAAATTTATTTATTTTTTTTTTTTGAGAAAATATTTTTTTTTATTTTCAAAGTAGAATAAATTTTTAATTCATTTAAAAAAATTCTTACATATTTTGCTTAAATTTAAAAAAAAAATATTTTTTAAAAAATAAAAAATAAATATTATTTAAAATAATAAATTTAATTTTTTTTTATGAAATTATGAAATAAAAAGAATATAAAAAATTAAAAATGCCTCAAAATTTTACGATTTTTTTTTTTAAATTGTTTTTTAAAAGTTTTTGAGGAATTCTATTTTTTTTTTATCTAAAATTTATTTTTAATTTTCAACCACTAAAAATTTCAGATAAAAAAAAATTATAAAAAAAATGAAAAAATTTTTTTTTATTTTATTTTTAAAAATTCTTAGCAGCTTGATTTTTGTCAGATAAAATAATTAAAAAAAAATTTATTATTTTTTTTTTTGTTTAAATTTTTTTTTGTTTAAAAAAATTATTCAAATTGTAAAATTTTTTTGAACCGAACTTTTTTTTTTAAATTCTAACAATTTTTTTTATTTTTAATTTAAATTTAAATTTTTAAATTTTCAATTTTTCAATGGAGAAAATAAATTTTTGAAAAAAAAATTTAAACAGAAAATAAAAAATTAAAGTAAATTAAAAAATTAAAAAAAAAATTAAACAAAATTTTTGTTTGAAATAAAATTTTTCTTCAAATTTAGAACTTTTGAATAAAAAAAAAAATATTATAAAAAGTCAAAATTTCACAAAAAACTAAATTTTCCTCCCTTTAAATTTTTTTCCAGGTCCGCAAATGCCTCATCACGGGTCTCTTCAACAACATCGCGGAACTCCAATCCGACAATCACTACATAACCATCTCCACAAATCGCCAACGTGTCAAAATCCACCCATCCAGCGTGTTCTGTGATAAGGAAAAACCCAAGTTGATTCTCTTCTCTGAATTAGTTTCGACCGGAAGAACGTACGTTCGCACGGTAACAGCTCTCGAGCCCGAATGGATCACAGAATTCCTCCCAAAATTAGTGCGAAATGCGAGTTTAGCGAATGGCAACAGCAGCAAATCAAACGGCAATTTATCGGGTGCCAGTTCAAATTTGTTTAGATTTTAAGGAAATTATTTTTTTTTGTACTATTTAAAATAAAACTGAATGACTTTCAAAGAAAAAAAAATTAAATTTTAAATCAATTTTTTTTTATTTTTATTAATTTTTCAGGTAAATCTTAATAAATTTACAAAGATCTTTTTTTTCTGATATTTTAATGCTATCATTAATTTTTTTTATAAATCACGTTTTTTTCTGCTTTATTTTACGCCTAATTGATTTTTTTCCTGTTTCGAAGTAGTAAAATTTACTTTTATTAAAAATTGCTTTGTTTACATTGAATTTTACGGAAATTGAAGGTTGTGACAAGTAAAGTGACATTTAAACGTTTGAATTTAATCAAAAAAATCTCATTGAACTTTTACAAAAAGTGAAACGCGTTCAAGCAAAAAATTCACGAAGAGATAAATTTCTCATCGACTCAGACTTTTCGGTTATCATCATCATACAATTTTTTTTTTAAATATAATTTCTCAATTTTTTTTTGTTTTTTTTGTTCCTTATCCAAAAAAATAAGAAAATGAAATGAAAAAAATTAACTTCTCAGCCTTCTTCATGTTTTTTTTTTTTTTTTTTTGATACGAGCACACACAGAATTCGAGACATTTACATGCTCATGTAACCGCGTGCCTGCGATCGATGACGAGCCACCAAGTAAGCGATCAAAACGACGACAACCAAAGCAGCCAACGAGATTCCGACGGCAATTGGGACAATATCGGGCGTTTCCATGGCATCGCAATCCTTGGCGGAGGAAAATTCGTGTGCGGTTTTTGTGTGGAAAGCTTCCAATTGGACGTGAGACAGGACAATTTGGGCGGGTGTTGCAGCTGCTGTGTCATTGGCGAAGATAGTTTGCTCCTTTGTGCAGTAGTAAGAACGGGTAATTGGCGTTACGAAGGTTTTGTTTGTGTAGTGAATGGTGATTTGGGGATCTGAAATGAAGAATTTTTGGGAAATTTTATTAGTTTTGAGGTTGAAAGTTGATTTTTTGTGATAAAATGAACAAATTTGGAGAAAAAAAATTATGAAATTTCAAAAGATTTTAAAAATATTGCAAAATTTTGGATCGAAAAGTTTCAAAATTAGTCAAATTTAGTAGAAAAAACTATTTTAAAAATTTTTGAAATAATTTTTATGATTTTTGAGTTATTTTTACAGTTCTAAATTAATTTATCTTTAATTTTTGAACCAAAAATCGACTAAATATTTTAAATAATTTTCTAAAATCTTTTATAAAATTTTTATAATTTTAAAAATAATCTTATTATTTTATTTGTGTATTGAATATTAAAAAAAAATAAAATTTTAATTTGTTTTAACGTCTCATGAAATTTTCTGTGGATTTTTTGCTTCATATTAGTGAACAAATTTAAAAGATGAAATTTTTACTTTCATATTTTAAATAAAAAAAATAAAAAAAAATTAATGAAAAGTTTTAATATGTAATTAATTTCTATTTAGGCCGTTCCAAATTTTTTTGATGTTTTTGTCCCAAAAAATGGGGGGGGGCAAAATAAAAAAAAAATTTTGAAATTTTTTTCATAAAAATGAAAAAATTTAAAAGTTTTTTCATTAAAAATAATTTTTTGGTCTTTTTTGGTATTTTTTCAAGATTTGGTACAAAACTTTAAAAAAATTAATATTTAAAAATTTAAAAATTTGAAAATTTTTATTTTTTTCAAATATTTTTAATAATTTATTGAGACGAAATTTTTTGTTAAAATTTTTTTGAAATAAAAAAATTTTGAAAATTAAAATTTTAAAACATTTTTAAAATCTTGAACTAAAATTTAACAAAAAACTTTAAAATGGTCAATTTTGATGAAATTTTTAACTTTTTTTTTTTATTTTGCCCCACTGTATTTTCGGCATTTGAAATGGGGCAGGGGAAAAAACATAGAAAAAATTTGGAGCGGCCTTAATTAATTAAAAACTTTAAAAAAATAAATATTTTTTAAAAATATTTTTCTGAATTTTTTTTTTTTAAATTTTCAAAATACATACTTCAGATTGGTTCTCAACAAAATTAATTTTTTATCAATTTCTTTTAATAATTTTAAAATTTCAGGTCTTTAAATTTTGAAATAATTTTTTAATTTTCCGATTTTTAACTATTTTTAAATTCATTTTAATTTTTTTAATAAAAAATTTAAAATTTTTAATAATTTTTTGTAAAAAACTCGTAATTTAATTTTTAAAAATTAATTTTTGAATTTTTATCTCAAAATAATGTTCCGAAATTAATTTTTTTTTTTGAAAATTGTTTGAAAATTAAAAAAAATAATTTTATGAAATTTTTTAACTCCAAAAATGTTATAAATCACGTATTTTTCAAAAAAAAAAAAAAAAAATAGAAAACTCACCTTTAGCACCCATCGCAGTTCCATCAAGAACAAACATCATGTCTGACAACTCAAAAGACTCCTTTTCCTTGAGGAAAGTAAGACTGAATGTACAATTCTCGTTCGTCTCGATCTTGATCATTTGCGTGGTATTTGTGCAAGATCCCTCCAAAACGCGAGATCCGTTCACTGGAATGTTGTGAGTTGTTTCTACGACTTTGTTTTCTACAAAAAAAAAGAGAAAAAAAAAGAAATTATGAATCATCGAAACCGCATGAA